>NW_026570971.1:8953190-9235690 GCF_026225935.1 Boleophthalmus pectinirostris | reverse complement strand
TAGACTACTTACAAAACACAGTTAAGATCATAATATTTAATATTTTTGCAAAAATATTCACGCTTGTTTTCCAAATTGCCACCCGTAGTCACATTTTTGTAAAAAAAAAAAAAAAAAAAGAAGCAATACAAATAAATACAATAAAAATAAAGACAAATGCAATAAAAATAAATATCTATACAATAAAATAAAAACAGTAAAAATAAAAACTGCAATATTTTATATAATAAAAATAAATAAATAAATAATAATAATAAAGATTTTTACGAAAATATTCACACTTGTTTTCCCAATTTGGCCATATTTTAAAATTTTACTTCCTGGTTTCACTCACTGTTAGCGTCACTACTTCCTGTCCAATTGTGTTTTTATTTATTTTATTATTATTATTATTATTATTATTATTATTATTATTATTATTTTATTATTATTATTATTTATTTATTTTTGGCCGAGTCATGCTAAAATTAATAAATATTTAAAGATAAGACAGTGAACAGTTAGACCCCTTAAACTGGGTGGTACAGTTCACTTTACTGTACACTATTTTCTCACCATGAACACCAGAATAATGCTTTTATTTTCTATATGAAGAAGTTAGTCTTAATGTGTGTCATATCAAGGACGGGGTGCTTTTTTAAGTAGAGATTAAGTATTCTACACCACACAGCAAACCTGTCCCTTTGATTCAGAGCCTCTATTCACCTGAGTGCTGTTTGTGAGAGGAGATGGGTAATGTCTGTCCACATCCACAGGACAGGGTAACATAAATGTTACATAAATGTTCCATCTCTAGCAGTGTGATTCTGAAGTGCTGTATGTTTGCAAGTTTTTTTCCCTGACAAAACCCACAATGTTGACGAAACATTCTGCACCGCTAACGAGTCCTGCGGTCTGGTCCCGGTCTCAGTCCTGGTCCTGTTCTGGTCTCAGTCCTGGTCTCAGTCCTGGTCTGGTCCCGGTCAGGTCTCGGGCTGGTCCCGGTCTCAGTCCCGGTCTTGTTCCCGGTCTCAGTCCTGGTCTCAGTCCTGGTCTCAGTCCTGGTCTCTGTCCTGGTCTGGTCCCGGTCAGGTCTCGGTCTGGTCCCGGTCTCAGTCCTGGTCCTGTTCCCAGTCTCAGTCCTGGTCTCAGTCCTGCTCTCAGTCCTGCTCTCAGTCCTGGTTTCTGTCCTGGTCTGGTCCCGGTCAGGTCTCGGACTCGTCCTGGCCTAAGCCCTGATCTCAGTCCCAGATTGGTTCTGGTCTGGTCCTGGACCTGTTTCAGTCCTGGTTCAGTCCGTATGCATCGCAGTTTAAGTCACGAAAACGAGAAACGACCGTTATCCGTTTTTTCCATTATTCATTTAAACACAAAATCCAAAAACTGAAAAATCAAATAATTTTCTGTTTTTTCATTTTGGTTTTGGAGACAAATAATGAAAAAGACAGTTGTTTTTTTGTTTTATTATTTTGGGTTTTATATTGAAAAACGAATAATACACGGATTTACCAGGACCAGTGAGAACAAAATCCAAACCGAAGCGTCCCGTGCGCATGCCCACGCCTTCGCACGGCTCGAGAAGCTCTGCAGTAGAAAAATGGCCGCCGCTGTGCAAAATTAAACCCCCAACCCGCCCTCCCCCCCCTCCTCTAAACATGCACAACCAGTTTGTCCGCCCGCAGCCGCCCATTACAGTGTCCATCTCCCCGGAGTTTGACAGGTGGAAGTACAACGCTGGGGTTTATGTTTTAATTATAAAGAATTCCAGATGCGGAGGCCGGCCCATAAATTAGAAGCAGGACTACTCAGATGTCTGTTTTCAAAGCCAGCGAGCAGGTCAGCATCTGGTCCTCATTGCAGCTCAATGTTATTAAGGGCCCCGGCACTACACACGGGCCCCCGAGTCCCCCGCCCGGCCCCTCCGTAATTGACACTATTAAATGTGCCTAAACAGATTTGGAAAAGTTACATTTGTCTTGCTGAATGAGGCTAATCGTCCATTTGGGATGGAAGACAACTGGGGAGGGAGAGACTGGTATGGTATTGTGAAACGCAGTGTTGGGAAGGTTATTTTTTAAAATGTATTCCCCTACAGATTACAGATTACAAACCCCAAAAATGTAGTTTGTCACGGAATCCATTAAATTACTTAAGGTGAGTAACGTAATCTGAATACTTTGGATTACTTGATTTGCTGTAGAGAAGCAAAGACGAGGAAATCTTCACGTAAGATGTTTTGCCTGATAAAAGACAATGAAAAAGTCCAGACTTTACTGAACCAGATTAAAAATATTATTGATAGAAGATGAGACATGTCCGCCCAGCATGGTTCAGACCTGGTTTAGACCTGGTTTTAGACCTGGTTTAGACCTGGTTCAGACCTGTTTTAGACCTGGATTTTAGACCTGGTTTACACCTGGTTTAGACCTGGTTTTAGACCTGGATTTTAGACCTGGATTTTAAACCTGGTTTGGACCAGGTTTAGACCTGGTTTTAGACCAAGTTTAGACCTGATTTAGACATGGTTTTAGTCCTGGTTTAGTCCTGGTTTAGACCTGGTTTAGACCTAGTTTAGACCTAGTTTAGACCTAGTTTAGACTTAGTTTAGAACTGATTTAGACCTGGTTTTAGACCTGGTTTAGACCTGGTTTACACCTGGTTTAGACCTGGATTTTAGACCTGGTTTGGACCTGGTTTTAGACCTAGTTTAGACCTGGCTTAGACCTGGTTTGGACCTGGTTTTAGACCTAGTTTAGACCTGGCTTAGACCTGGTTTGGACCTGGTTTGGACCTGGTTTGGACCTGGTTTTAGACCTAGTTTAGAACTGCTTTAGACCTGGTTTTAGACCTGGTTTAGACCTGGTTTAGTGTCCGGCAATGAGTGGAATTAAGTTACCGCTCACTGAAACAGTAACTGTAACTGAATACAGTTACTCATAATTTGTACTCTGATTATGTAACTCTGGTACATGTAATCTGTTACTCCCCAACACTGGTGAAATGTGGGGAAAAAAGAATGGGGTAAATTGAAATTGCGTTGTAAACTTTTTTTAAGGTTCTATGTACTGATAAATTCGTTATTTTGAGCTTTAAAGCTGGATGGAGATGTTATTGCTTTGTCTGGAATGTTACACACTATGGCATTAAATCTTTCTATCTTCATGGAGACCAAACCAGACCGAGTTACAGGTCAGATCTGTGGAGAGGCGACCCTGCTCACAGTCAGAATGTTGTTTTTCTGGGTATTTTTGAGCTTTAAAACCAGCTGTAATTGAATAAATGTAAGGTAGAGCTGTTTAATGTCACACTGTGGAACATTCCAGGCAGAGCAATGACATCTCCATGGAAACAAGCGGGTGACAGACCCCCAAAAATTGATGTAGTGCACCTATAAGATTGTGATGTTTTCTCAATACATTGCTACCTAGTTCCTTTTGTAGACCTGGTTTAGTTCTAGTTTAGACCTGGTTTTGTTCTGAGTTTAGACTAGTTTAGTTTAGTTTTACTGTAGACCTGGTTTAGATCCTTAGACCTGTTTGAGTTCCAGTTTACATCTGTTAAGTTCTCATTTAGACCTGATTCAGTCATTGTCTAGGTTCGGTACTTGAGCCTGAATTTTGTTTTAATTTAGACCTGCTTGTTTAGACCTGGTTTTAGTTCTAGTTTAGACCTGGTGTAGATGTAGTGTCAACCTTTAGACTAGGTTGGGCCTTGAAGACCTGGTTTAGTTCCATCACAACTGGTCCTTTTTAGATGTGGCTTAGTTCTTAGGTATAGTTCCAGGTATAGTCTCATTTTAGTTCTAGTTTTGGACCTAGATTGGACCTGGCTAAGTTCTTGTTTAGACCTAGTTTAGACCTGATTTAGCTCTTATTTAGACCTGGTCTAGTTCTTGTTTAAACCTAGTTTAGACTTGGTTTAGTTCTTGTTTAGACCTGGTTTAGTTCTTGTTTAGACCTGCTTTGGCTCTTGTTTGGACCGACTTTAGACCTTGTTTAGTTTTTTTTTGTTTATACATAGTTTAGACCTGATTTTGATCTAGTTCTTGTTTAAACCTAGTTTAAACTTAGTTTAGTTCTTGTTTAAACCTGGTTTAGTTCTTGTTTGGACCTGGTTTAGTACTTGTTTAGACCTGGTTTAGTTCTTGTTTAGACCTAGTTTAGACCTGATTTAGCTCTTATTTAGACCTGGTCTAGTTCTTGTTTAAACCTAGTTTAAAATTAGTTTAGTTCTTGTTTGGACCTGGTTTAGTACTTGTTTGGACCTGGTTTAGTACTTGTTTAGACCTGGTTTAGTTCTTGTTTAAACCTAGTTTAAACTTAGTTTAGTTCTTGTTTAGACCTGGTTTAGTTGTTGTTTGGACCTGGTTTAGTACTTGTTTAGACCTGGTTTAGTTCTTGTTTGGACCTAGTTTAGACTTGATTTAGTTCTCGTATAGACCTGGTTTAGTTCTTGTTAAGACCTAGTTTCAACCTTGCTTGGTTCTATAGTTTATAGTTTTACTGTAATACTTGCTTAGTTCTGGTTTAGCTCTTGTTTAGACCTGGTCTAGTCCTACTTTAGTCCTGGTTTACTTCTAGACTTTGAGGCTGATTCAATTAAAGGGAAGTTTGTCTACTTTTGTACCTCGAGTTTCCCTGTCTTCCCTTGTTTATCCTGATCTAGACCTGGTTGCTCTTGGTCCAGATCCTGGTTTAGTCCAGGTCTAGTCCTGGTTTAGTCCTTGAGCTGCGTACGGCCCTGATTGGAACCATGGTTGCGCTGGAATGCCAGGGGAAGGAGGTGGGCCTGTAGCATATTAGAGGCTGGTGCAGGGAGAATTGTGTTTTACAAAAGCAGCAGTCATGAAACACCATCTGTTCTGAGGAGCCTTGAAGCCACATTAATGCACTCCTCAAAACCATGTGATCCAAGCCCAAACTGCATGGGACTCATTTCACGAAGACAAGTCCCATATTACGCTCGACACTGACTTTCTTTCTGCGTTTGACCATGTTACAAACTTCCTTCGTCATCAAAAACAAACTGTATCGAGCTGTATCTGGTCCGTTTTATTCAAGCATTTTTGAGAATTCTGAGGTTCATGGATCAATTCTATTAATTATATTGCATTTGAGTTCAGCCCCTGCACAGTTTTATCATCCGTGAACCAGGAAATGAGGCTGGAGCGCTGTTTGCATGCTAGTTGTTATTAGTATTACTGTAACTTAGGATCGCTTCAAATAGTTTCGAATTAAGTCGTTTTGTTTTTCTTGTTTTTTCCGTCCATTAATCTTCTTCTTATCCGGAGACAGGTGGTGGGGGCAGCGTTCTGAGCAGCGACTCCCAGACTTCCCTCTCCCCAGACAGGTACGATTAAGACAGCATCTTCAAAAAGTCTATATATAAAACGCAAAATTTACTCCTGTGAGCTTTGAGACATGTTATAATGCTGTTACCTCCTCAAAAACAGACCCGGAGTTGTGTTTTGTTTCATTCACACATGTTTTAGTAACTCTTTATAATTAGACTTGTACATCTCCAAAGCTCAAAATGTTCTGTTCCACCTTGTGATGTCATGGACTGGTAGTTTTAACGTTAAGAGCTATGTTTTGTTTTGTGGAGATCGGTAATTCCAGGGCTGAAATTATCCAAATTATCTGGTGTATATGGAGTTTAAAAAACACAGTGGACTGTTTTAGAGAGTTTGAGAGAAGAACTCAGACTAAATATGCAGGGTTTGTGTGTTAAACATGTGTGAATGAAACAAAACACAACTCCGGGGATGTTTCTGATAGGGAAACAACATTATAACAGAACAGAAAACAGCATTTGAACACACGTTTTTAGAGGGGAAAAAAAAAAGAAAAGAAAAGCAGTGTACTCAGAATTACCTGTGCCACGTTTACATGAGAGCTTTAATTCAGATTAAAAATTATTTAAATCTGAATAAAAATGAATTCCGCTTGAAAAAGACCATGTAAACACTTTATTCCTAATGAAAATTATTATTCGGAATCAAACTTAATTCCGTAAGTGGGTGCGGTTTACTCCAATTTTAAAACCAAATTAATTTATTCCTCGATTATTTAAAAGTTTATTCTTCTTAAAAATAATTCCGGTCATTCAGTGCATGCTCGTTAGGTTGCCCTTCTGACGATCCAGCTCCACCAGGTCCTCACTTCGGACTTTCATCCACGACTCTTTGGATTTGCGAGCGGGATGTGGGAGTGGGCTGAGGTAGAGCAGCCGTTGACTCAGTTTGTCTTCTTCCTCCCTTCTCCGACACTCTTCCTTTCTCCTCCTCAGCCGACAGACGTAAAGCGTGATGACTGAGGTAAAAGTTTGTATCATGCTGTGTCCGTGGCGTAACGACAAACCGAGGTGATAAAAAAGCCGCTGAAGTGCGTGTTTTTTTCTGGTCGATGTGTTAGAGAATTCTATGATATAAATGTATTTCTTTGATTAAAGTCTCATTAAAGTGTTACTCATTTATATATGTAATTCTTTCATTAAAGTATTAATCATTTAAAGGGTGAAACATTTAAATATTAATCATGGTGTAATCAACATTGCTTTGGGTCTGTTTTGGTTCAGGATGTACGTGACATGAAAACGGCATCAGATATGAATGACATGTCAACTATGGGCGCCAACAATTCTGGTTTGTTCCATCTTATGTTAAAACTGAAGGCCTTGGGGAACCACGCAATTGTCTATCTTTGGGATGTGTAATCAAGAGTGAAATGGGAGGGTGGTTCAGTTGACGATTGTTAGTTATAAGATAACATGTGAAATGTATGTATTGTGATGTCATCAAGTGTTGCTTATCTGTGAAATGATTTTCAATAAAAGTGTGACTTGGAGAGTTGTTGAGCAGAGTCGGTCAGGGAGCAGACAGACAGTGTTCACGACTCTCCTTGCGCAAGTATAATTTTAACCGTCTCTTTCTGGTGTGTCTTTATTTAATGTATTTTTGATGTCTTTTGGGTAGAATTCCCTGACATGATGTAAATACGTTCGTGTCCCTGTCCAATCAGAACCCCCCCCCAGACATTGAGCGGAATTAAATAAAGGCGATTTAACGTGTTTTAAATGTAAACCTCAATTCGGAATTATTATTTCCATGTAAACTCGAAGGAGAATATTTTAAGTCAGAACTATTTCATTCAGAACAATTAAATAAGAATCAAAAAACATCATGTAAACGTGGCCCATTGTGACTTAAACATTTGAGAATTAAGGGCCCATATTTCCTGATCTATGTTTTAAATGTTGTTTCTTTATCACAAACCGGTAGCCGTGAATATGAAAACTACCACGACATGACATCACAAGGTGGAACAGAGCATTTTGAGCTTTGGAGATGTAGACAGACTAAAAATGCAGATTACTCACACATGTGTGAATGAAACAAAACACAACTCCAGGTTTGTTTTGAGGACGTAACAAGATTATAATATGATTTAAAGATCACAAGAGTCAATTTTGTGTAATATAGACAGTGTTGGGGAGGAACAGATTACATGTACCAGAGTTACATAATCAGAGTAATAATTATGAGTAACTGTATTCAGTTACAGTTACTGTTTTAATGAGTGGTAATTGGATTACAGTTACTTTGTTGAAATAAGTGGATTACACGGCGGTATTTTCCTGTTTTCACATTTTGGGCTATAGTCTAAATCAGGTCTAAACTAGGTCTAAACCAGGTCTAAAATCAGGTCTAAACCAGGACTAAAACCAGGATTAAAACCAGGTCTGAAACCAGGACTAAAACCAGGTCTAAACCAGGTCTAAAACCAGGACTAAACCAGGACTAAACTAAACCAGGACTAAACCAGGTCTAAAACCAGGTCTAAAACCAGGTCTAAAACCAGGACTAAACCAGGTCTAAACCAGGTCTAAACCAGGTCTAAACCAGGACTAAAACCAGGTCTAAACCAGGTCTAAACCAGGTCTAAACCAGGACTAAACCAGGTCTAAACCAGGACTAAACCAGGACTAAAACCAGGACTAAACCAAGACTAAACCAGGTCTAAAACTAGGTCTAAAACAGGACTAAAACCAGGTCTAAACCAGGTCTAAACCAGGTCTAAACCAGGACTAAACCAGGTCTAAAACAGGATTTAACAGGACTAAATCATGCTGCGCCGACCGTGTCTCCTCCTCTTCTATCAATAATATTTTTTTAATACGGTTCAGTAAAGTCTGGACTTTTTATTTTCTTTTATCAGACAAAACATCTTACGTGAAGATTTCCTTGTCTTTGCTTCTCTACAGCAAATCAAGTAATCCAAAAGTATTCAGATTACGTTACTCACCTAAAGTAATTTAATGTATTACGTTACAAACTACATTTTGGTGTATGTAATCTGTAATCTGTAGGGGAATACATTTTAAAAGTAACATTCCCAACACTGAATATAGAACATTTAAATTACATTTTTTTTAAAAACACTATAGATGCTTTTAAACTATTTTCACATGTAGAAAAAAATGGCGGAAAAACTTTCAAAGCGACTGTGATGACTCTGCTTCTTGACGTCTCTCCCAAACGTGTGACCGGCCCGACTCTCGTGTCCACACTGGATCTCTATTACATGCGCGTGTTTTCGGAAGCCGGGCGTTCAAAGGACTGCCCCAGAAGCGGAGGGGAAGTAGCGCTGCCTTAAATGTGTTTGCGTTGGCCCGTGAGTACAGCCCGGGGTCTGGGGTCCTGCGCAGTGTGAGGGTGCTATGTTTCTTTACAGTACAGACGAGCAAGGGGAGCTGTGGCGCTGGCTTGTTTTCAGACTCACGCTAATCCATCCTGTACGGCTTCCGCTGATCCGTTTGAGACTGCGCAACTTTTGGGCAGAGTAGATTTTCTAAAATATTTCATTAAAGGGCCCGTATTACGCTGCTTTCTGATCTATGTCGTAATCTTGTTTACTTATCACAAACAAATCCGGAGTTGTGTTTTGTTTCGTTCACACAATTAACACACAAATCCTGAATATTTAAGCTTTTTCATGTGGTTTTTAAACTCCATACACCTTCACTAGAATCTTTTGGATAATTCATTTCAATGAGTGCGTATACATGCACATCAATAACCCGGTTATGATCGGGTTTTTTGAGTATCCCGGTTTCTTGATGGTGCATGTATACGCAGTAACCCGGTTTCAGTAACCCGGTTATGGCAGTATCCCGGTTATTAGAAACCGGGTTACTGTAGCTGGTTTATTCCGATAGTAACCGGGTTACTTGTGGCATGTAAACGCAGTATCCCCGGTTACTGCAACATAAAGTTGAGTGCGCATGCGTCCAAAAGACACTTTCCAGCCTTTCACCACAACAGTAGTGAACATAAATAAATTGACCAACATAAATAAAGTGACCAAACGAGTGAAATGACTGTAAAATTAAGAGCTGCGCTAAACCTGCACACGTACAATCTGCACTCGTACGACCTGCACTCGTGTGACGCTGAAAAGCTAAAACATGAACTATCTCCTATACAACACACGCACAGAACACACTTACCATCATTAGCGCCTCTTCTGTCACAGAAATAACACACATAATCCACAGAGTCGTGTCATTTAGTCCAAAAGAAACTGATCACATCAGCGGCGCAAGGAGCAAACTAGCAGTTTATGCTAATTAGCCAAACGGTCTTAAGTTTCGTTTCTGTAAAACGTAAACAAATGTGATCACAGCTGAATTATCTGATCAAACGGGCTGATGTGGATCTATAGTGTTTATGGTTTATATGTTGTAAAGTTGAGTTTATTTATGCAGAAGATTTTAATGAAGAATCTGCACAGTGGATTGTGGGAGATCTCGTAGCTCCTTAGCTTCTTATGCTAAAGGAGCTCACGGTTTGTATTTTTCCTGGTTTATGAAATTGATTTAAGTTAATTTTTGCGCCTGCGCATTTGTAAGATTATGTCAAGAAACCGGGATACTCCATTTGATCATGTATACGCGGATATGAGTGTCCCGGTTTCTCAGTGCGCATGTATACGCAGTAACCCGAATACTGACATAACCGGGATATGACTAATAACCGGGTTACTTTTGTGCATGTATACGCACTCAATTTCTCTCTCTACTTAACAAAAAGTGAAAGTAAAACTACTGCTTCATGACATCACAAGGTGGAACAGAGCATTCTGAGCTGTGGAAATGTAAACAGACTACAGAGGCTACATTTCTGAACAAAATACGCAAAAGTGGTGTCACGTTTTCAGGAGGAAATCTGCGTGCATACGGTGACGCAAAAGTGTGTGGAATTTGATTGGGTTTGTATGCCAAGTTCGTATGCGACGTAAAAGTGTACGAAACGTGAGCAGATGTGACCAGAGTTTTGCGTCTTGGGCAGTGTAGACGGAAACGCAACGGCGGAGCGTATTCAACTTTTCCACTCTGGAGGGTGGTTTCAGATTTTTGCGTTTTTAAGCCCCAAAAATGCTGTCACTGTCTAAACGAAAGGCACTTCCGATAAAATATTTTGTCGTGTTCTCATGTAAACAGGCCCTAATAATAAAGAGTTACTCAAACATGTGTAAATGAAACAAAACACAACTCCAGGTCTGTTTTTGAAGAGGTAACAACATTATAACATGGCTAAAAGTGTGAAGAATCCCTCAGTCGTCCAGGTAGAATCCATGACCAGGACAAAATTCAGTTTGTCGACTGGACAAAAGTTAGTTTGGTTGAAGACGTCTCACAGCTCATCCAAGCTGCTTCTTCAGTTCGTTAGTTCAGTTACAGATACTTGTTTAGTTCTATTGTGGTTTCGTGTTAGTTCTTGGTTTCTTTCTAGTTCAGACCTGCTTTCGTGCTTGTTTAGACCTGGTTTACTTCTAGTTTGGACCATGTTTAGACCTGGTTTAGTTCTTGTTTAGACCTAGTTTGCTGTCTCTTGCTCTTTTTTGCTACTTATTTAGAATTTATTATTTCCATTTACATTTTTTACTCTTTGTTATTATATTATATTTTGATGTGTGAGCTGCTGTGTCCAAATAATTTCCCTTGTGGACCAGTAAAGTTAAATAAAACCAACATAAAACGTGAAATGTGATTGTAGTTTAGTAGTTTACCTAGTGCGGTCAAGAGATTAAAAAAATTGAGACATTAATTAATTAATCTCACCTAAAAATTGCTGAGAAAAGCTTCAACTTGAGGTATTTTCATTTAAATTCATTATTACATTATTGTGGCAGATCAAAAGACTGACATATATAAAAAAAAAATGACTGTATAAAGTAATTTATTGTTTCGCAAACTTTAACAGATGCAGTCATTTACATTCCACTGTGTTCTTTTGTCAAACTCTAAATAATTTGAAAATACAAATAAAATAAAACCCTGCACCCACGGGACCCAATGCTAAAAAAGAGCGATGCAGGACAGTAAAGTTAGAGATTAAAAATGAGATTAACGTGAATAAAAAACATAACGCACTAAATATATATGACGCAATTAACGCGATAATTTGACACCCCTAAATTTACCACCACCAAGTCTGGAGTGAATGAATAATGAACAGTGTCGCACTTTGACGGGCTTAGACAAGCCTGTAAAGCTTAAGTATTATATGTTTTTTTTGGCAAATCTTGCATTTTCAAAACAATAAAATGTAACATGATGATCTAAATGTGTTATGTGTAGCAGTTCACACTCCTTTAACAAGTGCCTTATACTCTTACTAACTTTACCCAGGTTTGTTCTAGTGTAGACCTGGTTTAGTTTTAGTCCAGACCTGGTTAAGTCCCAGTTTAGACCTCGTCCTGGTTCAGACCTGAGCCGAGGAGCAGTAGCGTGGTCCCTGGTCCCGTACGCGTTGGACTAAAGTGGGCCGGGGTCTCTGGGGTGTGATTGAGAGGGTGACAAGTTAATTTGGCAGCTTTTCCTCAGCGCTTTGCTAATGTTTCCTCTCGGCTCCCAGGGATAAACCCCTCGCTCCCTCCTCCTCCTCCTCCTCCGTCCCCCTGCAGCCCACGCTCCCCCCGCTACTTCCTCCTGAACAATGTACGATACTTTACTTTACTTTACTTTACCTCAACTTAATTTACTTTACGTTTTTTTATACGTGGAAAAAACAGATCAGGCTCTTCAACTCTCTTACTTTTAATCTAGGTAAAATGAAACGAACATACTGAATCGAAACAAGTCTAGTGAAGGCGTATGAACCGTAGAAACATGGAGGAGCACTTCCACCTCATGACATCATCAGGTGGAACAGAGCATTTACTGGTAAAGGCTCTGTACTACATTTTATTTGAGCAAAATTTGTCTCACTTAAGTACAGATATAGTATTTAAGCGGCTCTTGAGTTTAAATTAAATCGTTTTAGCATCCTGTAATCCAGAAATGCACTGTTAGCATGCTAGTGGTTGTTAACATCACAGTGTTTTTTCCACATTTTAAGACCGTAGAAGTCTGGTGCCACTTTTGATATCACATATGGTTAACAAACAATAAAAAAACAGTATGATTTCTAGTAGGGATGTAACAATAACCAAAATATCGTGATATCGTATCGTCAAAAGTCTCACAATAATATCGTGGGCTGTCACAATATATCAAATTACCAGTTTCTTTGCTTAAATACATGGTTTTATAGTAGCAACAGCTTATAAACATCGGGAACTACATATCCCATGATTCATTTCAGCGCAGACAACATGAAGAAACATGTTTTTTACTGGAATTCTTTGGGATTATGACGGAAATAATTCACACCAAAATATTGTCAATGTATTTTTAAAGCAAAAAAAGAGTTCTATCTACAATTATATCAGCCTCTCCAAAAATATCGCAATAAATATCGTACCGTGAGATGCATATCGTGATAATATCGTACCCAGAGATTTGGATATCGTTCCTTCATTCCTACTTTCTAGATGTTATGAGTAAAATATCAAACTATTTCGCTTCTATGGGGTATTAGTCGGTTTTGAAGCTGAGTCTCACCCTCGCCACACATACACACACTAAGTCACTCCCCCTTCAGAGCACTATCACAACACAATCAATGTGCATCCCGCTAATGAAATGACTGCACATTGTGAAGTTGTGTACAGTTTTGTAACATGTTTTTGTATATTTATGAACAATTGTGGTGTGGGAGCGCGGGTGATGTAGGCTTGTGGACAGAGCTTTGTACAGAATCTCAGTTAACCATAAAAAGGGTTTGAATAGGCCCGGGAGAGATCGCTAAATTACTCAAACATGCATGGATGACATTGACTGAGCTTGAAAGAGAAAAGAAAAGAAGTCAAGAAAAGAAAAAGATAGAAAAGACACTGAGATGCAGATTCACACGGGACTAGTATTATCACTGGACGTCTGTGTTTGGCGAACTATAGTAGGTAATTTACTTTACAAATTACAGACATGACTTATTCACACGGGAGAGATGAAGATCTCAGGCATCCTCTTCAGTTATTACAAATCACCAAAGGTCCACAGGTACCGGATATTTCAGACTATAAGTCACTCCCAAGTTTAAGTCGCACCAGTCAAAAAATGCATAATGAAGAATAAAAAAAACATATATAAGTCGCACCGGAGTATAAGTCGCGAAACTTATTTTATAAAATCAGAAACCGGGAGCTGACATTTCATCTTGAAAACTCAAGTTCTAGAAATAATAGAACAGAGAACAACAGACTGTTAATGTCACATATGAACAGTTCTTCAGATAAACTATAACATAAACAACAGAAGAGAACAAGTTTAACAAACTCTCCATCTCACTCCAAATCACTAAATCCATTGAATTCTTTGTCCTCGGTGTCACTTCTGAATAACTCCGTGACATCTGGAGGTAAACAGAGCGCTGCTTCCTCTTCTGTGTCGCTGTCGTCAGACTCAGCATCAGTTCCAGTTAGAATTATTCCGGCTTTTCTGAATCCTGACAGGATTGTTTTGGTTGTCTTTATGTTTGTTTAAATTTTAAAATGTCAGTGATACAAAAGTAATGATGCGATCAACTGACATGATACAGATATGACAGTGGCTCTTTCTCCTTCTTCTGCAGCCGACATGTGCAGTAGAGAGCGTGTCAGATGGTACAGGAGCACAAAAGCCAAGAGCCTCTCGTGGCTGTCAGTGTGAAAACATAGTCGCACAGGAGTATAAGTCACAGGACCACCAACACCATGAAAAAAAGTGTAACTAAGTCCAAAAAATACTAATCCCATGTGAATAGGGCTTATGGCATCTACCTTACATTTATTCAATTACAAGTGGTTTTACTGCTCAAAAATACCTAAAAAAAAACAAAAAACAGGAACTCTGACTATGAGCGGGGTTTCCTCTCCACAGATCTGGTTTGGTCTCCATGGAGATAGAAAGGTGAACTGTGGTGAGTATACTGTGAAACATTCCAGACAAAGCAATAACATCTCCATGGAGAGAAGATTTTGACGGACCCTCCATCGGAAAAGTTACACAACGCACCTTTAAGAAAACAGATTCCCACTTTTTGAACTTAAGGTTATCGGTTCAGTTTTGAAAACCACTTTCTTTCGTAAACACTCCGCGAATGAACTTTCCCATGCGGCGTCGAAACTGCGAACAAACGCGCGCTGTCCGGGCCGGGCGCACATATGTTTTGCTACGTCAGTTTTAGTAGCCTTCGGAGAGCGCATATCCTAAAAAACAAGCACATAGTTCTAGTTTAAACACCGCCGTGCCCTGGCTGTTTCCACTCCCCCCTCGTCTGCCCCACTGTGAAAGCCCCTCTCTCCGTCACTGCGCTGTGCCCTGACCCCTCACCAAACCTCCTCTCCGCGGGGAACATCCTGCTCCGAAACACTCCGGCTCAAGTGTGTTTTCTCCCGGGACGTGACCGGGGTGGGCGGGGGTGTCGGGGTGGCGGGTGGGTGAGGGCGGGCGCTGTTGTCTGAGGTGGCGGGCGCTCTGGTACTTGAGCTAAATGGAGGGCCCGGCGCGGTATCTTCACGGCCTGTCAATCACGGGGCGGGCTGATGCGTTCGGGGGCTCCGGGGTCAGCTGGGGCGGCGCTGGAGGTGCTGCCGCGGTAATGGCCTGGTCCGAGGGGGGCGGGGGGGGGTTATGTGTATGTGTGTGCGTGTGAGCTTGCTCCTTGCTCCGCTCACTCAGCACATGGTCGAGCGCCCCACCACCCCCCGTCAACATCAGGGAGCTCCGGTGGGAAGAAGGGCTGCTTTTCTGGTACTGGGAACTTACTTTTACGTGTTTGTAACCATAGACTGTACAGGACTAACCCACTAATCGCCACATTCCAAATAGGAAGTGAGCATCAGCGAGCTTCAGGTTTCATTGAGCTTTAGTTCACTTGGTATTGAAAAACTGTCGACCTTGTCTCTGTAACTGCTGCTGTCAGGCTCCTCATTTAGTCTTAAAATGTTCGTATTAACTCGTTCTACATGACGCAGTTGTTTTTATTTTACTATTTTGTCTGTAAATCAGTTCCTTTTCCTTATGTGGACTGAAGTTGAACGTTACGGATGACGTCACACTTCCTTAAGCTGAGCGTACACTGCGATTTTTGGCCCTTTTTGAGATGGTTTTTCACTCGTACGATTGATTTGACGTTTGGCTAAATTGTGTGCCATGTTTCGTGTAGTAAACATGGGGGTAACGAGAACTGATTAATACTTCACGACCAGCTCCCAATCGGCAATCTTTTGTCGCAAGAATATCAACCCTGTTTGAAATCCAGTCACCTCTCCTGAGGGTTTCACACTGAGCATCTTATTGTGTGAGAACATGAATCGTGAGCTGTGAACTTTTAAACCCTGCGATTTAGTCGTACAGTTTAAGGCTACGTTTATATGATGACGGTCTGAACAGAAGACGTAAAAGTGGCATCGCGTCTTCACTTTTTACTACGCATTTAGACAAGCATCTTCAGGAGAAAATCTGCGTGCATATGGTGACGCAAAAGTGTGTGGAATTCAACTGGGTATGCATGCCAGGTTTCTGTACACTGTATGTATGTGACATAAACACGTACACAACGTGAGAAGATCTGACCAGAGTTTTGCGTCTTGGGCATTGTAGACGAAAACGTTACAGCGGAGTGTATTCAACTTTTCCACTCTGGAGGGTGGTTTCAGATTTTTGCATTTTAAAGCCCCGAAAATGCTGTCACCATCTAAATGAAAGGCACTTCCAATAAAATATTTTGTGGTTTCTACCCGCCAGTGTTCTCGTGTAAACAGACCCTGAGCTGGAGCTGAGTGAAACGATTGAAAATACAGCACAGTGTACGTCCGGCATTAGTGTTCATTTGGGTCTATAGGCTATTAAATTACAAGTGTCCACAGAAATACTTTGGCCCCTTGGCACCCATGGGATCAACACCTATGTTTCTAACTGAGAGGTTGCCTTCATTGTCAACCTTAGCTTTATTTAATTTCCCCACGCATAAAGCACACCCTAAATCAAGTTATGAACATTGATAAATGACCAGTCAGGTTCCTTCTCAAACCTGAGGTCGGCTCGTGCTAGTGTTTGCAACAGGTTAGATTGACAGCTCTCGTATCCAGCACCTTCTACAACTTCACTCCTGATTGGCTCTTTGGTTGCAGGCTCAGATTTCCAAATATGGACCTCCAAATTATGCTGCTATAACTTCTAGCTGGTAGGAAATATCAAACGCCCAAACAATATAGGCCCAAAAAGAATAGCTCCAGATGACATTATAATGGTAAGCAACATATGTCCTACACAGGGCGGAGCAGCGATGACTTCTTCAGTGACATCACAGCACAGGGCCTGCTCCATGTCACCCTCACAGACATAGCTTTGGACTGAGGTCACCATGACGTGCTTGTACACACACACACACCTGCAGACCACGTATGACCTCATGGACATGTATGTAAAACAGTCCCTCTGATGGGGCCACATTCTCAGACAGTGTCCAAAGAGCGACTGCACGGAAGGCTCATGATGTAACCGGCAAAGACACGCAATCCGGGAATTCTGCGAGTCCTGATGGTGAGGAGAGTGGGTCGGGGTTGCACAATGATCTTAGATGGACCTATCAATTTGAAACTTCATCTGTAGTTTAGACACTCCTGCTCACCCACTGCACCAGGCTGTAGAGGGACAGAGGAGCTCATTCTCCAACAGGCTCCTACAGCGCCGCTCAAACAGTGAGAGATACAACAATACAGAATACAGTCATACTATAATACTCCCTACAACTGTACAACAACTCACCCTTATGTAATAGATAATCCTATGTCCTGCCAATCATTATTTCATCTTTGCTGTTTCTCCTTGTGACCTCTTGTATATAGTTGCTTACTACTCAAAATAAATAAATAAATAAATAAATGAACACTTTGAAAACACACCGGATCTCAATATATGGACAGGTCTTAGAAACAAAAGGATGCCATCTCTTTTCATGGAAATGATCAGCCTACAGAGGGTTTAGATACTATAGACACCCTGAAAACCAAAGGCGAAGGCCGGGCATTGTCGTGTATCAGAAGGAACTCAAGACCCACTGCACTTGTGTAGAGTCTGACAATGGGTTCAAGGATATAATCCCGAAACCTAATGTCAGTCAGACTGATATTTTCCATCCGACACAGGTCTGCACATCTCTCCATGGATCTGCCTCCCCAGACCATCACTGACCCACCACCAAAATGCTCATGCAGAACCACGCTGGAGGCAGCAGAGTGTTCTCCTTGTCTTCTCCAGACTCTTTCACATCTGTCACAGGAGTTCAGGCTGAACCTGCTCTCATCTGTGAAAAGTACAGGGCACTAGCGGTGGACTTGCCCACCTGGTATCGTCTAGCAAATGCCAGTGGAGCTCAATGGTGCTGGGCGGTGGGCACAGGGCTCACTACAGGACACTTTCATAAAGTCTGTTTCTGATTGTTTGGGCAGAGACTTTCACACCAGTGTCCTGCTGGAGGTCATTCTGTAGGGCACAGGCAGAGCTCAGCCTTTTCCTCCTGCACCAAGGAACAGATATGGATTCTGCTGATGGGTTGAGGACCTTCTAAGGCCATGTCCAGCTCTCCTAGAGGAACTATCTGTCTTCTGTAATCTCCTCCATGTTCTGGAGATTGTACTGAGAGACACATTAAATCTTCTGGCAACGGCACATCCAGATGTGCCATCCTGGACACGTTGGACAATCTGTCCAACTTCTGCAGGGTTAAGAAATCAGCTCATACACCCAGTAGTGATTATCACTGTAGCCAAAGCAGCACAAGTGGAAAACAGGCCAAAAAAGACCAAGAGGGAGAAACTTGAAATGACCTCCACATGCAGAACATGTTGTTTTATTAGTGGGGTACATGCTGATTGTGTTCTGAAGGAGGAGTTACTTAACAAGGAGAACATTAAAACAATAAAAAAGTAACATGGTGATCTAAATATGTTTTGTATTAGCGGCAAATACGCCACAGAAGTAAAATACGCCCTGTTTAAGACAAGATGGGAAAGTTTGCAGTATGTAGGTGTTACTTTAGGAGGGTGATCTTTATGTCCCTAGAACATTTTGAGGAAACAGCCTTTGAAGTTACAATTCCTCATATCCCCAAATCCCCATGGATGCCAACAGAATTAAATGATAAAACATGTTGAGCCACAGTTTGGACAGTCTGTAAAAGTCTGTAAGCTTTTGTTGAGAGGCCAAACTGACAATAAATAGATTAAAAAAAATGATCATATTAATCTAGTGCCTTCAGCGCATCATATTTGAATCTGAAATGCTTGCAATTCTTACATTATTGTAGCATTGCAGGTTTCAGTCTTCTCCTCATATTTATGTCCATCGAGATCCACAAATGAGCATGAATCGAGACGAGAGAGCCTGCACCTTATCACACATAGGGAATGCAGTGCGAGGGAGGGCGTCAACTTCTTTAAATACTCTTTCTTTTTTTGTATAATAGGCTATAGCTGCACTTTGTTGTCATTGTTTGCTGTTGCCCATAACACAGAGCAGGTTATAGGTGGTGACAGTGTGCAGCCCCTCTCTGCCTCATTTATCTGCCATGGACGTGGACAGAATGCAATTTCCTGAGGGGGGGGGGGGCGTGGGGGGGTGTCAAGGGGAGCCCGGGGCCACAGCGGTGAGGGGCCCCGGGGTGCTGGCGACTTCAAAGCTCCGGCACAGGGCTATCAGAAGCCTGAACAGTGCCAGCGCTGAGTGCCAACTCCCAGCCACACACACAAGGACCGCGCTGGGCTCTGGGTTGTCAAAATATCGAAAATCAGACACTAATCCGTAGTAAAACTTGTATCGAAACTAGATACTCATTTGAACAAGTACTGATAATAAAAATGGACTGAACCGGAAGCTCTAGAATGATCTTGAGCTGTATCAGAACAAGTATAAGAGCACATACTTAGACTAGCATACACCCACGGACCACTATGGGACCTACCTGGACCACTGAGGGATTACACAGATAATATTGTCCAAATATTTTGTTTTCTAATGTACTTTAAATTCTCTTTATTCTTGGGTTCTTTTTAAAGACAATACAGTAAAGTGTATTTACCTCGTTGACATGTCGTATATCTGCTGTTCTTACTTCTTGTAGGTGTGGTCAGCCTGATGGACTTGCAGGTCAGTCGCCCGATGTTCTCTGGAGGAGGGTGTCCCAGGTGTGCGAAAGGAGGAACGCTCCGCCATCACGGTTAATGCTGCCCGGGCCTCGTTTCCTGATTTCAATGACCTCCCTGATCCAGCGATTGAACTTACTGTTTTCCGATCCGATTACGATTTTTTTTAATTAACATTGGTGGGCTCTGGGTTGTGAAAGTGTGGAAAATCAGATACTAAAACTTAGGGCTGAGCATCATTCAGAAGTTGCCGATACGATACATAACTTTATACAGAGGCCACGATTTGATACATATATCTCGTTCATGCCTGTGATACTAAAAGTCTTTGTTAAACCACTTCTTGTACAAAGTTCATATTAAACACACTCACTTTAATCATCAAAACACTGAAAATGTCAAATGTGTTTCAAGTTTCCCTCCACTAAACAAGCAACAAAACTGTAGCAGTGTAACAAAATAATTTTGTAAAATACACCAAAATATATTCTTGGCGATATATCGATACAGCAGGCCATGATATCGATACTGTATCATCACATTAATCAATATACAATATTTTGCACACCCATACTAAAACTAGTATCGAAACTATTTTTTGTGGAGCTGCAAGCCTGCTCACAGTAAGGTTTATTCAGTTCAATAAACACAAAACAAAACAACAAAAAAACATAGAGATACATACAAGTTTGTCTCATCTTCAGCATTTGGACCGGCAATGCCTCTTGTGAAAACTCAGAACCTCCAGAATTTATATTAATACCTCATTATAACAAATACATGCCCAGTGTTTTTGTAATTAAAGGTTGTATGGAGGATTTTTGTTTGTTTGTTTGTTTGTTTCAAATTGTCAATGAACATTCAAAATAGAATTATAAAGAAGAAGCAGCCTTGTAATTATGATGACCAAAAAAAAAAAAAAAAGAATGATAATCCATCAGCTGTGGACATAGTGAGGGCAGATAAACATCAGCCAATAGAAAACAAGGCTACCTCTTTATCTGTTGGCTGTTAGGTTGTCAATCAAACTCCCTACGTTTCTAGCGTCGCTGACTTACCGACGCGCCGGGATTGTGTGGTTTATGTTCGCGGCTCTTGGCGTCTTTTTTAAACTGTAGCTCTCAGTTTGCACAAATTTTGTTTTAATGGCAGACAAGAATTCACGACCGGTTCGCCGCAAAAGAAAGTCAGTTTTTGGCGTTGCTGAAAGAAGACGAGATTCGGAAAAGGTGCGAAGTGCAACATTTAAAAAAGGACAAACAGTTGCTGTATTTCTCTTTCCTTGGAAAATCTTCTATACAACCTTTAAAGGCGCATTGTGTAACTTTTTTGATGGTTCCACAGTATGACATTAAACATTAACTAACTTCCTTTTTTTTTTCTCTTTTTTTTTCAATTACAGGTGGTTTTATAGCTCAAAAATACCTCTCCACAGATCTGACCTAGAACTTTGGTTTAGTTTGGTTTCCATGAAAATAGAAAGGTTTAATGCCATACTGTGGAACATTCCAGACAAAGCAAAAACATCTCCATGAAGAAAGCGTTTAAAGGACCCTCCACAATGCACCTTTAAGAATAAATCAGCATTACAACGACCAAATTACCAGTAAATATACGATTTAAACATGTCGACCTCATATCTAGGGACACGTGTTTGGACTGTAAAATCAAAAACTCGCTACAGTCCCTTAAACTTAAACTTTCCATCCATGCACTTTTTGAATTAACTTTTGAATACATTACGAGGGGCTTTGATGTCTTCAGAAAGCTGGTGCCTGTTATGGGAAAGGGCCACCTGTCAGAAGGATCGTGATCTGTTTGGAGTTGTGTTTAGATCAGAAACATGCACGCGGAGTCCCCCCCCCTCTCTCCCAGCACCCCTCTGACAGTGTACAGGTGTGGGAGAAACGACAGGACCAGGAGCAGGCAGGGGCAGGGGCAGGGGCAGCGGCAGGTCCACACAGGTGTTCTGAGTTAGAGGGAAAGAAGGCGGCTCAGATCTAACCCCCAACCACGCTCCTCCACGAGCTACTATGGGCACCAGAGGATAATATAAAACAGTTTCTTTTGGTTAAACAAGTCAAATAAGCGAGTGTTTTCCAAAGACTGGGTCGCGACACTCAGGTGCGGAGCAAGAGATTTTTTTGGGTTGCCTTGTCATGATTTGCATGTAGGTCTGCAATATACAGTTCTGAGGGCCTGTTTACACTAGAGGTCTGCGCGGGACAGAATTTTCAGTCCCGTTCCCGCCCGCATCTGCAATACTTTGTCCCTCTTCCGCCTGCAAGTCCCGCAAGATGTGGACGTTCACTTTCTTAAGCTTTATCAAACACAAAGAAGAGGAAAAGAATTGTCTAAAATGTGACCGAGATTTGACCACATTTGCAAATTTAGGCTGCTTAAAATGTTTTTATTAATGCCAAATAAAATAACCAGCACAAATTATGTATGACAGGCAAACATGAAACATTTGTATATTTTACTTTACACATATATTTAGTTGAGCTTTCAGAATGTGTCCTGCACTGTTTTGCGTCGTCGATGAGAACGCTTGCAGGTAAAAACGACAAAATATTTGATCAGAGGTGCTTTTCGTGTAGACAGTGATGGCGTTTTTGCGGTTAAAAGATGCAAAAATCTAAAACCACCCTCCAGAGTGGAAAAGTTGAATACGCTTCGCAGTTAATTAAGCAAATGAGGATCAAAATAAAGTGGTATTCCAACAACAACAACAAAAAAAATCTGTGTTGATTCGTTTATTTATATGTTAATTAAATAGGCATGCATACACCGTAATTTCAGTCGCTAATACATCACATCAAAATTGGTAAAGGAAATGTGACAAAACTTGAACTAGATCAGGACTAAACCAAGACTAAAAATCTAACCAAAGTTCTTGTTACTGTTTAGCATCGTAAAAGTTTTGCCATTGTTTTTTCTGGTGGAGGATCCATCAAATGCTTTCTCCATGGAGACGTCATAGGCTCTATTCACGCTTAGACGTTTGGAAACATGGGGATGACGAGTTCCGGTGTAGTTACCGACATTGGGTATGTGATAAAACCGTGGATTCAGCAGCAGGGTCTTCACAACCTGCCAAAACTTTCCACGGGACTCTAATCGCTGCTTCGATGTCGCTCACAGGCAGCTGATATTAACAAGTGATTTGCCGAACATAACGGAAGGCAGCAATGGCATATATTTTTGTCTTTTTTATGAAATTAGACAAATTATAATACACCAACAGAGTCAACAGCGCCTAAAGGAAGTCACCATCCACATGTTTCCAAACGTCTGGTGGTTTTGTGACATAACCGTGAATAGATTTGTCTGGAATGTTTCACAGTATGGTATTAAACCTTTCTATCGTCATGGAGACCAAACCAGACCAAGTTACAGGTCAGATCTGTGAAGAAGCGACTCCGCTCACAGTCAGAATGAGCTGTAAAACCACCTGTAATTGACTAAATGTTAGTTAGAGCCGTTTAATGTCACACTGTGGAACATTCCAGGCAGAGCGATGACATATCCATAGAAACAAGCAGGTGACGGACGCCCAACCATAAAGTTACAGAGTGCAGCTTTGATGTCCGCCGAGTTCAGGCCCAAACATGTCCCATATAAGGCATTATGGAGCATGTGTGACCAGCTGGTGGAGTAAAGCCCGGCTCACTTCTGTTAAATCCAAACTATAATCCATGTTGTAAATCAAGTTAGCACCTTGGCCCCGTTTTGGAACAACAGGTGCGCTTTTCACAAGACAAACAAAGAGAAATGGCGGATTACTCGCTTATTTCTACTTTGTGCAAGATTATAGACGTCAATAAATGTGAGAGGAATTCTAAACTAGACTTGGTTTAAAGGTGCACTGCGTAACTTTATTGGTAGAGAGTCTGCAAACTATTCCTGTGGAGATGTTATTGCTTGGGGCTTCAATCTTCTACTAAAGTGTGGTAATAAACATAAATATATCGCCATGGTCGCTGTATCGGACCGTTGTGGTGAAGAAGGAGTTGAGTCGAAAGGTAAAGCTCTCGATTTCTTCTACGTTCAATCTACGTTCCTCCCCTCACCTATGGTCATGAGCTCTGGGTAATGACCGAAAGGACAAGATCGCGGATACAAGTGGTCGAAATGAGTTTCCTATGCAGGGTGGCCGGGCGCTCCCTTAGAGATAGGGTGAGGAGCTCGGAGTAGAACCTCTGCTCCTCTATGTCGAGAGGAACCAGCCGAGGTGGAAGAGGCCCCAGGGAAGACGCAGGACACACAGGAAGGAGTAGTTCTCTCAGCTGGCCTGGGAATGTCTTGGGGTCCCCTCCGGAAGAGCTGGAGGAAGTGTCTGGGGTGAGGGAAGTCCGGGAGTCCCTGCTTAGACTGTTGCCCCCCGCGACCAGGCCTCGGATAAGCGGAAAAAATGGATGGATGGAAAGCGCTTTGTGTTGCATGTTTGTATGAAAAGCGCTCTATAAATAACGTTTGATTAATTGATTGATTGATATCTTCATGGAGACATCACCAGGTTAAATTACAGGTCAGATCTGTGAAGAGGCAACCCCAGTAACACCAAGAAATTATGTTTTCTAGATATTTTTTTCTATTACAAGACCTCTAATGACATAAATGCTATAGAGAAATGTTTAATGCTATCCTGTGTAACATTCCAGGCAGAGCAATAAAATCTCTATGGACACAAGCAAGTGACAGACCAGAAAAGTTACGCGGTGCACCTTTCAAAGGAGACAACTATATGCCACATTACAGGTCAGATCTGTGGAGAGGCAACCCTATACACAGCACTGCAAAAAATAAAATCGAGCCAAGTTAAGATGACTTGAATTAAGAGAGTTTCATCGTGATTTGAGTAAATTTAGTAAAGTAAAATTATCTACCAGTGGAACGAGACCTTTTGCACTTAAATTATGAAACAAAATCAAATGTTGTTGTTTTTTTCTGTTTTTTTTTCATTATTGTATTTTGAGCAACAGAAACACCCGTAATGTGTAAATGCTAGACAGATGTGTTTAATGTTATACTATGAAATATTCCAGGTAAAGCAATAACTTATCTCCATGGAAACAAGCAAATGACGGACCCTTCACCAGAAAAGCTGCACAGTGCACCTTTTAAAACTGGTAATATAGGACCTTTAAGCTACACCTGCATTGGGACGGACACATGGGGATGGGGGGTCTCAGTTTGCGAACGAAACAGCCCAAATTGTTACGCTTTCACTGGGGCGCTGAGTGAAGCCGCGCTCCCTCCACCGATTCCCAAGACTCTCCGGTAACCAAGGCCCCCTTCTCACACTGAACTGCCCTGTTTTCTCTTTCCCCTCCAATAAAACGCCACAGAAAGCACCCAGTGACAGACGACCAGGCAGAGGGACCCCCACAGGGACCCCCACGGCCGAGTGTTATCTCCCCCCCAACTCGGTCAAGAGCTCTGGACTGGAGTTTGGCCTTATCTCCACCATTTCGGATGCAGGCGATAAGATTTTCCACGCGCTAATGTCCGGGCCAGACTTCCTTCGAGATCGTAAGCCAACCGGGGGTCAACCATTCCCCCAAAAAGCCTCTACTGAAAGATGTCGCGAGGTGGTCCGCTGGTGTTGAAAAGGCGGAGACGGTGGAGAAAGCGGAAGGAGCTCGCTCAGAGGTCGTGTAGCGCTGACCTACCACAGTAAGGCCAGACAAAAGCATTCCAAAGCCAACGGCAGCAGGTCTGTTGGTGACAGGGTTTAGATAGGCCCTATTAGACCATATTTCATGCAGCTGTCTGTTGTGTGGGGGGGACGGCGTGTTTTCGAGGGGCCCGGGGTCCAGTGTGAGGATGCAAACACGCTGGATGTACAGAGGTCAGAGCTAAAGGCTGTTTAACCAGCTGACAACTGTAGTACACCGGTGTTAGATACACTATTAAAGGTCTTATATTATACAAATTTGACAAAAACATGTTGGTACCTTAAAAGTTCCACTACACTTTTGAGCTTTGGAGAAGTAGATAGTAGGAGTGGGACATTAAAGCATTAATTACGATTAATTAATTACCAAGAAAGTTGTGCATTAAAAATATTACCACATTTTATCGCAGTTTGCCAACAACACAGAACGTTTGTCAGTGCACCGTGTCGTGGTACGACAATCACACTGACACACAGTTCCGACTACAACAGTGGGGCATGAAAGCGCTCTGGGTCTGCTGGATGCAGTAAATTTCAATTAAAAAACTACCTGATGGAAGTATTGACCAAGGTGTTGCTTATTGCAAACTGTGCAGAAAAGAGTTTGCACGTCACAGAAGCACCTCAACCTTACGATACGATTTAAATGCAAAACATGTGACAGCGAGCACAGAAACTGCTGGAGCTGTTGACAGTAACGGTTCTGGTCCGACATAGTCCAATGAGGTTCATTTGGTCTTCCGATATTTATGTTATTAGGTTAGTTTTTTCAGACCAAGAGTTTGTTTTCATACCTGACAGTTTCGACTTTCTCAAAGTTGTCACGTCCGGTCAGCTGATTTAAACAGGTTTTTGCGCTGTCTTCCTACCGGTGGAAGCAGGACAACAGCGCCACCTGCAGTCCAACTTCCTCAGGACAGTATCCCAGGTGTGTGAAAGTAAAAAAAATAAAAAACTCGTCCCAGTTTATAGTCCTGCGGGCACGTTTCCATATTTCGATTGCCTCTTTAATCCAGCGACAATGTTTGTTTTCCTCTGTTCCAGTGATGTTTACGCTGTCCCAGTCCATAATGTGGTTCTCTCTTTTACAATGGTCAGAAATGGCCGATCTCACACACCTGAGATACTGTCCTGAGGAAGTCGGACTGCAGGTGGCACTGTCATGCTGCTTCCACCCATAGGAAGACAGCGACAAAACCTGTTTAAATCAGCTGAGCGGACACATCACAGCAACATCATGTGACTCTGAGGAAGAGCGCAGGGAGCAATTCAAACTGTCAGGTATGAAAAACAAACTCTTGGTCTGAAAAGAAGAACCTAGTAACATAGTTCTGGTCCGAGTACAAACAAGAGGTGTCAGCAGTCCAAAAGGAATAAAATGAGTAATGAGTAGTATTGTTATGAGATTAAATGAGATGAATTAAATTACAAAGTTTGTAATTAATTAGATTCATGTTTTTTTTAAATCAAGTATCACCCCTAGTAGATAAACGAATAATGCAGGATTACATAAACATGTGTGAATGAAACAAAACACAACTCAAGGTCTGTTTTATAACATGACTCAAAGCTCACAAGAGTCAAGTTTGTGTGCAGGCCCTTGACTGTGGCAGACGGTTGTTGTTTCATTGTCATGGTTGAATACCAGAACGAGAAAAGGGACTAAGTGGGCGTTGCTAAGAGTTCATTTTAATACACGTTCTTCACTCATGGTTAATGTTTTCATGACTTTATAAGGCTGGATAACAATTTCATTAATAACAACAACAGTTACACCTGGAGAGGGGTGATCGGGAGGCCTGTCGTAATAAATAAGTTTCATTATAGTTTTTGATGCTCTGACTCCCCGATTCCCATTGCTCTCTGCTAAGTCACTCCCCCTACAGAGCGCTATCACAATAGAGCATGGAAACCTGATTGAAGTCCGACAAGACCTGTCGAGTTTGGACAAATATTTGGAACTTATGTTCGGGTTCGGGTCGGACTCGGACACAAAACCACTCGCTTTGTGGCTCTTAAAGGTTGCATAGAGGATTTTTTTAAGGAAAGAGAACTACAGCGACAGTCCTTTTTCAAATGTTGTGCATGCGGGACACCACCTTCCTCCTCCACAGGTCCCTCTAAAAATAATTTAGAGACCGATACCTCAGTTTTTAGACCCTTTGTCTGCTTCAGTTGCACAATCGCTGAAAGGAATCTCCAAGAATCACCTCAGTTTGTCTTCGCTCCTTTTCTCCTTCTCTTCTTCTTTCAGCGACCTCAAAAACGGACTTTCTTTCGCGGCGAACTGGTCGTGGATTCTCGTCCGACATCGCAACAAACTTTGTGCGAACTGCGAGGAAGCTACAATTAGAAAAAGCCTCTTAAGAACCGTTGCATAGTTACCCTAGGTACGTAGGGAGTTTCATTGACAACCTAACAGACAATAGAAAATGAGGTAGCCTTGTTTTCTATTGGCTGATGTTTATCTGGCCTCACTACATCCACAGTTAATAGATTTTCATTCTTTTTTTTTTTGGTCATCATAATTACAAAGTTGCTGCAGCTCTGTAATGGTATTTTAAACTGTCATTGACAATTTGAAACAAAACCAAAAATCCTCCATACAACCTTTAAGTGTTCAAAAAATTTCAGGGCATTGCACTTCTAGTTTAGATAAAAGTCAAAACTGTGTTATTATTATTTGTGAAATTTGGTGCAAAACTTCAGATACATGATTTTTAAAGCATAACAGGTTGGTGATAAAATCCACAGGAAGTAGAGTCACTATCACTAATCTGCAGCTTCACCTCGATCCGTGCGCTGTGTGGATGTAAACAGAGACACGTGAACTACTTTCGCCTTTTCACTTTTAAAGGAAGCCTCAAACTGGATTAATAGCGCTGTTTTGTGAACTGGGTGTCATTATTTGTAGAGAACAATTTCCATGGATAATGTGGATGAGATGCCGCACTTAAAATGTATCACTTTACGAGAGGTGAGTAATAAAGTCTTCTCATTATTTTCACTATTTCCCGAGTTTTTATCTTGCGTCTGTGTCCATTAGAGGCCACACAAACAATATCCTACATGTGTCATTAGTGTGATTTTAATTACGTCAGGTTCGGTCGAGTTCGAACACAAATATCTTAATGCCTATCCGGGCGCACGTCAGATTCAATCCCTGCTCTGTCGGACTCGGGCTGGGCTCGGACTGAAAAATTTGTCCCGATCCACACTCTATATCACAACACCGCTGGCGCACATCTGGGGAATCGATCCTGCAACCTTCGGAAGTTGAACTCGGGACCTTTTTGCCTTAAGGCTGCACTGTGCCGCTCAACTTGTTTACCACTGCACGATGCACCCGACGCAGAACCAGAATTTGGTCTGAAACTTGATGAAATCATATCATATTTCGTACAGCTAGTATGCTAACGGTGCACATCCTGATTCTCAAATATTAAAACACTTTGTAATTATATGCAGACAGTACAGAATGGACTTATTTAGACCTCAAGAGCTGCTTATATAATATATCTGACAAACTTTGCTCAAATACACGGAAAAGAAATCATCTACAGGCCCTTTAAGTTCGGACGTGGAAAGGTCACTGGGGTAAGACTGAAAATATGTTCAGCGTGAAGCATTTCCAAGATCCCATTTTTACTCGATCGCTTCCCGCTTCACGTATAAACCGCATCCCGTTTCTTTTGTGCCCTTTAGCAAGCTCACACCTCCCATGACAGAAGAAGGCATGAATAATAGCCGCGCGGACAAATTCCCATGGTTCATAGTCGGGGTTGAGAGCTTTCCATGTTTGCTCAGCCTGCGTTGAGCAATACAGATTTTCAATGGGGAGAATCAGATGTGTTTAAATAAAGGTATGCTAGGAGTCACAGGATTGGATTTTGTTGTGGAGACCTGTGCAGCTGTGCAAACACGGGCCAGTAATCAGTAACCAGGCCAAATGTTATCTGAGCGAGGCTGTTTATGGAGAAAATGAGCCTTCAAATCGACGGGAACGCTCTAATAATCACAAACTACAGCTCGGGAGATTAGAGTTTGTGCGATGGTGTGATGTTTCGCTTTGTTGAGCCGAGATACTGCAGGTGAAACTTTAAAAAGAGAAAAGATTTGGGGTGTTTTTTTCCCTTTTTCTTTTCTTTTCCCATTCATCAAGTTGTAGTCAAGTGCGTACTGAGTCCAAGTCAAGTCCTCTTAAACTATTCCAAGTCATTAATTCCCATTGTTCACCTGTAAACGGCCCAATGCACCTGTTACAGATTATTTCACCATCTCTAGTTCCATCTAAAGGTGAATCATTACTTCAAATGTTTTTTCACACAACACGACTCAACAGATCTTATACTGTACTTGGCCTGGCATCTTATTCCTTAGGCTACGTTCAGACTGCAGCCTGAAGTGACCCAAATCCGATTTTTTCGCTCCATGCTCCTGTATCTGATCTTTTAATGACAGTCTGAACGACGCAGATCCGATTTTTTTCAAATGCGACCCAGGCTACATGGATATGTGCTCCTAAAACCGATACATATCCGATCTTTTGACATGCGACTTCAGTCTGAATGGTCAGGTCGCATTCATCCCACCTACACATCAGGCTCGAAGTCTAGTCAATGGAGGGAAAGCGAGGTTAGCGAGTTTATTAATATTTGGGGGGGATTGCTGTATTCAGGACAAATTGGAGGGGTCTTATCGAAACCAGACTTTTTTTGAAATGTCCGAGTGCGACTACAAGGCGTCCTGGCTCCTATATCAACAAAAAATAAAGCGCCTGCGAGCCAAATACAAGGAGGCTAAAGACTCAAACAAAGCTGTCCATTTTACTTCCGTAAACACTGAGCATGCTCGCTGCATCGTGTCCTCCAGTGCTCATGCGGGACACTTTTGGGGAGTTTAAAGTTTACACTGGAGATCACGTACAAGTTGCATTTATAACTGGAAATGTGAACGAACTTGCAAAAAAAATCTGAATTGAGCATTAAACCCTGCAGTCTGAACATAACCTTAAAATGCATTCAGACCACCGTGTCAGGGCGTCCAGTTTACATGTAAAGTCTATGTGGATGTGCGTCCAAGGCATCCGGGGTTTTTGTGGCACTTATTCAGGTGTCAACGCAGCACTGATCTGATCTCTCTGCAAGACCAGAGTTGAAAAAGCTGAACTTTTGGCATTGTACACGCCGCATCAATCAGACAGGCACTACTCTCCAGTGACGTAGCGACATCATTATCTGGAAGAAGGAAAAGAAAGAGAAAGACACAGGAGCATAGATCCGGTGATGAAACTGGCCAAACTCAGAACTCAGAATGTCATCGACCCAGGCACGCCATCGCCAGTCGCCTCCGCTGATGGTTTTAATGTAATAAATACACTCTCTCAACCTGGTCTCTCATTGCTCACAAAGAAGTCGTCTGCCCTCAAATGCAAAGGTGTCCAACTAGTGGAGTCCAACGCGTTTTTGTAGCTTTTCTTACAGAAAAACTTCACACTACAAGCAGAACTAAATGAATAGCTGAAACAAAACACAATTTCTGGTATGTTTTTGATGAGGTTAGCGCAGGCATGTCCAAACTATGGACCGTGGGCCAAATGCGGCCCTCAGACAAGTTTTTCTTGGCCCTCAGGCTTCCAGGTGAATTGGCCCAAACTACCTTGTATCAATTAAAAATTACCTAATTTTTTTGAAAATCTACCTTGATAAAGCTATTATTTAATATTTAGTGTGTGGTTTTAAGGATCTTAGCATGAATAAAGTCCGATGGCTCATTCTAACGTGTTAAACATGCACATATTTCAATTATTCACTGTACTGAACACCAGTCTACAGTCGATCAGCCCTCTGCTTCATCTGTGTGTAGATATGTGACCCTTATTGAAAAAAGTTTAGACACCCCTGGGTTAGAGCATTATAACATGTCAAAAAGGTCATAAGAGTCAATTTTGTGTAATATAGGACCTTTAACAGAGATTCATTTTTTGCTCATTGATTCTGCAGAAATCCATGATGTTTCAGTCTCATGTTATATCCGTTTTTCTTTGTGATTTCATATTTGTTTTGATACATGCATGTTTCTTATTTACTAATCCACCTGTCAGTCTCGCCTGTCTGAACTGTATTGATGAAGTGTGTATTCTGGATCCCAGGCATGTACCTCAGAGCCTCAAGAAATACGCAGTTTGAATTTTGGAGAAAAGTTGAAAAGTTTGGAGTGAATGAGAAACTTGTAACACCGGGAAGGTGCGCCATGCATCTCTCCTGTAAGTCATTGGCTGGATCAACAAAGCACAGACTTCACTAACAACCGAAACCATCCTGTTGTGATTCAGAAAATTCAGGAAATCAGGAATAATTCTAACTGGAACTGATGCTGAGTCTGACGGCATTTACGCAGAAGAGGAAGTGGCACTCTGTTTACCTCCGGAGGTCATATAGTTGCTCAGAAGTGACGAAGAAGAATTGAATGGATTTAGTGATTTGGAGTGAGATGGAGAGTTTGATAAACTTGTTCTGTTCTGTTGTTTATTCACTAGTTCCTTGTCTCTGATTTTATAAATTAAATTTCCCCCCATTTATAGTCTGGTGCGATTTATATATGTTTTTTTCTTCTTCATTAGGCATTTTTTGGCTGGTACAACTTATACTCCGGAGCAACTTACAGTCCGAAAAATACGGTGCGTAATAATTCCTTCTCTGAAGTGGGGTGACTCTCCACAGATCTGAACTGTAATGTAGCGTAGTGCTGTGACCTGCTTGTCTCCCTTGTGATAAAGGGATTTAATCTGTACTGTGGAACATTCTAGACCAGCGGCGTCAAACTCAAAGTCACAAAGGGCCGAAATTAAGAACTGGGTCTAAGTTGTGGGCCAAACTAAATATTTACTGAAAAATTTCAACAACATCTGCATGTTTTCTCTTCTTATACATATTTGATATGATTTTGCAGGCCAAATTTTAATTATATCACGAGCCAAATTTTGGACCCCGGGCCTGTGTTTTTCTGCTTGTTTTTATGGATATGTTGTTGCTTTGCCTAGAATGTTCCATGGTATGACTTTAAACATCTCTATGTAGCATTTATTCCTTACAGGTTTCAGGTTTCTATTGCTCAAAAATACTTATATATTAATCCCTTCTGTGAATAGGGGCGACTCTCCACAGATCTGAATTGTGATTGTAATGTAGCGTAGTGCTGTGACCTGCTTGTCTCCCTTGTGATAGAATGGTTTAATCTCTACTGTGGAACATTCTAGACAAGAAATAACAACTCCATTGAGACAAGTCGACCCTTCACTAGAAAAGTTGAGCAGTGCACCTAAGTAAAGTTACGAACATTTTGCAGTATAAGCCATCAAACAAAATGACTCATATGTGCATTTTCAGACAGTTGTGGTGTTGGACTGGACCAAAACGCTGGTCCATATGAGCGAGACCCTCCACAGTGCGTCCTATAGCGTCCCCTTGGACTCAAATCCTCTGCTTTGAGCCTTTCATGGTCCTGGCAGATTTAGGTTTCCTCTGTGAACAAAGCCACACAGATCCACTAAGTTCACCTTTGTACTGCGCATAGCTGGGGTTTAGCGTCCCCAGGTGATGGCCCTCCCTGCACACCGCCACACTGCAAAAACCAACACCAGCCTCTTCCCATTTTTTTTTTACAATCGCTTTGAATTGAAATGAATCATTGCAAACAAAACGTACCACACTCTTGTAAAAAGGACAATTGTGGTTCAAGCAGCATCCACACAGTTATCAGATTTATAAAGTTATGTAAACATCATCCAGGCACTGTCCAGGATCACCCTGTTTTTGATGGTTTGAGAGTTATTTAGGTCACATTTTCAAATCTGTGCTTGTTAGAAGTTGGTATCTGAACTGTGTCAGACTTTCTTTTACGTCTTTTACAGAAGTCTTTTATGTTTTGTTTCTAGTACATCTGTGACTGTCTATAAAATCTGTTCATATTGTGATTCTGTGTTTTTTTTCTGTGTTTTGTCCTTTGTGTGTTTGATCTATGGCATTTGGTATTGCAGAATTTTTATTTCTGCACTTTTTATTTTTGTCTACTTTTTATTTATTTTCTTTTTTTTTGTATACATTTTTTATATATATTTCATGTATAATTTATTATTATATTATTATTATTATTATTATTATTATTATTATTATTATTATAATAATATAATAATAATAATAATAATAATAATAATAATAATAATAATAATAATAATAATAATGAATTTATTTATTTTATTTATTATTTATTATTTATTTATCTACTTTTTATTTATCTACTTTTTATTTCTTTATTTTTATTTTTATTTTTCTTGGTCAAAAGTTTTAGAACACCCTAATTTTTCCAGTTATTTATGACAATTCATGTCGTGCAAGTCCAGTGAAGAACTTGAAATGGTACAACGATAAAAACTGAACAGACAGAGGTTAAAAAAATCAAATAAAAGAACAAAACACAAGTCCAAGCTCTGCCAAAACTACCTCAGGAATAAAGAACAAGATGGTAAAGCCTGAAAACCTGGAGTGTCCAGCACAGTCTCCAGACTTAAACCCCATCGAGCCGGTTTGGGATGAACTGGACAGAAGAATGAAGAAACCTACAAGTGCCACACATTTATGGGAACTTCTGCAACAGACTTGGGAAGAACTTTCTGAAGAATATTTGATTTCTATTGTAAAAAGAACGAGCCACAAGTGTGTTCAGCTGTTACATCTGCCAAAGGTGGACACTTTCATGAATCAAAAGTTTAGAATACATTTGGGTCAACAGTAAAAACAGTAAACAGTGTTAAAACTTTTGACTGGTAGTGTGTTCAGCTCTTTGGAAACAGTCTTTGTTTATAAAATGTGCTATGGAAATAAAGTGCACTGGATTTAGTAAGAGTGTGCAGTATTTATGTACACACACTACAGCGCTTGCCGATAATCTGTGTTTAAATAGTTGATCTTTGTGTTTTGAGTTCTGAAAAGACTTTTTGTATTTTTGATCTGAGAGATAACTTGAAAATAGAGATAATATTGTCCCAACATGACATGACCGTGAATGACAAGTTTGGAAATTTGAGCTGAAACTCAGACTTTACTGTCAAAGCGACTGAAAAAGAAAACTAAATGAGTATGAGTTGTTCTAAATGAGTAGAATCCACAACTTGTTTCATGACTAAATGTAGTGAGTTTGTATGGTGGGAGTTTTGACTTTGATTTCAGAGATGACTGCTGGTTTTTAAAATTTGGAAGCTTATATTTTAGTAGAATTGATTATTATAACACCATACTAGGCAAGGCAAGTTTAAAGTAAGTTCAAAAGTGCTTTACAGAATAAGAAATACATTCAAATCCCAATAAAAACAAATCAAAACATAAATAATTATCATAAAATTAAAAGAGAGAGAGAGAGATATTAAATTAGAGAGAATTAGAATTTATTTAGAGAGAATATTACCATTTATGTAGTTTTCATACCGTATATATCTTGTCTAATTATTAAAGTGATAATGTGTCACTTTCTGGGGGTGGAAAGTCACCTGCACGATTCCACTTTGGAGCATTCTCCTTGGATAGATAAATTATATGCCATACTGTGGAATATTAGAGCCAAACAGCATTTCCTAATAATATAAAAACATCCATATATTTTATTTTATTTTAGTTTAGTTTATTTATTTATTTTTATTTTTAATTTTATTATTTTTATTTTAATTTAATTTGTTTTTATTTTTTATTTATTTAATTTTATTTTATTTATAATTTTTTTAATTTTATTTTATGTTTTTTTATTTTATTATTTTATTTTTATGTATTTATTTTTATTTGTTATTATTATTATTATTATTATTATTATTATTATTATTATTATTATTATTATTTTATTTTTTAAAAAATATATATATTTACATTTTTTATTTATTTTTTTATTAATATTATTATTATTTTTTTTGTATTTTAATTTTATTGGTTTTATTTTATGTATTTGATCTGCTCATAAAATTTCATCTTGTAATAAGTAAATCATTTTTCATTGACCATACTGTTAATAGGAATCAGGAAAAACAATATTGAATCCATGGCCCGATAAATAAAATATTAATAAATACATTTTTTGCAGTGCACCTGTAACCACGGCGATGGATTTGGATAGAACCAGGCTGCGGGGCATCCGGGGAGAAGGCTCAGTAGCTTTTGTGGTGACTCTCTGACAGGTCGGGACGATACACAGCCCACCACAACCCCAAACCCCACACGCCCCCCGCAGCCCCCCCCCCCCCCCCCCCCGACCAGCTTCACCTGTGCGAGGGTCCCGAGGCGCAGGGGGACGGCTCAAATCCACATCCCAGCGGCTCTGAGGCCCGGGCAGAGAGGTGAGCTGAAGCTGGCGCTGTTTGAGGAAGTAACTATACAAATAAAGTGTCCTTTACACAGGGCTGTTATGCTGAATCAACTTGTTCCATGGAGTTCTGGCTGCAAAACACTTTCTACTGAAAAACTGTGGCCCCTTTCTCTGTAACTGCTGCTGTCAGATTTGTCATTTTGGTCTTAAAGTGTTCGTATTAACCCACTCCACATGATCCTGGGGTTTATTTCACTATTACTTTATTCACTATATATTATTTGTTCACTATTTTTGATTTTTTTTACTCTTTGTTATTATATTTATTGTGATATGTGAGCTACTGTGTCCAAATAATTTCCCTGTAGATCAATAAAATTTGTCTAAGGGTAAGTCTAAGTCTAATCAAGATATGAACATTAATAACAAACCAATCAGGTGCTCCTGCTCGTGTTTGCAACAGGTTTGATTGACAGCGTTGTCGCGAAGTGCCTCCCTCTGCCAAACCAGCGGTGCCAGTGTGAAAGTGTTTATGACGTCTGTGGATCATTATGGTGTAATTCAGACATTTTAAATTACAAGATTCATCCAAAACGACTTAATAAAAGAAACAAGATCGCTGATTTCCATGTTCACGTCCAGAAAACTGCAGTGTGTAGTGCCCTGAAAATTAAAATGCATTGCAATATTTCTGTTATAAAATTCATAAGACTAAACTCATATTTATTCTAAATATAATGATATAGTTATAATAGCTAAAAAAAAAAAAAACATTTCCATTTTATACATACTTCATTGATAATATTTAAAATTTTATCATTTCATTGTACTCACGTAATAACAGGGTCTTTACTTTACTGTTACTTTAACAGACTCAGAGGCACTGATTTGCTGTTGTTGAAGAAGAGGCAGAAAACGAAAAATGCTTGAAAAGAAATGAACTGAAAGCTGAAATTAAAAGTTGCTCATAAGCTAAAATGAATGTGAGTCATTCATTTCAGAGTTAGGCTGATCCATCAGTCGGTTTCACTTCGGGGAAACCGTCTGACCTCGCTGCATTAGGATTCGTTCGCTCGACAGTAAGCGGGTACTTTTTTTCATTTAACCAATCGCTGTTATTTGATCATGACGTATGTAATGCGCCGCTAACAGGGCTAACTGGTACATTAAGTTTTTCCCAAATCCCGTAAGAAGAAGGGCAATAACGTCTTTCCCCTTGATAAAATTCACCAAACATTCTCTTTGTTCCGGCTTTAAATCCTCGATCTCGGGAATCGTTGCCAACACAGAATGCACGGCTCTTCGCTGATTGGCTGGAGCCCAAACTCGCACTTCTGGAGTTTTTGCGAACCGTCTAATGCAGGGGTGTCAAACTCATTTTGGTCTGGGGGCCGTATCCAACCGACTTTGATCCCAAAGGGGCCGGATCAGAAAACTCATGACATATAAACCCCAAAAATAACAATAAGTTCAAATATTTGTGCAGAGAAACACAAATCTATTACAGAAATCTTTTTTAATTAATGAACTGTATGTATGTATGTATGTAAATAGGAATAAGTCAGTTTTTGTTGTAAAATCCTGCACTCGGCTCCACTTTTCTCATGTTGGACATTTTTCTGATGAGGGTGTCACGGTCAACAGTCAAAACGATCGTCCTTTAAGAGCGTTTGGAAAGAAACAAGTCTTCATTTGTGCTGCTCTGGTGGGAGGGGCCACGTACAGAGACGCTGGAGACGCTGATATGATAAACACCACAGAAAATTTAACAAGATTTTAATAAAAAATATAATTAAAATATTTGAGTAGAAAATCTGCCGAGGGCCAGATTAAAGGTCTTGGAGGGCCGGATCTGGCCCCCGGGCCGCATGTTTGACACCTGTGGTCTAATGTATTTTGATTCCTGACCTACTCGCTGGAGAGAAATTAAATTGAGCGGAGCGAGCCTGGTCAGCAACAAGTGCCCAACGGGAGCTGACATTGGTGTAAATATCATCACAACAAAGCGCTGTGTAGCTGTCGGCGCCTCCTATGGATAGTTCCAGATCACACTAGCAAGTTTGTGTTTTTTTGTTTTTTTCATTTGTACCAAAACGACTACAGGATGCTGCCTAAAATTGGAAAAGAAAATAAGTTTGTCACAGCAGATGTGCAATATCTCGAAATAACCGATTAAAGATTACTCAAACATGCACGAATCTCTCCAAATGCAGCGTCCAGAAGGTAAATGAGAATCAACAACTATAATCCAAAGCTCTGAAAAGTCTATTTTGCAGAATGGGGTTTGCTTTAAGAACATTTTGCAGTAAAAGCGTCACTGAATCTAACTAAACTTCCACCACCACATCCCTCCAGGCCCTCCACTCCCGCCCACCTTCACCTGCGCTACTGTCCCAGGCCGAGGGGGGGGTGTGGGGGCCTCGGGAGAGAGGTTAACTGAAGCCAGCGCTGTCTGAGGAAACAAAGGCCGCAGGTCAGGAGGCGGCTCTTTTTGATGCCGCCCCGCTCCGCTCAGACCACTGCCAGACCGCTTTGTCTCACCTGGGCTCTCCGTACCCCCGAGGCACTCCGGCCCCCACAATGGAGTCACTTACAAAGCTCCCAGCGTGTATGGGCTGCCAGTCAGCGCAGGGGACAGGTTTCAAAGGGAAGGCAAAGGCAGCGGTCCCCAGTGGCGAGACAGATACGGGGGCCCATTCAGAGCTGGGAGCGGGGACACTGCCCAACAGCTGCAGGGGGACAAAGAGGCCGAGGAGATCCATAAACACAGAGATATGAGACAGCGAGTGCCTGGACTCTATCTGAGACGGGCTGTCATAAGTGAGAGAAAATCATAAATAGTAAATCCCTTATGGATCAATAAAGTTCCATATTCGGTCTCTCGTCAGATTGATGTGAAATTAATCAACGGGACAGGGAAAAGTACAGCAACAATCACGCAAAAGTTCATAACACCAGCACACTCACTATTCACACAATTCATCTCAGACAATTCATGTGAAGTTCGAAGTCAAGAGTTGTAATTTTGTTAAACGTGGTGGCATATTTCACCACTTGAACAACCACTCTAAGTCTAAGTATGAAATTAAAGTTGCATTTTTGTCTTCACAAGTAAACCACGGCTATTAACTCTTTCCCCCTTGGATGCCAACTAGGTACAACCCACACATATATGACTAGAGCTGCCCATAAAGCAGGGGTGGGCAAACTTTCTGGCTCGCAGGCCACATAGGGTCCTAAAGTTTGACTGAAGGGCCGGACAGAAGACAGGACATGATGTGTTAAGAGCTCAGATTCATTACGTTCTTATTCACATTTATCTAGGACTTCAGACGCTACACGTTTCATCACTGCTGTGAAAGATTCAGAACATAAAACTGTTGAGACCTGTTCCACTGCACAACACGAGTGAATGTGTATCATGGGTTCACCATTTTCAAATCTGACTGGTAACAGCTCAAAAACAAAGCTCAGGCCAAACAACCACAGATATTCACCTGTGAGTGTGATTAAACCTGACTCCAGAATGTTGCACACATCAATAATTACAACTCAGAGTCCATAAGTTTCCTTGATTGATTTTTACCAACTCAAAATGGAAGCAGTGCAGTCTTATATCTTAAGCACCAACTACTTCACTCATGGTCCAAATAACTCCTGTAAGAACACTTTCCCATAAAGCATTGCGGCCAACATAATACGCCGCAACTCAATGTATATATAGTGCGCCATCTACTGGGAAACGCTGGAAATGCATGACAAATAAAACATCAACAAGGTTTATTATTGTAATTTATTCCAGTTCGGCGGGCCGGATTAAAAGGTTTAAAGGGCCGCATACGGCCCCTGGGCCGTAGTTTGCCCACTCCTGCCATAGAGCATAGCTGCATGAAAGAAAACAGACTTCCACGAGTGATTATAAATGATTTTTACACTCATGAACTTTATTGAAACACAGACATATTTGGTATCTCTGGAAACCTTAGACTCTGAACTCTTCATTTATGGATGTTTAAATGTGATTCAACTCAGTTACAGGTTTATAACAGCTCACTGACATGAGAAACATGAGAGCTTACCTGGTCAGGTGCAAAATCAAAAACAAAAAAACTACATTCAGCATCTGATAAATGCATGTTCTGAGTACTATATTCACAACACAATATAGCCAAGTGTACAACGTGTTGTACACCTGTATGCACCTAATTCGTTTTTTCCATTTAACTTATTCAACTCATTTAGCTTGTTCAACTTATTTAACTTATTATAATATAATAAAACTCCTCCCCGTCAGTGGGTGTTCAGTATTTGTCATCTTGTTTACTTTCTCATGCACAGGGCTCCGCACAAGTGTTTGTTTCTGTAGCAATTCTGTCATATATCACATCTTGGAAAAAAAAGACTGAAATATTTCAAAGGACTCGCCTGAGCAACATCCAGATTTTAAGGACAATTTTGGTTCATAATCGAGTATAAAGTCCCCGATACTACCCTGAACTGGCTCAAGCCAATCCCACCAATGATTGCTCAATGGACACAAAAATTAAAGTACGTTTATCAGATGGAGTGTCTGACTGCCCAGCTTCAACTCAAAATGGATATTTTTCTAAGGCGATGGTCGAGTGTACCATCTTTATTTGACTGAGTTTTTTTTTTTTTTTTGTAATTATTCTGTATTTATTTACATATGATTGGAGTTAAGAGACCAATCTCGACACTTGTTATTGTTTGTTCTAATGTAAATTGCTTGTTATTTTGTACTTTTGGCAATAAAGTAAAAAAAAAAAAAAAGTCCCGGATAGTTTGTTTGGATATCGCAGGACTCCACACAGACCCATCACCGGCATTCTCACCTTCGTAAGTTTCACTCTCTGAAAGTCCGTCGCTATCGCTGTTTTCTGCTTTATAATCACCCTCATCATCACTTTGAAGTCAAAAGACGTCATTAAGGAAACAAGGGGGGTCGTCAAATGTCGTCTTCATGGGAGAAAGAGTTTACCAAACACGTTTTCTTTAACATTTTATTTTCACTCGGTCATAAATGAAACATTTTGTGCCTTCTTTATCATTATTATTAGTTTGTACAGCCATAAACAAAAACAAAACTTGCATCTTAAAAAAAAAAAAAAAAAAAAAAAATGAAGACAAGAACTAAGAAAAAAAAGTGATTGTATTTCTGTTAGTTAGAGGTTAGTATATGGCATTATTTCTCAAAGCCTGGACCCTCAAGTGGGGAGCAAGAGATTTTTTTGGGTCGTCTGATCTGCTGCTGCACCGGAACTGGAACTCGCTACAAAAACACAGACAGGTCCACCTACCTCATTAGAAATGTTGAAATGTTAAGACATGTTTTGTATCATTTCTAATATTTTTGTAATTATTTTATTACGCCTGTGCTCACTTCTTATTTGGAACGTGGTGGCAGGTTCGCTATTTCCTTTTATATATACAGTCTATGATTTGAAATTGACATCACCCAAAAGTAACAAATGTTTTCTTAATAAATAAAATGTAATTGTACCTGGATTATAATTTTTAATCATAAGGCCGATCTCAGCTGTTCACCAAAAGATATCAAAGTAATTCCAAGTTAATAGTGCTGTGAGACAATGAGCTGAGATTTAATGTTTACATCAGCTTTTTCTGCATTTATTTCGCTTCTCTGCACCTCTGTGATGCATTTAACAATATTTTCCATCTTGACGCAAGGTCCAGTCGTCATAAAGTGGACCAGGATCTAAACCAAAGCTGGACCACTCTGGAATCTCGCACCCTTCGGGAAAATAAAACCATGTGACAGTTCTCCTCCATTGTCTCTTGGCCGTTCCCACTCCACTGTAAACTGTAGGTGCATGTGCTGTGTGTGGCAGGGGCCCCGGGCGAGGGCCCCGGGGCGAGGGCCGCGAGGGCTGGAATGTGACGGCAGCACTGGGGGCCTCGCCGGTGCTAATGGATTAACAGGGCAGCTTGGCATGCTAATGGAGATGGTCTGTGATGTAATGAGCTTCTAATTAGGTCACCTCTGAGCTTGACCCTGGTGTAATGAGGGGGCTGCGGGCGGGCGGGGGAGGGGCCAAATGATAGCACCCTGACCTGCAGGTGTGAACCAGCCCGGCCCGTAAACAGCCCGGGACATTCCACGCATTCCCAACACAGCATCCCCTCCTCCTGCTCCGGCCCCGTGCACGACTCCTACACACACTCACACACAAACACACACAAACACACACACACAGATACACGCTGGGCCACTGTGCAGGCTCGGAGCAGGAAGGCTACATCTCGGACTGGGTTACACCACGAGGAAGTCTTCGCTGGCAAAGGGATGTGACGGTGTGAACATGGGCTAAAAGATCCACCGGAGACACTGTTTAAAGAAAGTGTGCGACTTTCTGGTACGGAAGCCGAGAGGGGTCACAGCCAACGCAAACGCCGCAACAAATACAAATGCGACAACACAACAAAAAGCCACAACAAACCAAAAAAATGCCACAACGGAAATGACCGCGGGACTCTATTTTAATGCAAACGCCGCAACAAATACAAACGTCACAACACAAATGCTGCAGCACATTAAAAAGCCACAACACATGAATGAGTCACAACAGAAGTGGCCGCGGGACTCTATTTTCCGACGGACCGATCAAGCGGCAAGTGAAGAAGAAGAACTACAACGTGAAACGAATAATGATAAAACAATAAATTACTTTTATTTACGTTTCCAACTTCTCCGTTCCTTTACTTTTCACGTTGTAGTTCTTCTTCTTCACTTGCCGCTTGATCGGTCCGTCGGAAAATAGAGTCCCTCGGTCACTTCCGTTGTGGCTTTTTGATGTGTTGTGGCTTTTTAATGTGTTGCGGCATTTGCGTTTGTGTTGTGGCGTTTGTATTTGTTGCGGCGTTTGCATTAAAATAGAGTCCCGCGGTCATTTCCGTTGTGGCTTTTTTTGGGTTTGTTGTGGCTTTTTGTTGTGTTGTCGCATTTGTATTTGTTGCGGCGTTTGCGTTTGTCGTGACCCCTCTCGGCTTCTGTATTCTGGAAGTGCTGCGTCACCTGCAGAATTCCAGAGAAAGTTTAAATAATACTCTGGAACATTCTCCATGGATGTAGATAAATAAATTCTATGTGAAATGATTATAGCCAAAAGAACAACATTTCCAAGGAACCAAGTGGGAGGAGGCCCTGTGCCAGGTGAAATAAGAGTCATGTTTGAGGAGATGTCGACAGTAGCTCAGTTGGGAGAGCATTTGAAATCTGTGTGTCATTCGTTTATTCGTTTTTCAATATAAAACCAAAAATAAAAAGTGTGACAGTTTTAAAAGTCACTGTGGCTTTAAACCAGTGCTTCTCAAATAGTGGGGCGCGCCCCCAGGCTCCGTCAAGGGGGGCGCGTTTGACCTCGGGGAACATGCTTTTTTATTTTTTTATTTAGATTTTTTTTTTACTGTCTTAAGGGCCGTTCACACCAAAAGCGTCAAAAAAACGCCTTGTCGCCTCTATTTGGAGCCTTTGCATTTGAGTTTAGACGCCCCCCGACGCGCGCGTCTTTGACGCCGTGGACGAACGGGACAAAATATACTTGACGCGCGTCCGTTGCCCTGGAAACAAGAGCCCGGTCCCGGTCTTTTCCCGAAACAATGTCAGACCAGACCGAGAGTGTTTTTATGACATAAAACATCAAAGGAGGAGATCGGGTCGACGACTGGGGCGTATATATATTTATACTCCGCTAATGACACTGGATCAGTCCCGGTCTAGTTCTGGTCTAATCACGGTCTAGTCCCGGTCTAGTCCTGATCTAATCACGGTCTAGTCCCGGTCTGGTCCCGGTCTAGTCCTGGTCAAGTCCTGGTCTAATCACGGTCTAGTCCCGGTCTAGTCCTTGTTTAGTCTCGGTCTAGTCTCGGTCTAGTCTCGGTCTAGTCCTGGTTTGGTCCTGGTCCGGTCCTGGTGTATTCCTCGCGATCGGCTCGGTGATTGTGGCGTATATATTTATTCTCCGTTCATGTTTGTGGTTCTCGTACTGGTTCTCGGGTTTTTCTTCCTGATAATAACGTAGCTGCGTCTCTGGATACTCGTCCCTGATTGGTTGACGCGGCGCGTCTGACGCGAAAAGTTCAGCATTTTCAACTTCTTGACGCTGACGCCTTGGAACGCGCGTCTTGGCCGCTGACGCCAAAACGCTCAAGACGCGCCGCGCTGACGCCGAAAACGCGCCGCAAAAACGCAGGACGCTCTAGTCGCGCGTCCACTTAGACTTTACATAGAAACTGGACGCTTTGACGCTTTGGTCTGAACGGGCCTTTAGAATAAAGTGCAATGGCACTTCCACTACATTAGGGGGCAGTGGCGCTCTCATTGGCAGAGTGTGCGCAGGGAGCATTTGCTCGGGTGGTGTAGGAGTTTTGTTTGCACTGAGCATGCGCGCTTTGCACACAGCACAGAGTTTGAGTATGAAGTGTAGACACGAAGTGTAGCAGACCCTCAATTGACACCATGAAAAAATATTTTTTTTGGGGGGGGGGGGGGCGAGATGTTTTATTCGTCCTAGGGGGGGCATGACAGAAAATAATTGAGAAGCACTGCTTTAAACAGACAAATCCAGACTGTAATATCTTGTTGTTTCACTGGGGTGGGTTAATATAAGTTTTCTTCTTCCCACTCCTTTTTGAGAAATGTGCTTTTCTGTTGTTTGCAATGTACATGTAGTATGTATGATTATTGTTTCTCTCTTAGCACAAACTTGAAATAAAAATGAATCACTCCATCAAAAACTGCATTTTTAGAGTCATTTCACCACAGCTGCAGTGCTGTTAACTGAAATAACAGACATTTTCTGAGCGCTCAAGCCTCAAGTACAGGACATTACTCAAACATGCATGAATCAGTCTAAATACAACTCTGAGTAAACTAATGTGAAACACCATTCTAATGTGGTTAAAAGTGGAAGTCTCCTTTAAGTCAGAGGTGTTAAACTCAGATTCACAGAGGCCAAAATTAAAAACTGTTACTAAGTCTTGGGCCAAACTAAATATTTCTTTAATCTGCATGTTTTCTCTTCTTTCAAGATATGTAATATTAAACCTTTTCTTATTAAAATAAATGTTTAATAATAGTTTTGCTTAAATATATTCAGAACATGCATCATATAAAATAATAACAACATTTTAAATAAATCATATTTCTATAGTCTATCTGTAGCCGGTGGGCAGCTCTAATATTTATTTGATATAATCTGGGGGCCAAATATAATTATATCACGACCAAATTTGGCCCCTGGGTCTGAGTCTGACATGTCTACTTTAATTCCTCATTTGTGCTGTGATCTCAGTCTTTTAACACCATCTTTTAACCTTCCTCTTGATAATATGATTTCCTTGGCAAAGATAAAATGTAACTACATAAAAACATTTATTATAGAGCTACAGCCTACAAATAAGACAGTTGCACTTCATTGTCTCCGTATGAAAATGTGTCCTCTGCATCTGAAACATTCTTCAACACCAGTGTCAGGAGCAGTGGAACAGATCTTGAGCGAGTCTTGGTCATGACCGTAGACCAGGGGTGTCAAACTTATTTTGGTCCGGGGGCCGTATCCAACCTACTTTGATCCCAAAGGGGCTGGATCAGAAAACTCATGGCATATATAAAACAAAAACATCAATAAGTTCAAATATTTGTACAGAGAAATTCAAATCTATTACAGAAATCTTTTTTAATTGATGAAATCTTTCTTTTACACAATATGATAATATTATGAACAACCTGAAACTTTAAAAAAAAAATGCAATTCAACACAATGTTTTAACATTAACTTGTATGCAAATAGGAATAAGTCAATTTTTTTGAAAATCCTGCACTAGGCGTCCACTTTTCTCAGTTTTGACATTTTTCTGATGAGGGTGTCACAGTCAACAGTCAAAACGATCGTCCTTTAAGAGCGTTTGGAAAGAAACAGGTCTTCATTTGTGCTGCTCTGGTGGGAGGGGCCACGTACAGAGGCGCTGGAGACGCTGCTCTGCTCAGCAGCACAGAAAATTATCAATATTTTAATAGAAAATATAATTAAAATATTTTAGTAAAAAATCAGCCGAGGGCCAGATTAAAGGTCTTGGAGGGCCGGATCTGGCCCCCGGGCCTTATGTTTGACACTTGTGCTGTAGAGTGTTTATATAAAAGCACATAGCTAACAGAAAGTGAGCATGGGTGCACTTCTGGTTCAGTCGAATCTGGCTCCAGTTCACTTTATCTTGAAAACATGTCGGCCCTCTCTGTTACAGCTCCTGTCAGACTCCTCATTCTGTTCTTAAAATGTTCGTATAAACCCACTCTACATGTTTCTGGTGTTTTTATTACACTGTTTTGTCCGTTAATCATTTTCCATTCTTAAGATTGAACTCTGCTCCAAATTCACCCCATAACTTCCCGCCGCAATGAGCTTCATTTGACCGGAGCCGAGCGCTATGGGCGACGTCACCCTCTTTTAGTTCTTCACACAGTCTATGATCATCACCACTTTAGCCGGAGGATTTAATGTATTGTGTTATGTTTTGGGTCTCACACCAGACTTTCTCAAATAGTCCTCAACACATGGAGCTCATATGGGTTTTGCCTTTAATAAACATGTTTTTGTGAAAGAGAAATTTAACAAACCCGGCGCGGCAACCTGGCAAGCAATGACATAAATATTTACACACATTTAAGTCAATTACACCAAGTCTTATAATTGGGCTAGAATTGGCAATCCCGCGAATTTCTCCCCGCTGCCTGATACCACCCAAACCCGGCTCATAAAACAAAAGCTTTATTTGCTGTGCCGACGTGCCGTTGAGCAACTCCATGAGGCGAGGTTTGAGAGCCAGCGCTTTGGGTTTACGGCCGCACGGTTGGTCCTATGGCGCGATTAGTTCATCTGAGTTTTACAATGCGGTCTGCAGCTTTCTGTTTACTTTTCACCCCTTGTGTGTTTGTCTAATGAAGTGGAATTAGAATGATTAAGCTTGACGGAGGAACATTTGGTTTCACTTACAGCTTATGGAAGTATTTGACTCTCAATGTGTTTGTGTTGGAGACCGACCAATCAGAAATAGCCAGCACAGAAGCCCCGTAGTGTTGGCTCGATATCGGACTGGCGATTACGTCTTAAAGGTGCATTGTGTAACTTTTCCGGAGGCGGGTCCGTCCAATATCGTCGGCCTACGGAACATAAATGGGCGTTTCTTCTCTGAACAGGAACGCCTCCCGTTTTCTTCTTCTCCTTCCACGAGGAACTGTCAACATCCTGTCTAACATACATGTCAAAGTAAGAGTTGTACATTAAACCCTAAGACACATATAGATGTATATATGTCTATGATAGAACTGAGTAGTTAAAGCAGGAACCACCAAGCAAGTTTAAATGTTAAGCCGCCACCGAACGTCACGTAGTAAAATGTTGGGTTGTGAAATTCATTGTTTTAATTCTCAAAATAGCTTATGTCTATCCTTATTCATCAGCCGGTTTCACTTCGAGGAAACCGTCTGATCTCGCAGCATTAGGATTCATTTGCTCGACAGTAGGAGGGTACTTTCTTTAATTTAACCAATCGCTGCTATTTGGCTGTGACGTATGTAATGCGCCACTAATGGGGCTGGTAATTTAAGCTTTTCCCAGATCCCGTAGGAAGAAGGGCAATAACGTCTTTCCTGTTGATAAAATTCACCAAACATTTCCAGTTCCGGCTTTAAATCCTCGATCTTGGGAATCGTTGCCAACACAGAATGTCTGTCTTCGTCTACATCCATCTCGACTGCTTTGTTTACTGTTGTGCTGTACCACAAAAGGGACCCAGTCATGGCTTCACAGCTCTTTGCTGATTGGTCGGTGTGCGGTCTACAACCTCCGGGGTTCTTGCATATCGTCTAGTGTTTTCTGATTCCTGACCTAGTCGCTGGAGAGAAATGAAATTGAGTGAAAAACTGCATTCATGGAAAAATAGTAGTGTTAACACTGTACCTCTCGTGAAACACACGTGTTGCTGCTTCACTTCGACCACAGACAGTATTGAAGAAGAAGAGAAAAAGCTGAATTGTGCAAAACTCTTTCTGATTGGTTGATTATACGCTACATTAATGCCCATTAAAGAGTTTCTGATGCACTTCGGGAATGACCCTCCTCGGTCTGTTGAACACTTTCCTCCATGGAGACGTTATTGCTTTGTCTGGAATTTTTCACAGTACGGTGTTAAATCTTTCTCTTTATGGAGTCAAACGGTCTCTGACCTGACCAGATCTGACCTGTAACTTGGTTACAAGCCAGATCTGTGGAGAGACGACCCAGCTCACAGTCAGAATGTCTGTTTTTCTAGGTATTTTTGAAATTTAAAACCACCTGAAATTTAATAAATGTAAGGCAAAGTCATTTAATGTCACACTGTGGAACATTCCAGGCAGAGCAATGACATCTTCATAGAAACAACCAGGTGATGGACCCCCAACCAAAAAGTTACACAGTGTACTTTTAACTGTAGCAGTATTATGTAGGTCCTAAGAACTAAAGAGTCTAAAATATTACAAAAGCTTATACAGTACAAGTACAAGCAGCAGCAGTGCCAGTATCCAGGTTGGGCGTATAAAATGATGTAATAAGGTGATTAACTGGTACTTGGCCCAGAAAGTTTCACAATCTTTCAAGTTTTTTTTTTTTTTATTTACACAGCAGTTACTTGTAGAAAAAAGGAAAATAAATGCTCTGCACTTTAAAGGTTCTATATTACACAAAATAGACTCTTTGTTATTATAATCTTGTTATCTCATGACAAACAGATCTGGAGTTGTGTTTTGTTTCATTCACACGCTTTATTCTTAGTCTGTCTACATCTCCAAAGCTCAAAATGCTCTGTTCCACCTTGTCATGTCATGAAGCTGTAGTGTTAACAGCTCCTTTTGTATTTAATTTATTAGAGATTGGCAATTCCAGGGCTGAAATGATCCACATGATTCTAGTGAAGGTGTGTGGAGTTTACAACACAGTGGAGCACTTCCTGTATTACCACATGACATCACAAAGGAGTGTTTTCTGTTTGAGAGAAGAACTCAGCCTAAATATGCAGGATTTCTGTGTTAATCGTGTGTATTAAAGAAAACACAACTCCAGCTGTAGTATTGAAATCAGTATCTGAAGTGAACAAGGCGGGTCAGTGCATCCATACTAACCGGCCTATGAGTTTAGTTCTTCCTTATCATGTCCTCGGGAACATGCAGGATTAGGAAACTAGTGATGGGCAGACCCAGACCGGGGCTCGATCTCAGCAAGGAGTTTATATCCTCTCCTCCTTCCTGTGTCTCCTCTCTGGATGGGACTTCCTCACCCATTTCCTGAAGAATCAAGTGAAGGAATCAAGGAGAAGGAAGCGAGGAAAGAGAAATTCAGTTACTGTCAGTGGGTCAGAACACATTAACATAAGTACATAAATGTAACTAAATGTTTTCAGGTTTTATTGCCAGTAATATGTAAAAAATCTACAAGAGGTCTTTCTATGGCGTCTTGTATAAAGCTGTGATTTTAGACTTGTACATTTACATTTATATAATTATTTCTTATTTGACACCTGTCTCTTGCTCTTATTTAGAATTTATTATATTATCATTTATATTTTTCCTCTTTGTTATTATATTATATCACAGGTGTCAAACACAAACAAAGGTCTTGGAGGGCCTTTAATCTGGCCTGAATTTCTACTAAAATATTTTAATTATATTTTCTGTTAAAATATTGGTAATTTTCTGCGTCGCTGAGCATAGCAGCGTCTCCAGCGCCTCTGTACGTGGCCCCTCCCACCAGAGCAGCACAAATGAAGACTTGTCTCTTTCCAAACGCTCTTAAAGGACGATCGTTTTGACTTTTGACCGTGACACCCTCATCAGCAAAATGTCAAAAATGAGAAAAGTGAAGCCGAGTGCAGGATTTTCCAAGAAAAATTTACTTATTCCTATTTGCATACAAGTTAATGTTAAAACATTGTGTTGAAATTGCATTTTTTTTTTAAGTTTCAGGTTCTTCATAATATTATAATATTTTGTAAAAGAATAGATAGATTTGCGTTTCTCTGCACAAATATTTGAACTTATTGCTGTTTTTGGAGTATATATGCCATGAGTTTTCTGATCCGGCCCCTTTGGGATCAAAGTAGGTTGGATACGGCCCCCGGACCAAAATGAGTTTGACACCCCTGTATTATATTGCGATGTGTGAGCTACTGTGTCCAAATAATTTCCCTTATTTATCAGTCAAGTTTGTCTAAGTCTAAATCTCTCCAGATAAACAGACATGGTTTTGGTGAGTTATATGAGTCATATTTGAGAGAAGGTTTCCGCATCTGAACGTTTGATTGGACCACACCAGTCACAGATAAACAGCTGTAATTGGTTCATTCAAACGTTTCACCGTATGAAAACACCAAACTGATCGTGCTGTTAAGAATGAAGAAGCATCTGATCGCCCCATATCTCCAACATCTCTCCGTGTGCATGAGCCCGAGACCTGACTGTGAGCGGGGTGATACCATCAGGGAAACTACAGATACCAAATGAATCTGTGATCTGTGGAATGAACGCCTGGAGCTAGCCGCCAAACGAAAGTAGAATTTTTTGTCCCGGGCACAGGAAACGCATCTGTACCTGCTCACACGCGTCACCTGTTTACTGCACAAACTGATAGGATCACGGCGTGTTATCAGACGAGGAAAAGGAAGGACAGAAAGTGGAGCTTCAGGCCAATGACAAACACCGAAAGACACTTAAAGGAACAGAGCATTTTGAGCTTTGTGGATATAGCCAGTCTGATAATAAAGGGTTTCTCAGACGTGTGTAGTGAAACAAAACACAATTCCAGGTCTGGTTTTGAGGAGGTAACAGTGTTCTAACTTGGCGTAAAGCTCACAAGAGTAAATTTTATTACCGTGTTTTTCTGACTTTTTTCATGACTTGGGTGTTTCCAGAGACTTATACTCTGGTGCGACTTATGTATTAAAATTTTCACACTGACAGCCGTGAGAGGCTCTAGTCTTGTGTGTCAGTATCTGCTCCTGTTGTTCCTGTACCACCATAGAACTGTCACTCGGCTCTACTGCGCATGTCTCCTGCAGAAAGAGCCTCTGTCCTGTCTGTATCATGTCAGTCGATCGCACCATTACTTCTGCACCACTGAATATTTAAAATTTAAACAGACTTATGAAGACAAGTGAGAAGACTGAACACAAATGAACACACATGATCCCAAAAAGAAAATCATTTTTTGCAGATTACAAGATGCAAGTCGTGAAATCTGCAGCTGAAACCGGTAATCAAGCGGCAGAAAAACATTGGAGTGAGTGAGAAAATTGTGACAGCGGGAGGATGCACCATGAAACTTTCCTGGAAGTCACTGGATGGATGGACAAAGCCTGGACTTCAGTGACACCGAAGCCGTCCTGTCGGGATTCAGAAAGGCTGGAATAATTCTAACTGGAACTGATGCTGAGTCTGACGACAGCGACACAGAAGAGGAAGCGGCGCTCTGTTTACCTCTGGAGGTCGTGGAGTTGCTCAGAAGTGACACCGATGATAAAGAATTGAGTGGATTTAGTGATTTGGAGTGAGATGGAGAGTTTGGTAAACTTGTTCTGTTCTGTTGTTTATGTTATAGTTTATCTGAAGAACTGTTCATATGTGACGTTAACAGTCTGTTGTTCTCTCTTCTATTGTTATTACTAGAACTTGACTTTTAAGATGAAATGTCAGTTCCTGAGCTCCGATTTTATTAAATAAATTTCCCCCAAAAAGTCCGACTTATATATGATTTTTTTCTTCTTCATTACACATTTTTTGGCTGTTGCGACTTATACTCCGGAGTGACTTATATTCCGAAAAATATGGACCTTGAAGCTTTTTGTTGGTAATAATTTGTGCAAAAGGCTGCCAGTCTGCACCTTCAACCACTCTGTCTAGGCAAGATAAGATTATTTGTACAGCACAATTCATACACAAAGTAAATCAAAATTAGGAATATATTAAAATCACAATACAAACAAATCAAAACAATAACAATCATCATAAAATTAAAAAGAAATACCATCCAACAATTAAACTTCATATATTGGGCAAGGTGGAGGAAAGTGTGTTTGAAGTTTATGAACCGCTTTTCCTGACCAGAGCAGACCAACCAGCATGCTAATAGTGCACTTCCTGAGGTAAGACACGTTTTTCTCGAATACGCGGAAAAAAATCTGGTCGTTTAATGTTGTTTTGACTGTGTAGGTGTCTGCCGGTGCTTCCGTCTGGAGCCGTGAGGGCAGGGAGGTGAGCGCGCAGGACGTCCCCTCGGTCACTCCCCCATCGGCCCTCTTCTTTTTAGGGGCCTAGACTCATTAAGGCTTCTATAAATGGAGGGGCCCTAATGAGGGGACTTTATAGGGCTCTCCCTTAGCCCCCAGGGAGCACTCAGACGGAGGCTAGGAAGTCGTCTGTCCTGATAGTCTGGCTCTATCTTAGCGGTGGTCCGGTCATGCCCAAAGCCATCACAGCTTTCCCCAATCTCAGAGGCAGAGCTGGATACTGCTCACTCACATTTACTAGAGCAACTTTTTAAAGAAATTGTACTTTTCTAGCAGCATATTTTTACTTTTACTTGAGTAATATTTTTTTTAGTCAAGTAAAAGTTGTGGTTCCTCTTCCCACTGTGAGTATGAGAACAAGCCACTACAATTTAAAAGGAACCTACATGTTTAAAAACCTGTATTCACTTCTGGAAAAGTCTTGACAAAGAAATAAAAGAATCAAGTACAATGACTGCATTTAAAAAAACACATAAATCGAAGGCAATGTGGATGTATGAAAAAGAAAAGTAAGTTGTTGTGCGTAATAGTGAAGATTTCTGTTTGCATTTGATTAGTAATTGTGCCTGAACTGATTTGAAATGTTTAGTGACCATCGGTGTTGATGTTTTGTCTGGAAAAGGGAAAAGGGGCAGAGAACATAAGATTCTCTTCTTTCTGCGCCTTTTCATTCATTTCTCGTATGTTTGATGTTGTGACACTGTCGATGTCTTTTTATCCTTTATGAATGAAATAAATAAACTAATAAATAAATAAATAAAAAAGTCTACACGTGACAAAAGCTTTATGTGACAATATGAAATTATTTTGAACATGTGTGTTTCTTGAATCCTTTGAAAATACCAGATTTTGCTTATGTTTTGTCTTTCAAATGACACTGACTTATTAAAAATCAACTATAAATCAGATGTTACAACAACAGTTACTTCTATAAGTGACTCTTGAGTAGTAATTCAATTTCAACTTACTCTTCATAAGATTTTTGGTTCATCCACCCACAAAGTTCCCACGGTCATGGAAATCCTGAAAAATTCATGGAAATCGAAAATGTCATTTTTCAGGCCTGGAAAAGCCATGGAATTTTGTAAATTCAGTTAAAGTTTTGGAAAAGTCATGGAGTTTTAGTGTCTCTTTCACGCAACTACAGCGTTCTGTTAAGTTATCATTAAACTTTTGTGATTATTTCTGAATGTTTGCGTCTTTTGTTTAAAAGAGACGACAATAAATAAATGCACTGACAGGATTTTGAATGTTAAAAAACTATAATACCAAACCATAAGGTGAGTGGAAAGGGTTAACATTTCATATTTAACCCCAAAAGTCTGATCAATTCTACACATGTAGGTGCTGTAAAGTCATGGAAAATTCACACTAGATCATTAAAAGGTCATGGAAAAGTTTTGAAATGTTGTCAGTGAAAAAGAGCGGGAACCCTGCACCTTTGCTTTGTCATTTTATCTGAACTAAATACAATAAATATCTGTTAAATAAAAAAATTAAAAAAAAACGTTTGATACCAGTGACTCTTGGTGAAAAAGTTAGTGACATGAACCATCGCAGGAATATTTTTGTTACAACTATTTTGCTTCTATTATCTTCTCAAACATCTGTTAAATTGTTCATTTCAGTTGACCACATCACACCTCTTCTGTGTGACCTGCACTGGCTCCTTGTCTTATATCGGGTGCAATTTAAAATGTTATTAATTGTTTTCAAATGTTTGCACTCCATGGGTCCAGTCTGCTTGAGGGAGTCACTGCAGCCCTGTCCTGACCAGCTCCTGTTGGTCGAGCCCAAAACTCGGCTCAAGACGAGAGGTGACAGAAGCTTTTTCTGTGGCAGCGCCCAGACTGTGGAATTGCCTTCCTCTTGCTGTCAGATCCTCTCAGTCTGTAGCGCAGTTTAAGACGAGACTGAAAACTCACCTCTTCTCCCTGGCATTTAGTACGAGCGAGTCAGGTTATCTTGCTGTTGTTTTTTTTATTGTAGTTTTAACATGTTTTCTGTATATTTGTATATGTAACTGTTTCTTCTATGCTGTTGCTGTTGACTTGTATGTGAAGCAGTTTGGTCAATTGAAGTTGCTTTAAATGTGCTATAGAAATAAACTTGAATTGAATTGACCAGGTTAATGCTGGAAACAACTTTTTAGTGGAGAACAACATCTTCAAGGGGACAAGCAGATAACATGCCTCCACCGGAAAAGTGACACTGTTCACCTTTAAATCCAAGCCAACTCTTACTTTTACTGTGACTTTAGCCTGCTGACATACGAAACACAACACAATCCAAACCCAAGACAAACCTGTGCGGTGTGTCTTTGTGTCTTCGTGAGCGCCGCGTCCTCTGCTGCAGATTGTGATATGATAAGTGTCAGCTGGGCTCATGCTGCTTGTGGCTGTGTTAATTGCCTCCTTCCTCTGTCCCCTCTGGTCCAGCCGGCTGCGGTCTTTATGAGGCCCAGGCCCCGGACCCCCCGGCCCCTCCACGGCCCCTCCGCGGCTCTTCCTCCGCTCTGCTCCTCGGGGCCTCTCTCTCTCTCTCTCTGGCTGATGTCTCCTTTCTCCATTGTCCTCTGCGGGAGCTCTGGGACGGATCAAGGACACACGGCTGCAGAAGAACTGAGCACGTCTCTGCCGCTTCCACTTCCAAACATCTTCAGACTCATCTAGAAATGAAGAGTCACGGAAGAAATGGGATGAATCAGCAACTGTGTCTGTGAGTAAGGCTGAGTATCATTAAGAAGTTGCCGATACACAGTGTTGGGAAGGTTACTTTTAAAATGTAATCCCCTACAGATTACAGATTACACACCCCAAAATGTAGTTTGTAACGTAATCCATTAAATTACTTAAAGTGAGTAACGTAATCTGATTACTTTGGATTACTTGATATTGTCATGTTTTTTTAAACGACATGAATGTAGCAACCACATCCTGAAAATTCTTGTTTGTTGTCTTCAAATTGTCTGAGCCCAAGTCTCCATGAATAAGCAACTGTTTGCTGTAGAGAAACAAAGACCAGGATATCTTAACATAAGAGGTTTTGTCTGTTAAAAGACAATAACAAGATAAGCCTTTCCTTAATATTAAAAAATATTATTGATAGAGAAATTATTTTTTATATGAGATCACCTTAAATTATGTCAACCTACTGTTAGGTGTCATGTTGTTTAGACCTGGTTTAGTCCTGGTTTAGTCCTGATTTTTAGACCTGGTTTACTCCTGATTTTAGACCTGATTTAGACCAGGTCTAGACCAGATCTTTAGTTCTGGTTTAGTCGTATATTAGTCATATTTCGATACAGTGCACTTTAGATTCAATACGTTTCAATCAAATATAAAAGCTAAATCATGGCTGTGACACTAAAAGTCTTTGTTAAACCGCTTCTTGTGCAAAGTTAATATTAAACACAAACATTTTAATCATCAAAACAGTGAAAATGTCAAATGTAAACAAGTTTCCTTCCTCTGAACAAGCAACAAAACTAGCTGTAACAAAATAATTTATTAAAATATACCAAAAAATACTCTTGGCGATATATCGATACAGCAGCCCACAATATCGATACTGTATCATCACATCAAACGATATGATATACCGATATTTCAATATTCTTGCACACCCCTATCTGTGAGTGTGTATACATGCACATCAGTATCAGTTATTGCAGTATTTGGGTTACTGCGTTTACATGTGCACTGAGAAACCAGGATACTCATATTCCTGTGTACATGAACAAATGGAGCATCCCGGTTTCTTGACATGATCTTACAAATGTTCAAGCACAAAAATTAACTTAATTTAATTTAATAAATCAACCAAATACGAACAACCATGAGCTCCTTTAGAAGCTCGGGAGATTCTTAACCAGCATTAAGGAGCTATGATGTATCCCACAATCCACTGCACAGAACAAACCGAACATTTCCAAACATTGTACAAGTTACACCATGCAGCAGATTTATTTATTTTTATTAAAATCTTCTGCATAAATAAACTCAACTTTACAACATATAAACCATAACCACATCAGCCCGTGTGATAATACAATTCAGCTTTGCCACATTTGTTTACGTTTTACAGAAGCGAAACTTAAAACTACATGACTCATTTACATAAACTGTTAGCGCTGATAAAAACAGATCACTCCTTGTGCCGCTGATGCTGATGTGGTTCAGCTTCTGTTGGACTGAAGGACACGACTCAGTGGATTATGTTTGTTTTTTCTGTGACAGAGGAGGTGCTGATGATGGTGAGTCTGTTCTGGGTGTTTATCGTAGGAGATGTTTCATGTTTAACTTTTCAGCGACCGTACGTGTGCAGGTCATACGAGTGCAGATTGTACGTGTGCAGGTTTAGTGCAGCTCTTTATTTTACAGTCATTTCACTCATGTATGGTCACTTTATTTATGTCAGTCACTTTATTTATGTTGCTTCTGTTGTGGTGAAAAGACCGAAAAGTGTTTTGGACACATGCGCACTCAGCTTTATGTTACAGTAACCAGGATACTGCATTTACATGTCACAGTATCCCGGTTAGGGGTGTCAAATTATCGCGTTAATTGCGATTAATTAATTACAGTCATATTTAGCGCGTTATGTTTTTTAATCGCAGTTAATCTCATTTTTAATCTCTAACTTTACAGTTTCTGTATGCGAGTTGCTTTATTATAAAATCTGTTTTTTATGTGTTGTTGGGACAGCAGTAAGAGCGATGCAAACGTCATGTTAACGTTTGCGGCGTTAGTCGCACAATGGACGAGGTCGAAGAGCCAGTAGAACAGAGGCAGCAGTGCACAGGTAAAAACACATTCGTGTCTTGGAAATTATTCTCCCGACGTGAAATATAAAAGAAAATAACAAATATAATATCGCCTACAACTTAAATGTCACTGGTGAAAACAACCTGCATAGACTCATGATGTCTGCACTACTGTCCTATAGTGACCTGCCACATGAGGGGACACGCACACAAACACACAAAACACAAACACACAACACAAATACACACACACAAACACACACAAACACAAACACACACCTTCATCATCGTCATTAACCTGAGAACGCGCGGACCACGTTTCCTTTCCGTAGTTACTGCGCGGACACCGACGTGCTCCCGTGAGCCGCGTGTGGATCGTGTTTTCTCGCTGCTAAACGCTGCGTAAACCAGAACTAACACCAAGACTAAAACCAGGACTAATCCAGGTCTAAACCAGGACTAAAACCAGGACTAAACCAGGGACTAAAACCAGAACTAAAAGCATCTCATATATAAAGCATTTCTCTATCAATAATATTTTTAATATGGTTAAGGAAAGACTGGACTTTTTATTGTCTTTAAGTAGACAAAAGTTATTATGTTCAGATTTCCTCGTCTTTGCTACTTTACAGCAAACAGTTTCTTATTCATGGAGACTTGGGCTCAACAGCCAATTTGGAGAGATTTGTTAAACAATAAATGACTTTATAAAGTCACTTTTTTTTAAATCTATATCAGTCTTTTGATCTGCCACAATAATGTAATAATGAATTTAAATGAAAATACCTCAAATTGCATTTTTTAGGCAGATTAATTAATCGCATGACAGCACTAATCCCGGTTACTATCAGAATATATCAGCTACAGTATAACCCTAACCCTAACCCTGTTTCTGGGATAACTGGGATACTGTGTATACATTCACCATGACGAAACGGGGATACTCAAAAAACCAAAAAAATGTGCATGTAAACACACTCTATGAGAAATGTTTTTGTTTCTGGCCTAAGTCAAGTCCGTGTTCAAAACATAAAAAAACATGAGTGGTGTTAAGAAAAAGAAAGAAGTTAAAACGTCCACATGCCTCCCTCATGACTTACTGTGAATAATACAAAGAAACCTAAATGATGACTTTAAAAATACTGTCTACACACAGAGAATTCACTTTGCATTCACAGTAAATGAACAATGACACTGTTGTATTTCCTCCAAACCAAAACCACACTTGTTTTGCTGCATTCTCACCTGTTCGAGGAGTCTGCACATTCAGCCCGTCCACTTTCCAGAGCTCCACATTTTTGTGTCATCTGGTGCTTCTCCAGATCAAATGACTTCACTGCTTCACTATCACACGGCAAAATCACTTCAAAACTTACAGATAAACCTTCTAACTTTTACTGTACTTTATTTTATATACGTTGTAAAACACATGTACCTACAGGCAACAATAAAGATTTTTTATGATTATTGCATAATAGGCCATAATGTCTTTAACGGTGAACTATAATAACTTTTATGATGAATGATCCTCCATCTGCGTCTCCATGGAGATGCGATTGCTTTTGCTGGAATATTCCACTGTATGACATTAAGCACAGGTCAAGTTACTGGTCAGATCTGTGGAGAAGCTGCTCTCAGTGAAAGTGCGTGTTTTTAAAGTAAGCAGGAGTGCACAGCAAAAACTGGAGGGTTAAAATTTTAGGGTAAAATATTTCAGAGTTGTTTTTAACACCAAAAGTGTTATTTTAACTATTTGAAAGTTAAATGGGGGTTCGAGTTGGGGTTATTTGTCAGAGTTGATGTGGTTGAGGTTAATTGAACTTCCTCTAGTGTTAATTCAACTTAACTTGGTGTTAATTCAACTTCTCTTAGTGTTAATTTGGCTCCTCCATTCACCACTTCAAACTCTTGTGAGATAAGACCAGTTTTGTACATAATTTCATCTTAAATTAACTAAAATAAAGTAAAAATAAAACAAAACGCCTCTGTATGTTGTTTAACTAAATCAGAATAACTCCACAAAGTTTTATCCGTTTACTCTCTAGATTTCGGGGTTAAACAGGAACTTTGGTCCAGTGTTACTTAATTAACATTTCCAGAAATGTTAAATTAACTCTAGAACAGATTGGACTCATAAACTCTGAAAAAATGTTAAAGTTGATTCTGTGAGAGTCAATTTTAACACTCCACTTTTTGCTGTGTAGGAGTTTTAGCAATAAAAACATTTAAAATTTATATAAAAGACAAATAATTTCAGTGCTGCTTTGGTAACACCTCTTTATTTAAAATAGTAACTTTTTTTTAAGACAGATTACTTTATTAGTGACGTGTTTCAGCTTCTCACAACTGTCACCTGTCTTGATCATTTAAAAGTGCACTGTGTAACTTTTCTGATAGAGGACCTACCAGTTGCTTGTCTCCATGGTGATGTTATTGCTTTGCCTGTGATGTAAGTGGTACGACATTAAACATAAAAGTCTCCATAGAGCAGGAGTCTCCAACCTTTTTCCTGTGGTGAGCTGATCGTTACAAAATTAAAACACCAGAGAGCTGCTCATTTTAGCAGTCACAAGAAATATAAGATAAGATGAATAAAAGAGCTGTGACAAGCCTTAGATGGAGTACAGTTAGATGCTTATAAACATAAACCATTATCCAATTATTAGTGCGCAAAGTTAGACATCAGGATTATATATTTTCAATGATAATATGCATTTAATTCATCAAATTTGGGTTTTTCAGCACAATAAGTATAATTCAGAAATTCTCCTGAGCTGCAGGTTGGAGACTCCTGCCACAGAGACAAGCTGGAGATGCCACCAGGCTGATTTACAGATGAGATCTGTGAAGAGGCGACCCCCACTCAAAGTTAAAACGCATATTTTTAGGTATTTTTGAGCAATAAAAACAACCATCATTTAATGAATGCTTCTCATAACATTTTAATACCATATTGTGGAACATTACAGGCAAAACAATAGCGTCTCCATGGTGACCTACCTCCTACCTGAAAAGTTCCGCAGTGCTCTACAGCAGCGGTCCCAGAACCTTTTTTGCGCCACAGACTGGTTTAATTTCAAACAAGGTGTGACGGATAAATACAACAAAATATTAATCATTTATTAATTAATCATTGCATTTATATAGCGCCTTTCAAGATACTCAAAGTGCTGTACAGGTCATTATTGCCACAGCTGCCTTGGGACAGACTGACAGAAATAAAATGATGCGACCAACACAAAAACTGTAGTATTGTGTAAATATAACAATAAACATTTCTAAAGACGCCGGTTTTTACTCATTTTGCAGCTTGTGGGTTTAATATTAGCGTTAATGTATCACATGACCAAGACAAGCATCTGGACTTTCAAAATAAAATGTTGTTCAGACTCGGATAATAAATAAACCTGAAATAATGTAAGTTATTTATTGTTTCTGTACCAAACAAAGCACAGACCTGTACCAGGCCGCTGCTGTACACTGCAGTATGATCAGATTTTCATAATCAAAAACTGGATCTCCCCCAGTTGGTGCTGGTTGGTAATAATAAAATTGTGAAACAAGTGCGTAATTAAGGAAAATTGTTCTGCACTCAGCCCATTCATGACTAACATGTGAGTCAGTACAGTCACATTTTCTTTGTGTTTTGGTGATTTTCAAGCAGCTTTTCTGGATTTTACTTAAACAAATAACAGTTTATGCCTCTTTTTACTGTTGGCAGGGATCAGATTGGTGAAAAATAGGGACACCTGGGACGTTTTTTGTATAAAATTGGGATAAAATCAATGGTTTTGGATAAATCTGCTGGGACATGGGACACAGGGCTCAAAACTGGGACTGTCCCGGGTGAACAGGTACATCTGGTCACAACAGGCATCACTTTGGTTGCGTTCAGACTAGGGATGGGCATGATTAGTCGATTAATCGATAATTGATCATTAAGAATTTCATCGATTACGTTCATTTTAATCGACAAACCGAATGTAGGTTGCTGTGTGTAGCGTAGAGTGACCAAACATGGTCAGTACGTGTGTCTCTCTGCACTCAGAAGGAGCGAGACACAAACAGTCGGTCAGTCTGCAGCGAACTGAAGTGCAAATGCGAATGATGTGCAACGATGACTTGTACAAGAAAGTCCACGCTTTCCGTTCGGGACAAGTGTGAGTCCATGTGCACAGTGTATAAAGCAGCACATATGTTTCGGTGTCCAGTGGGAAAAAGTTTTACCAGGTGAGAGTCGCGCAATGTCGATGACGAGGCCCCACCTCCCTCCCCCCGTACGGTGTCCTGGTTTTGACAAACGCAAATCTGGTCACACTGACCTGTATTCCGCTGAGTCGTGTCTTTTAATCCGACAGAAATTGACCGCATCAACGACACAAGAGCTGTATTTTTATCTTCGCTTAGTTTATGCAAATTAGCGATGCGGTTTTAAGTTTCGTTTCTGTGAGAGTTGCGCAAAACTGCGTTAAACACATTATAATCTAAAACAGATTGATGTGGCTCTAGAGTCGTTACGGTTTATATGTCGTAAAGTTGAATTTATTTATGCAGATTAATAATAATGATGATAATTTTAATATAAAAACGTTAATGATTAATCGATAATCGATCGTTAATTCTTCCGACGATCGATTAAGAACATTTCACCGAATGCCCATCCCTAGTTCAGACTGCAGCCTGAAGTGACCCAAATCCGATTTTTTGGTCCCTATGTGACCTGTATCTGATCTTTTAATGACAGTCTGAACAACACAGATCCGATTTTTTCAAATGTGACCCAGGACACTTGGATATGTGCTCCTGAAACTGATACATATCTGATCTTTTGACATGCGACTTCAGTCTGAACAGCCAAAGTGCATTCATCCACCTACACGTTATCAACAAGCCACAAACGTCACTATTCTGCGCTGAAGTAGGTGAAAATGTTAATGAACTCCATGTCACTGAAGCGAAGCACATCACCACTCACCACTCTTGGCTACGTCTCCACATCCACACGTTCCTTTCAACGGACGTCGCTGCTGCTGCCCCACAAAACACCACGACCAAAAACCTCGTCCTTCTCCTTCTCAATCTCCTCCTTAAAACAAGTAAGTTGTTCATGTTCTGGCTCCGGTACGAGAGGAACTTTAAAATCTCCAGGTGCTCGAAGCTCGCGTCCATGTTTGTACAACTTCCATAAACACAGATCACGCTCGCTGCGGTTGACGTCGTCGTGTCTCCAGTGCACATGCGGGACACTTTCGGGCCGTTTACTGTTCACACAGGGGATCACATACAAGTCACATTTAATTGGAAATGTGAACGACCTCGCAAAAACATCGGATTTCACAAAAAAAAATCGGAATTGAGCGTTAGGCCCTGCAGTCTGAACGTAGCCATAGAGCAGATGACACACTCTTTTCAAAGTTACATAATGCCCCTTTAAAGAAAAAAACCTCTAAACTATTTCACCAAGTTGTATTTTCACATCTGCAACAGCTTCAGATTTCGCTCCGTCCCCTTTAACGGTAAAACTCCGTCGTCCTTCCCGCTCATTTCAGACCGCAGCAGCCGCGCGCTCGCCCCGCTCTGCCTCGCGGTTGTTTAAGTAGATAATGAAGATCCGTTTAATGCGTTGCCCTCGGTGATTAAAAACGTATTCATCAGCGTTGTGCCGGAGCGTGGTGAAAGCTAATCCCGCCGCAGATGTTTACCGTCGGGGTCAGGGGTCACGCGCTGTTTACATCCAGTCGGACATGTTTGGGAGCCGGGATCGCCGCTGTGGGCTACGGCTTTAATCGAATTACGCCCCCGCTCCGTTCGGGCTCTTAAGAACTTTCCTTTTTTTGTCCCTTTTTTTTTTTTTTTGCGAGATTCGAAACAACTGTGGAGTCTCTGCTCGGTCTGTCACTTCCTGCCCGAGGGGTCGGTACTTCCTGCCTGATTCGATCCAGAAGAGGGCTCCACTCGAGAAAACAGACGAGACGCGATTCGGAAGGAGATATGTAAATGGAAGAGGAGGAGGAGGAGGAGGCAGGGAGGATGAAGAAGAAGAGCAGGGATTGGAATAGGAGTAGGGAGAGAAAGGAGAGGAGGAAGAGAAGGAACAGGAGGAGCAGGTGGAAGAGGAAGGAGAGGAGGAGGGCGAAAAGGAGAGAGAGTAGGAAGAAGAGGGAGGACGAAGAGGAGAGTGAGGAGGAAAGAGTGGAGAGAGGCGAAAAAGGAGGGAGGGAAGGGAAAGGAAAGAAGAGAGAGGAGGGAGGAAGAGGAAGGAGAGGAGAGAATGGAGGGCGAGAAGGAGGAAGAGGGATGCTACAGGTGTAGAGGCATACAGGGGAGGAAGAGAAGAGTGAGGAGGAAAAGTAGAGAGAGGAAGGAAAGGAGAGAGAGGAGGGAGGAAGAGGAAGGAGAGAAAGTAGAGGAGGGAGAAGAATAAAAGGAGGAAGAGGTAAGGTAAAGGTGCAGAGGCCTAGAGATTGAGGAGGGGAGAAAGTGGACTTAGAGGAGGAAGAGAAGGGAGATGAAGAAGAGAAGAGAGAAGAGGAAAAGTAGAGAGAAAGACAGAGAGGAAGGAAAGGAGAGAGGGGAGGGAAGAAGAGGCAGAAGAAGAGAGGAAGGAGGAAGAGATCTGGTACAGATGTAGAGGCATACAGGGGAGGAAGAAGAGGAGGAAGAGGAAGGAGAGGAGAGAATGGAGGGAGAGGAGGAAGAGGAGAGAAAAGAAGAAGAGGAAGAAGAGGTAAGGTACAGGTGCAGAGGCATACAGAGCTAAGAGTGGAGGAAGAGAAGAGCGAGGAGGAAGAGGAGAGAGGAGGAAAGAGAGGAGAGAAAGGAGGAAGGAAAGGAGAATGAGCAGGGAGGAAGAGGAAGGAGAGGAGAGAAAGGAAGAAAGAAGAGGAAGAGAAGAGCGGGGAGGAAGAGGAGAGAGAGGAGGAAAAGGAGGGAAAGGAAGGAAATGAAAGAGGGGAGGGAGGAAGAGGAGGAAGAGCAGAGAAAGGAAGAAGAGGAGGAAGAGGGATGGTGCAGGTGCAGAGGCATACAGACTCAGGAGAGGAGAGAGAGGAAAAAGAGGAAGGAGAGGAGAGAAAGGAAGAAGAAGGAGAAGAAGAAGAGGAGGAGGAAGGAGAGGAGAGAAAGGAGGAAGAGGAGAGAAAGGAGAAAGAGGAGAGAAAGAAGAGGTAAGGTACCGGTGCAAAGGCATACAGAGAGAAGAGAAGAGCGGAGGAAGAAGAGAGAGAGGAGGAAAAGAAGGGAGAGGAAGGAAAGCAGAATGAGCAGGGAGGAAGAGGAAGGAGAGGAGAGAAAGCAAGAAGAAGAAGAAGAAGAAGAGGGATGGTACAGCTGCAGAGGAATACAGAGCGGGGAGAAAAGGAAGAAGAAGAGCGAGGAGAGAAAGAAGGAAAAGGACAGAGGGGAGGAAGGAAGAGGAAGGAGAGGAGAGAAAGTAAGAAGAGGAAGAAGAAGAAGAAGAAGAGAAAGAGATCTGGTACAGGTGCAGAGGCGTACAGGGGAGGAAGAGGAGGAGGAAGAAGAAGAGGAGGAGGTGTGAGGTCTCAGACGGACACAGAGAGAAGAAACAGAGCAGGAGATGAAAGAGCAAACCTGGACTCATCACAAAACCCTGATTTTGTTTACGACCCGACGCGAGCTGCTCCTCTTCCTCTCCCACGACGTCACCTCACAACGATTACGACGACGACGAGGAGACGTTAAAGAGGAATCACGTCAAATCAACTCTTATGAAACGGGATTTTAACCATTTGATCCCAGAGTTTCATCATCATCATCATCATCATCAGTTCACTCTTCACACTTCCACTCGCTCTGATTCATGTTTGACGACTCCACCCTCCGCTCTGTTTTTGTTTTTAGTCACCGCCTTTTTCCACAAACTGACACTTCACTGACGGAAAACCCTGATAAATATTTACCACAGTGTCATTTGCACTTTAAGGACCTCTAACTATTTATTTTCCATTTATTTAAGCGAGATTTATTTATTTTTTAATCTGTGAAAGGAGCAGGGTTTATGAGATTTATCTTCTTTCTGTTACTTTTGTTCATGCGGCAAAGACAAGTAATGTAAAGTTAGTAATGGTTATTTATGTTCATTGGTACATTTTTTTTTTTGTTTTTCTCTTTAAATTGATGCCAACAGAAAGAAAAAAGATACAGATAAAGATATAGTCTACTGCGGGGTGTCCAAACGTTTAATCTCGCAGGTAAATTGGACTCAAATGCAACACAAATACTTAGGCAAACAAAGTCTTATTTAAATAACAGAAAGTGTCCTATAACAGGGAATGTAATAATGGAAACTCAGACTGAAAATATAACAGAGGAATATATGATATAAAATGTGAACGGAAATATCCTCCAAGACTGGGAAATACACTAGTAAGAAATTAACTGGGAGTGAACTCAGGAACAGGGACAACAAACAGGGAAACACAGAATTGGAGAAGTCACAAACAGAACAGATTCAGGGAATACAGGGATTTCAGGTTTCAGGTTTTCAGAGCTTGAATGTCTGTCTTAACAGGTCGACAATCTGGCAAAGACTGAGGGAGCAGAGGGAGTATATATAGACTGGGCCTGGGCTGATTACAGAATGAGCGGCACCTGTAGGGAAAGGAGGGAGGTGGCAAAAGGAGGACCGGAACAGACTGAGAAATGGACTGGATTGGGGAAAACAAGTAAACAAAAGGCAGAACTGTGACACGTTTTTCATCAAGGGCCACATATCTAAACACAGAAAAATCAGAGGGCCGATCGAGGGCCGTAGACTGGTGCTCAATACAGTGAATAATTGAAATATGTGCATGTTTAACACATTAGAATGAGCCGTCAGTCTTTATTCATGCTAAGATCCTTAAAACCACACACCAAATATTAAATATTTGCTTTATCAAGGTAGATTTTCAAAAAACTTACAGTAAAAAGTTAATTTCTAATTGATGCAAGTTTTTTCACATGAAAGCCTGAGGGCCAAGAAAAGTTTGTCGGAGGGCCGCATTTGGCCCACGGGCCACAGTTTGGACATGCCTGGTCTACTGTATAAGGCAAGAATGGGCAATTATTTTTTCCATGGGGCCACATGAGAAACAGAAAATATTGTGGAGGACTGGGTCAAAATGCTTAACTCAGTTCTGCATAATATTAAATGTATTTCTTTATAAAAAACAGTAAATATCATTATTTTCACGAGCTGCTCAGACTGGTAAGAGTTTATGTTATGCATAGAAAAAGTGGGGTTGCCTTACAAAAAATGTAATTAAAAAAAAAAAAAACACCTGAAATAAAAGCAGTGCAGCTTTAGTCCATGTATGAGGTAAAATTACAAAATATGTTTTCTTTTGTAGTTCCAAATTAAATTAAGGGACGGTCAGATTCGAACTGGACAATGCCCAGGTCTGATATAACGGGCTCTTGAGGTCAGAATAAGTCAGCTGATTATAAAGCACATTATTGTCCGATAATCAGGAAGTGTGCATCAGCATGCTAGTTGCTCTGGTCTCTGAAAGTTGTGGAAAGCTCTTATAAACTCATCGTGGTGAGTAATTAGGAGGCTCTGAATGCATAAGGTGCATTTCAATACACCCCAGACACTTTTCATGATTCACTCACTGACCTTTTTCACAACGGCTTGAACTTTAATGGTTTTCTATGGCAAAATGTGTGTGGAAATGTCTGGTGTATTCTCCATCAGCTTCATAAATCTGTCCCATCACCAAATCTTCAACCAATAAGGTCCACAAAGGATAAACATTCTTCGATGAAAAATGTATCCACAACTATCAAGGTAAGAAAGACGAAAACTTAAAGGTTGTATAGAGGATTTTCCAAGGAACGAGAAATCCAGCGACTGTTTGTCCTTTTTCAAATGTTGCGCATGCGTGAAACCACCCCCCCTCCCCTACAGCTCCTACGTAGAAACGCCTCCTCCCGCCTCCTCGTTACGCCAGAAACAGGTTTGTTTACAGCCGGTGCGCTGCACATGACTTGTAAACAACTAACTACAGTGTTGGTTAGGCAAGACGGAGAAGTGAGGAGCGGGAGAAGAGCGGAGTGCGGAGATTTGGAGGAGGAGAGGGAGCGGTGCGCGGAGATTCCGTGCCCGGAGAAGTGAGGAGCAGGGAGAGAGGAGAGGAGAGAGGAGAGGGGAGCGGTGCGCGGAGATTCCGTGCCCGGAGAAGTGAGGAGCAGGGGGAAGAGCGGATCGGGCAGCGGGGACAGGAGCAGGAAAGGGGAGCAGAGAAGGTGCGCGGGAGATTCAGTGCGAATGAACTAGCTACAACATGCAGCAGCAAGCGGACTCTTTCTTTGCCTTGAAAATTACGTTTTCAGACATAGGATATCACTTTCGTGTCCTGAAAAACGTTTGTGTAGCTCTTGGAAATAAAGTACGTTTTCATAATAAGCAGAAGTTTCCTGTCCAGGAGTAATTTGGCGACCAATGCGTCAGTATTTCGACCCTGCGTCTGCTTCAGTCGCGCCATCGCTGGAATGAATCTCCAAGAATCACCTTAGTTTGGCTTCGCTGCTTTTCCCCTTGTCTTCTTCTTTCAGCGACCTCAAAAACTGACTTTCTTTTGCAGGCGAACTGCTCCTGGATTCTTGTCGCCATTGCAACAAACTTTGTGCGAACTGCGAGGAAGATATAGGTCAAAAAAAGCCGCTAAGAACTGTTGCGTTGGTGGAGTAAACAGCGTCTGTGCGTCTTGCGTCTGTGGACTGCGTGACAGTCGTACGTAAACCACGTACCGGCGGCGCAGGCAAGTCAGTTACACTAGAAACGTAGGGAGATTGATTGACAGCCTGTCAGCTTTCTTACCTTAATAGTTGTGGATAAATTCTACATCACATTTTTAGTGCTTTTCCAATTTCAAGGCACTCAGAGCACTTTACGTCATGCATATACACACTGGAGGCAAGGGGGGTTAAGTGTTTTGCCCAAGAACACAACAACAACAGCGCTGATCGAACCAGCAACCTTTGGATCAGTGGACAGACACTCAGACCAACTGAGCTACTGTCGCGTAGTCTGCACCGGTCTGCATCCATGAACCCTTCGACGCCACTTGCATACTAGGCAATGTGAGTAAAGTGTCTTGCCAAAGGACACGACAACAGTTTCTACTAAGGGTTTAAAAAAAAAAAAAAAAAAAAGCTAAATTTTTAAGCTGTGCACTTGCTGGCCCAACATGAAAACATTTTGCTTTTTGGTCACGTTTATTTATCTTTTTTATCTTTATTTATCTGCTGTTTTTATTATATAATATTTATTTATTTATTTGTTTGTTTGTTTGTTGGGGTTTGTAATGTAGCCAGTCCATTACTTGGGCCTAGGGTTAGTTAAAAGGTAAAATGAGGAACTGAAACAAAGTTTTAGAAATGTTTATTGAAAATGTATGTGCAGATTGAGGTTACCTGTAAAAGAAAAGGAAATAAGTAAAAAAAAGTGCATTTAAATTGAAGTAATTGTACTTACCCTCTGGTGTGGTCTGCCTCAGGTGCTCCGGCCAAAAGAGTCCCCGGGGAGCCAGAGCACCTTAAGAAGGTTCCGGGGCAGCCAACCATGTGTTTGGAGGAGGGGAGCACACATTTTAAACTGGTTCTATTTAGTATTTTAAAACGTTGAACACTGCTAATTTAAATAAAGATATATATATTTTTGTAATTAATGTAATTGGATGTTGTTTGGGCACTGTTTGGAGAGTTAGTTTTTAGATATTAAATGTACAAATTATTGGTGCTTACCTGATCGTTAAAGTGGGCTCACCCAATTGGGACAGGGCCTTTAAAAGAAGCCAGCCTCACCTTGTTCAGGAGAGGTGCTGTGTGAGCGCAGGTAACTGCTATGCCTGTTTTAACCTTTTTGGAATTTTTGTAAATAGTTTTTTGTTTTGTCTTTAATAAATGCACTGGGATCTGCACTGTAAACTGGCTCAACTTGACTCTGTTCCTCCTAAAACCGCTAAGGTTGCCACCAGGCTATTACAGGGTTATTGTTTGAAAAAAATACTATTTTCGAACAATAAAAACACTTTATAGGTGCATTGTGTATCTTTACTGCTGGAGCTTTTTCTCCATGGAGATGTTGTTGGAGATTGCTTCGTCTGGAATGTTTCACAGTATGGCTTTAAACCTTTCTATCTACATATCTTCATGGAGACCAAACCAGACCAAGTTACGGGTCAGATCTGTGAACAGGCGACCCCACTCACAGACAAAATGCGTGTTTTTGTAGGTATTTTTGAGCTATAAAACCACCTGTAATTGAATAAATGTAAGGTAGAGATGTTTAATGTTACACTGTGGAACATTCCGGGCAGAGCTGTGACATCTCCATAGAAACAACCAGATGACGGACCAGACCCTCCACCAGAAAAGTTACACGATGCACCTTTAACTAGACGCTAACTAAACCTGACGGAGAGAGAGGACGTCGCGGCGAAGGGTCCCGGCGTGACCCCGGCCCTTCCTGCAGGGAGCCACCGGAGACCCCACGCCGGCTCACGTTACCGGGGCGACGGAAATGTTTGGCTCTCCCCCTCCTAAAGAAAACATCATTAGGATCTGAGGCTGGATTTCACTTTTCCCTCACGTCCTCCAGCCCCAGACAGGACCGTGGCCTTAGACCTGACCCCCAACCCGCAGCTCCAAACTCCACACCGAGCTCGGGCAGGAAGTCAGCGAGTAAAAAAAAAGACTCCGGCTCATTTGTCTGCGGTTTTATTCAGATTAAGAATTTGATTTGTGTAAAACGTTAGTCAGTGTTTGAACAAATGTCTATTAACTTTTATTTTTAGTGAGCAATTTAGTGTTTACATTAGCAACATGCAAAAAAGCTTGGCCAAAATTTAAGGTATAAACACTTAAATTGATCAGAAAATAACTTAAAAGTAGTGAAATTATCTGTCCATGCAGCAAGATCACTTTACTTGACAAGTTATATTAAAATAAACTACTTTTAGACTAGAATCAAGCCGTCTCTGAACTAGTAGGTAATGTAATAAATCTGAAAACAAGATGAATAATCTGATATAAGTTTTAAAATCTTGTCCAGATCAGAGAAATTTGCAGTGCAGATAATTATTTTACCCTTTTCTACATTTTAAAGCAAAGTGCATCTTGGTACTCATTAACTATTCTGCAGTAGTGTTCTCCCCATATGAAAATCGATTTCGATACTAAAGAATCAATACAGTTTCCGATACCACAATGGTAATAAAAACACTCTTTCTTTCAACATTTCAACATTAAATCATAGTACTTTCTTTCATATTACCACGTGGCCTTATATCTGTGCAATTCCTCAGTGGTCCAGGTAAAAATTAGTATCAGAGGTGGGGACTTGCAGGTCGTGACTTGGATTCAAGTCAGACTTGAGTCACTACTTTTAGGACTTGAGACTTGACTTGATAAAATGGACTTAGACTTGGGACTTGACTCGAACTTGAGGCCTGTGACTTGAGAAGACTTGAGAAGCACTTTTAAATCTGAATTCTTTCTATTCTGACCGTAATGATTCACTCTAAAATCTTGTTAGGATATTTTAAAAGGAAAAACTTATTTCTACAACTCTAATATACTCTATAAATATTCATATATACATATACCATGACTTTTTAAGTACAATTTAGTTTAAAATTCATATAAATTGCAAAAATCTAAGCTATATTTGGTTCTTTGATTTAAAGACTTGAAATGACTTGAAGTTCAAAGCAGACGACTTGGACTTGACTTGGACTTATGGGCCAGTCACTCGAGACTTGACTTAGACTTGGCTGTATTTGACTTGGGACTTGACTCGGACTTGAGGTCAAAGACTTTAGACTTACTTGAAACTTGCAAAACAAAGACTTGATATTGATTAGTATTTGTATTTTGATACTTTTGATGCTTTTCAACTAAAAATGGGGCATAGCCAAAGCTCTCAAAACTATCACTTATCTCTGTGTATTTGACCCAAACTGCACTTACACGGCCGCACCTGCAGGGGGAGTTCATGCAAAAACTACTATTCATGTAGCAAAAAGTACTAAGAAACAATGTGTTTGTATAAAGGCAGATTAAACTTCTGAATCATATTTGTTTCAACATTTCTTATGAACCTCGGTCTAGCGTATAATCAGAGCAGGAACACTGTCTCCTGCCCCCGAGTAAACGCTGACATCACCACTTTCACAGCCGCACTGTCCTCGTCTGTGATTGGCTGCTGAACCCCTGTTGTCATAATTAGCTGATAGTTTACGAGAATCGGTCCCACTAGAGGTGATGATGAGAGAAGAGTTGCATCATTTGAGTTTTGGCAGTGGCCCTCTGGTGACACCTCCTCCTCCTCCTCCTCCTCCTCCTCTTCCTCACTCGTGCTTCACCTGCTGCTGGTGAAACGGAGGTGCAGCTCAGTGTTTGAGGTGAAGCGTGGGCTTTTCTGACAGGTTCACAGTGAGGAGTTTGCTTTCTCCTGACCCGTATTTCTGCTCTGCAACACCGTCAGTGCCCAGTCCTGTTTGATCCCACACACTGAGCAGGGTTTGGATGAAGAGCGTTGGGAATACCAGGTGCTCCGAGGGCTCGAGTGTGAACTGTTCCCCACATTTAAAGTGTGAATGTGGTGAGTGGCTCCTCTGAATGTGGTCCGAGGGGCAGATGGTGCAGATTCGCCGCCTCACTCCCGTGTGAAGTGAACAAGTCATGCATGAAAACCCATGTATCATTAATTTATTTGTTTTTCAATATAAAACCAAAAATAAGAAAACGAAAAAACAACTGTTTTCTTCATTATTTGTCCCCAAAACCAAAATGAAAAAACAGATAATGATACACTTTTTCAGTTTTCGATTTTATGTTTAAATGAAAAATGGAAAAAACGGACGGATGGAAAAAACGTTTCCTGTTTCCGTGACTTAAACTGCGATGCCGGACTGAACCAGGACTGAACCATTTTCAGTCCTGGTCTGGTCCCAGTCTGGTCCCGGTCTGGTCTTGGTCTCAGTCTTGGTCTGGTCCTGGTCTCAGTCTGGTCCCGGTCTCAGTCTTGGTCTCAGTCCTGGTCTGGTCCTGGTCTGGTCCCAGTCTGGTTCCAGTCTGGTCCTGGTCTCAGTCCTGGTCTAGTCTCAATCTCAGTCCTGGTCTCAGTCCTGGTCTCAGTCCTGGTCTGGTCCCGGTCTGGTCCCGGTCTGGTCCCAGTCTGGTCCCGGTCTGGTCTTGGTCTCAGTCCTGGTCTGGTCCTGGTCTCAGTCTGGTCCCGGTCTCAGTCTTGGTCTGGTCCTGGTCTGGTCCTGGTCTCAGTCCCGGTCTGGTCCTGGTCTGGTCCCAGTCTGGTTCCAGTCTGGTCCTGGTCTCAGTCCTGGTCTAGTCTCAATCTCAGTCCTGGTCTCAGTCCTGGTCTCAGTCCTGGTCTGGTCCCGGTCTGGTCCTGGTCTGGTCCCAGTCTGGTCCCGGTCTGGTCCCTGTCTCAGTCCCAGTCTGGTCCCGGTCTGGTCCCGGTCTCACTCCTGGTCTGGTCCTGGTCTCAATTCTGGTTTCAGTCTCGGTCTGGTCTGGTCTCAGTCCCAGGTCTGGTTCCGGTCTAAGTCCTGGTCTCAGCCTCGGTCTGGTTCCGGTCTGGTACTGGACCTGGTTTAGTCCTGGTTAAGTCTTGGTTCAGTTCTGGTTCAGTCCGGCACCACAGTTTAAATCACGAAAACGGGAAATGATCATTATCCATTTTTTTTCCATTATTCATTTACACACAAAATCAAAAATAGAAGAAACAAATCATGATCTGTTTTTGTTTTGTTTTTTTCATTTTGGTTTTGGAGACAAATAATGAAGAAAATAGTTGTTTTTTCATTTTCTTATTTTTGGTTTTATTTTGAAAAACGAATGAACGAACGATACACGGATTAAACACGACACATTTAAAGATGTTGCAGGTCTGATCAGTAAAACCTGAGACCGTCACAAGTTAAATCCAGGTCCTTTTGTGCTACAGTATAAGATGTGATTCGAAACATTTGAGCAAAAGTACCTGCCCCCCCCCTCGTCCTCAGAGACCTCCTGCGACCTGCACTGTCCTGATGTGAGAAGAGCGGCGCGTCTTTTGTTTGGGGTTTTAATGACGGGCTAATGGCTTCCTATAACTTTATAGTGTTTCCAGAGTTTTACGGGGGAACAGCGGCAGCCGGGCCTTGTTTGGAGCGCGTGGAATTTGCCTAAACGCCATGATGTCACCCCCCCCCTCCTCTCCTCTGCCCCTCCTCTGCCCCGGGGCTCCACAGACAGGCCAAATTAGAGGGCAACTTTCACATAAAAGATGAAGGCTCGGTGCTTTCAAACGCAGTCATGTGATGCAGGCAAACAGGTATTCAAAGGCTTTGGCTGGGCTCAGAGAGAAGAAGAAACGGTGACATCAACATCCACTAAACTACAGTACTGCACCGGGACAGAGAGGTCAACAGCAGCGACGCTTACGGGGGAAAACGCCAAGATGAAGGAAGTGTCATATGTTTGTCTGTAATCTCCAACAATATGACATAAAACTCACCCGTCTCCAGGGAAAATGTTCTGAAATGTGGTTATAACTTTGTTTCCACCACCTCCAGAAAGTTGCACAGGTCATATAACATGATTACTCATTTAATTCAAGTCATTTCCTTGGATTTGTTGCACCCAAAGCGCTTTACTCTGCATCCTTCATTCACTCCACACTCGGAATACTGATTTTTGTAGCCACAGCTGCCCTGGGACAGACTGAAGGAAGTGAAAATACAGCCCTTCTGTCCACCACCAACACTCACAAACCACGTTCAGACTAGACAAGTGAATCTGTCTATCATTCGTTCATTCGTTTTTCAATATAAAACCAAAAATAAGAAAATGAAAAAACAACAGTTTTCTTCATTATTTGTCTTCAAAATCGAAATGAAAAAACTGATAATGATTCGTTTTTTCAGTTTTCGATTTTGTGTTTAAATGAAGAATGGAAAAAACTGATAACAACCAGTTTACGTGACTTCTGTGACTGCAAATCCGAACTTTTGCACTACATATGGACTAAACCAGGACTGATCCAGGTCCGGGACCACACTGGGACCAGACCGGGACTGAGACCGAGACCAGACCAGGACCAGACTGGGACCAGATCGGAGGCTCAGAGCCAACGGCAGGGCTGGAGCTCGAAAGCTGAGGCTCGAGCTGGTCCCGCTATGGTCCCGGTCTCAGTCCCGCTCTGGTCCCTGTCTGGTCCCAGTGTCAGTCCCGGTCTGGTCCCGGTCTCAATTCTGGTCTGGTCCCGGTCTCAGTTCCGGTATGTTACTGGTCTCGTCCCGGCCTCAGTCCTTGTCTCAGTCCCGGTTTCAGTCCCGGTTTCAGTCTCGGTCTCAGTCCTGGTCTCAGTCCTGGTCTGGTTCCGGTTTAGTCCCGGACCTGATTTAGTCCCGGTTCAGTCCGTATGCGGCGCAAACGTCCGGCATCGCAGCTCAAGTCACGAAAACGGGAAACGTCCATTATCCTTTTTTTCCCCATTATTCATTTAAACACAAAATCGAAAACTGAAAAAAAAAACAAATCATTATCCATTTTTTCATTTTGGTTTTGGAGATAAATAATGAAGAAAATTGTTGTTTTTTTGTTTTTTTTTCATTTTCTTATTTTTGTTTTTATTTTGAAAAACGGATGAACGAATGATACTCAGATTGTGGAGCATTACAGTCAAAGCAATAACATCTCCATGGTAACAGACCCCTAATCTAAAAAGTTACCTGTGTTTTAGTAAAATGACTCGTGTAACATGTTATAGACACTTTAAAAGCTCTGAAAAAGTTCATTTTGCAGAGCGGGTCGTCCCCTCCCAGGCTCACACATGTAGAAAGTCTTAAAGAGCATAGATCAGTGTCACACGTCAATAATAATGACCCCGTCCCTTTAAGAGGCTTTGAAAAGAGCTCTTTGAAGAAGACCGACAACTAGCTGTCAATCACATCCTCTAATCAGCCCCATCTCCCCCACTAACCCCTCATCTGGGTCACGATCTTTCACATTTCACAGGAGAGAATTCTACCTCCGTAACGCTTGTTTTTTTGTAAACATCAAATACTGCGGTTCCCAAACACCACCTCGGAGAAATACTTGGCCTTTCTGAGTACTGTAAATACTTTTAACTGTAAAATACTGCATAGTCTGAACGAGATCTAAACCAGGACTATGTTCTCAGCTGAAGGAGTAAAGGTTTACGAACTAGAATGTCCTGTGATGTTCTCAGGGGGACATTTTTTGGTGTGGGAGATTTTACTTCCACCTTCACTCGTCTAATTTGGATTCTTTTAGCACTCCAATTTCCTTCATAATGTCAAGAAACTGTAAAAAAAAAAAAAAAAAAGGATAATACTCCCTACAAATGTACAAATGACTTTTTCGTAACAGATAATACTCCCTACAACTGTACAGCTGATTTTATGTAACAAATAATACTCCCTACAACTGTACAACTGATTTTATGTAACAAATAATACTCCCTACAAATGTTCAACTGACTTTTACGTAACAGATAATACTCCCTACAACTGCACAACTGACTTTTATGTAACAAATAATACTCCCTACAACTGTACAACTGACTTATGTAACAGATAATACTCCCTACAACTGTACAACTGACTTATGTAACAGATAATACTCCCTACAAATGTACAACTGACTTTTATGTAACAGATAATACTCCCTACAAATGTACAACTGACTTATGTAACAGATAATACTCCCTACAAATGTACAACTGACTTCTATGTAACAAATAATACTCCCTACAATTGTACAACTGACATATGTAACAGATAATACTCCCTACAAATGTACAACTGACTTATGTAACAGATAATACTCCCTACAACTGTACAACTGACTTTTATGTAACAAATAATACTCCCTACAATTGTACAACTGACTTATGTAACAGATAATACTCCCTACAAATGTACAACTGACTTCTATGTAACAGATAATACTCCCTACAACTGTACAACAACTCACCCTTATGTAACAGATAATACTCCCTACAACTGCACAACTGACTTTTATGTAACAGATAATACTCCCTACAACTTGATACAACTGACTTTTATGTAACAGATAATACTCCTTACAACTGTATAACAACTCACCCTTATAACAGATAATACTCCCTACAACTGTACAACTAACTTTTATGTAACAGATAATACTCCTTACAACTGTACAACAACTCACTGCTATGTAATGATAATACTCCCTACAACTGTTTGGAACCGAGTCTAAGTCCTGATCTCAGTCCTGGTCTTAGTCCCGGTCTCAGTTCCGGTCTGGTCCCAGTCTACGCGAGCGCACCTCCGGGCCCGTCCCGACACTTCTGGTTCAGTCCTGGTTTAGTCCTGGTTTAGGACTGAGACCAGGAAAAGACCAGGACTGAGACCGGGATCAGACCAGGACTGAGACCGGTTGAGACCTGGTTTAGACCTGTTTTAGTCCTGGTTCAGTCCTCGTTCAGTCCTGGTTCAGTTCTGGTTTAGTCCTGGTTTAGGACTGAGACCAGGATCAGACCAGGACTGAGACCAGTTTAGACCTGGTTTAGACCTGTTTCAGACCTGTTTTAGTCCTAGTTTAGTCCTGGGTTGGTCCGTATGCAGTGCAAAAGTCCAGCATTGCAGTTTAAGTCACGGAAACGGGAAACAGCTATACGTTGTTGTTTTTTTTCCCCATTATTCATTTGAACACAAAATTAAAAACTGAAAAAACAAATTATTATCAATTTTTTCATTTTGATTTTGGAGACAAATAATGAAGAAAATTGTTGTTTTTTCTTATATTTGGTTTTATTTTGAAAAACAAATGAACAAATGACACACGGATTTATGGATTCTTTAAAAACCCATTGAATTGTACTTCACAGATAAAACTGAAATAATAAAAAAAAAAAATGCTGAAAATCTTCCAAGGAGACAGACTTTAGTATTACCCTTAGCCTTAACTTGCCACTATCTGGTCCCGGCCTCCCCTCCCCGTCCTCGGGCTTTAGCTGCGAGCACAAAACACATATTAAGTGAGCTGGTTGGACGTGGTCGTGCAGCGTAGTGACTGTGCTCTCCCTGCCTCTGTTCCTTCACGTCCCTGATATAATTATAGCCGTCCGGCCCTGATTATATGTTTACGGTGGAGCTGGCCGACTGCCTGTCCCCAGTCCCACAGGAGCAGCTCTTCAAGGCCGGCTCAAGTGGCGTTGGCGTACGGAGACGGCCAACGGAACAGAGATAAGGCGACATCTACAGTACGTCCCATGGCTCACTGGGCTATTTTTAAAATCAAGTAAGACAATAAAGAAGAATATACTAGAACATGTTTGTTAAAGGTGAATAAAAAACTGGTTGGTGATACTAAAATTGTGAAACCAGAGCGTCATTATGGAAAATTGTTACGCACTTGGCACTAATATGAGTCAGTATAGTCACATTTTCTTTGTTTTTTGGTGATTTTTTTAAATTTTTTTATTTTTTTTATCAATTCTAGTTTTAAACACATACATATATACACATATATACATACATACATACATACATACATACATACATATATACATACATACATACATACATACATACATACATATACATACATACATACATACAATACATACATACATACATATATACAGACATATATACATACATACATACATATACATACATACATACATACATACATACATACATACATACATACATACATACATACATACATACATACATACATACATATATACATATATACATACATACATACATATACATACATACATACATATATACATACATACATATATACATACATACATACATACATACATACATATATACATACATACATACATACATACATACATACATATATACATACATACATACATACATACATACATACATACATACATACATACATACATACATACATACATACATACATACATACAGACATACATATACATACATATACATACATACATACATACATACATACATACATATACAGACATACATATATACATACATATACATACATATATACAGACATACATATATACAGACATACATACATACATACATATATACATATATACATACATATACATACATACATACATATATACAGACATACATATATACATACATACATACATACATACATATACATACAGACATACATACATACATACATACATACATACATATACATACATACATACATATATAAACATACATTTTCCCCCCGTTTATGGTCGTACAAACTAATAATAGTGTTAACAAAGGGACAAAATTTTATCGTTTATGATCGTACAAAACAAACAACAATGTAAATTAAAAGATATAAGGGTTATTTGTTTTTCGTTTATGGTTGTACAAACTAATAATAATGTTAACGAAGGCGAAAAAATTTATCGTTTATGATCGTACGAAACAAACAACGCTAAGAATGAAAGAATGTAAGGATTATTTGTTTTTCGTTTATGGTCGTACAAACTAATAATAATGTCAACGAAGGTGTAAAAGTTTATCGTTTATGATCCTGCAAAATAAACTACAATGAGAATTTTTTTTTTTAAAGTAAGGACATTTTGTTTTTGTTTACAGTCGTACAAACTAATAATAATGTTAATGAAGGCGATAAAGTTTATCGTTTATGATCGTGCGAAACAAGCAACGATGAGAGTGAAAGAATGTAAGGATTATTTGTTTTTCATTTATGGTCGTACAAACTAATAATAATGTTAACGAAGGTGAAAAAATTTATCGTTTATGATCGTGCGAAATAAACTACAATGAGAAAAAAATAAAATAAATTTAAAGTAAGGACATTTTGTTTTTCGTTTATAGTCGTGCAAACTAATACTAACATTAACGAAGGCACAAAGGTTTATCGTTTATCATTGTACAAAATAAAAGTTACTGTTACAGAAAATTTTAAAGAAGAGCATGTGTTTGATAGTTAATGGTCGTGGTTTTTTTTTTGTTTTTTGTGATTTTTAAGCAGCTTTTACGTAAACAAATTACAATTTATGCCTCTCTTTACTGTTGGCAGGGATCAGATTGGTCAAAAATATGGACACATGGGAAATTTCTTGGATAAAATTGGGACAAATCAATAGTTTTTGATAAATCTGTTGGGACAGGGGACACAGGGCTCAAAACTGGACTGTCCCGGGTAAAAAGGGACGTCTGGTCACTCTAAATATTACGCAAAATTGACTCTTGTGAGATTTTAAGGTGCATTGTGTTTCCAAAATGTTCCACGTTTTGCATCAAATTTCCAATCTTTCCTTCTTCAATTGTTGAAAATTTTCTTGAAAATGAATTATTTCTGTCGCCTCTCCACAGATCTGACCTGTAACTTGGTCTAACAGTGTAGATGTTTCATGTCATCTCATGGAACATTCCAGACAAAGCAATAACATCTCCATGGAAACAAGGACGCGGCAGATCCTTCACCGGAAATGTTACACTGTTTAGCTTTAAAATGGTATCTAGAGGATCCGTTAAATGTTTTTCTCCATGGTGATGTTGATTGCTTTGTCTGGAATGTTTCATAGTATGGCATTAAACCTTTCTATCTTCATGGAGACCAAACCAGACCAAGTTACAGGTCAGATTTGTGGAGAGGCGACCCAGCTCACAGTCAGAAATGTTTTTTTTTAAGGTATTTTTGAGCTATTCATTCATCGGCCGGTTTCACTTCGTGGAAACTGTCTGACCTCGCAGCATTAGGATTCGTTCGCGCGACGGTAGGTGAATACTTTTTTATTTAACAAATTGTTGCTTTTTGGTCGTGATGTTTGTAATGCGCCAAAACGCTCAGTGGTGTCCGAGTATTTGCCGGCACAACAGCAAACAAAGCAGAGAGAGAACATGTCTGTCAACGATCATTGTCATTTCTGTGAGGTGAACTTGCGAATTAAAGGTGCGATAAAAAATCCGAAGTTTGTATTTGACAAAGAAAGTCCAAAGGAGGACAGTGTATGCCAGGGGTGTCAGTCCCGGTCTGTTAATGGTCTTGCTTCGGCCTCAGTCCCGGTCTCAATTCTGGTCTGGTCCCGGTCTCAGTTCCGGTCTGTTAATGGTCTTGCTTCGGCCTCAGTCCCGGTCTCAATTCTGGTCTGGTCCCGGTCTCAGTTCCGGTATGTTACTGGTCTGGTCTCGGCCTCAGTCCTGATTCTGTTACTGGTCTCAGTCCTGGGCTGGGTGAACTTGCGAATTAAAGGTGCAATAAAAAATCCAAAGTTTGTATTTGACAAAGAAAGTCCAAAGGAGGATAGTGTATGCAGTCTGATATCACAACTACGACTTCTACAACTTCCAGGGTTCTTGCAAACCGTCTAGTGTATTTTGATTCCTGACCTAGTCGCTGGAGAGAAATGGAAGTGAGCAGAGGCACTAAGTGACACCAGCCTGGCTACTATAAAACCACCTGTAATGGAATAAATGTGAGGTAAAGCTGCTTAATGTCACACTGTGGAACATTCCAGACAAAGCAATGACATCTCCATAGAAACAATCAAGTGAGGGACCCATGCCTGGAGTTGTGTTTAGTTTCATTCACACATGTTTGAGTAACACTTTATTATTAATCTGTTTACATCTCCAAAGCTCAAAATGCTCCGTTCCAACTTGCACTGGAAAAAAATAAAAATAAAAAACAATATCTAGGTAAGTTAAAATGACTTAAATTAAGAATATTTTATGTCGATTCAGCTTGACAAGTAAAATTATCTGCCAATGGATTACATGTGTTTTTCTTAATTTAAGTGCAAAAAGTTGTTGTTTTTCTTATTTTAAGTGCAGCAAGATGTATTTTCATATTTTAAGTACAAAAAAGTCTTGCTCCACTGGCAGATAATTTTACTTGTCAAGTGAAATTGACTCAAATTGTGATAAAACTTTCTTAATTCACCTTAAAGTCACCTTAACTTACCTAGATTTAAATTGTTTTATCTTTAGTTCAGTAAAGATTGGCAATTCCAGGGCTGAAATCATCCAAATGATTCTAGCGAAAGTGCATAGAGTTTAAAAACACAGTGGTGCACTTCCTGTATTACCGCATGACATCACAAAGTGGAACAGAGTGTCGTAGAGAGTTTGAGAGAAGATACTCAGCCTAAACACGCAGGTTTGTGCGTTAAACATGTGTGAACAAAACAAAACACAACTCCAGGTCTGTTTGTGATGAAGAAACATTAGAACACAGATCAGAAAACCCGACTATGGTCACTTTAAAGCTTCACTAGGTAACTTTTCTGGTGTGATGCTTTACTTTGGGATTTTGGGATGTTTGGTATAAATAAAATTGTGAAAAGAGCTTGTAACGTTGTCCATTCGAGACTCACTTGTGGGCATAGACTGTGAATGAACATAGCTGCAATCCAAACAGGAAGTGAGCATGGACGCACTTCTGGCTCCATCGAGTCTGGCTCCGGTTCACTTTGTATTGAAAAAACGTTGCCTATTTCTGTAACTCCTTATTTTGGTCTTAAAACGTTCGTATTAACTCGCTCTACATGATCCTGGTGTTTTTATTTCGCAATTTTGTCCGTAAATAAATTCCTTTTCCTAATACTGACCTGGCTCCTGTAACTCCCAGCCTCGATGAGCTTCATTTGACTGGACCTGATTGTCTATCTTTGTGTCAATCCTCTTTTTTTTTTTTTTTTTTTTGCCTTATGGTCATTTTCAAACACGTTTTTTGCCGTTTTTAGTCTATTTTCTGTAATTTTGTTATATATTTTTTAAAGGGGCTGCTTTGACTGTCACATTGTATTGACTTTTGTAATTGTGTGTTATTTTTATGTGTTTTAACTTCTTGTTCTGAATCATTTGGTGACTTCCTGGTCCGTGAGAGGTGCTATATAAATAAACTTTGCTTGCTTGCTAAACAGATTGGTCAGAAATATGGACATCTGGGACGTTTCATTGCATAAAACTGGGACAAATCACTGGTTTTGTGTAAATCTGCTGGGACAGGGAACACAGGGCTCCAAACTGGGACTGTCCTGGGTAAATAGCAGAGGTGGAACAAGTACTCGGTTTTGTTTGTTCAGTAAAAGTACAGACACCGATGTAAAAAAAAAAAGCTTAAGTAAAAGTAAAAGTATCACATGTAAAATCTACTTTAATGAAAAAAAGCAAAAAGTGTGGTGTTAAAATTGACTCTCACGGGATACATTTTAACATTTTCTCAGTGTTTATACGAGTCCAGTCTGTTTTAGAGTCAATTTAACATTTTGGGAAATTTTAATTAAGAAACATTTGATCGAAGTTCCTGTTTAACCCTGAAATCAAGAGATAGATTAACATTTTGAGAGTAAACAGATACTGTAACACTTTGTAGGGTTATCCTGATTTAGCTAAAGAACACACGTGTTTTATTTTTACACTTTATTTTAGTTAATTTAACATTTCGTAACAACACACTGTAAATTGAGGTACACTGTAAAACAAAAAAACAAAAAAACAAAACACACATTCAGTGCATGTAAAGCCTTTATTTTCTTTAAAACATTGTAAAAGATAAAATTATGTGCAAAATTGGATCTAGTCGGGGAGCCAAAGTCTCAAAAATGGGTTGAACCTTACATCGTCTGCCATACTTTTTATTTGTGTGTTTTTGTTTGTTTGTTTTTTTTTGTTAACTGTGACCCTAAGGACCAATAATTGGAGGGTCTGCTCTTGCGGAAATATCGAGAAAAAAAAATGTGACCATTTTAGTGTAGGTAACCTTCATTTTGTGATTTTGAAAAATGAAAAATTTCCTCAGATCCTCAGTGGGTTGGCTAAGGTGTCAATAAATACATTTCAGATGCAAAGAACACATGTGGTGACAACATTCAGTGAAAAAAATAATTCTTAAAACACATTTCTACATGATTTTGGCTCAATTTAATGCAAAAAATAAGGTGTTTTTTCACTTTTTTCCAATATTTTCATCTTTACCACATTGGCAATCAACTATCCCCCCAAGTTTTGACATCAGCCAATATGCCATTCTTTTCTCCAAACAGTACAGTCATTCCACGGAAAAAATTATAAAAATCCAACCAAAATCAATGGATCTGTGATGATTTCTTTACCATCAATAGGCCCAGAACCTCAATAGAACATTAGGCATCACTCAACATTCCATAAGGCACAGTTGGATAAGGACAGATAATCAGTCTGGTCTGAAAAAAGTCACATTAACACTAAGGCAAGTTGAATTAACTTCAGCCATATCAGCTCTCGCAAATAACCACAACGCGAACCACATTTACTTTCAAATAGTGAAAATAACACTTTTTATGTAAAAAAAAAAACAATTTTAACTCACCAATTTTTGCTGTATGTGCTGCTTTCGTTTTTCCTATTTTTTATTTTTTTTTTTTGTAATTCTGTCATTGTTTAATAAGGTTTGGCATTTTAAATACTTTTTACTTAAGCCTAAACTCTTTTGGTCATCATCCATGGGCTTGCAGTCTATTTTATTTTTATTTTTTTGTAGTGCTGCAAAATGACCAAATAAACTACTACTATTTAAGTTTTAAAGTACCCGTTTAAAAATGAACTGTATAAAGTAAAAGTATTTCATGCAGATGTTGAGATCTAATAAAACTTCCAATGTAAAGATATTTGCTTACTTAAATTGTGTTAAAAAATAAACCCCTCTGGATTTTGATCAAACAATAAAAAAAAAAAAAATAAAAAAAACTTTTACTTTTTGGCCCAGTTCAGAAATGTAGTGAAGTAGAAAGTAGAGATACCTCCTCTCAGATGTACTGAAGTAAAAGTAAAAAGCATCCATCTTAAAATGTACTTAAAGTTAAAAAACACATGCTTTTTATGTTTGAGTTAAATTATTTTTTGTTGGGTAATAACTAATAAAGAAATAACAACAGGTAAATCTTTTTGTCCAATCAGGTGCTTTGTTCACTAAGAATCATGATGAAAGTCACGGTGGTTCTGAGCAAGTGTTTTATTTCATTCACATATGTTTGAGTAATCTTTTATTATTAGTCTGTCTACATTTTCAAAGCTCAAAACGCTCTGTTCCACCTTGTGATGTCATGAAGCAGTAGTTTTCCAGTTAACAGCTATGTTTTGTTCAGCAGAGACTAACATTTACAGGGCTGAAATTATCCAAATGATTCTCGTGAAGGTGTAATCTAGTGAATACACAGTGGAGCACTTCCTGTTTTGCCACGTGACTTCACAAAGTGGAACAGAGGGTTTTCTGTCTGAGAGAAGAACTCAGTCTAAATATGTAGGGTTTGTGCGTTAAACGTGTGTGAATGAAACAAAACACAACTCGAGGTCTGTTTGTGATGAGGAAACATTACAAGTCAGATCAGAAAAAAAAGTTTAATCTGAGCACTTTAAATTGGACAAGACTGTACCAGACACTTGTTGCTTTGTCATGGTGAAATATCACAGTAGCAGGAAGGCCCAGGTGGGCGGTAACAGCTCAAACTAAAACCTGTTCCTGACTCATGCTTCAAAATCACACTCAGACCCTTTAATGGATCATTATCCACTCACATACACAAACATTAAAGGTGATGTATCATACAAAGCTGACTTTTACAAGCTTTTAAACAGGATAGTTTTTGTTTCAATAATCAGAATCAATGGACTGTTTTGTCTCTGTTTCTGTTGTTTTAGACCAGTTCCTTGTGATGTCATTAGGTGGTATTCCCAAGCAAGACAAGGCAAGTTTATTTTTTTATAGCAGAGTCTGTCTCACATCTTCAGGAAGATGAATCTGAAACTCTGACTCCTCGTTGTTTAGTCCTGACTCTGGGCACCAGCAGGAGGCCGGTCCCTGAGCTCCTCAGAGTGTGAGATGGTTCATGTGGCACTAACATGTCAGAGATGGAGTTTGGTGCCAGTCCATGGAGACACTTGTACAAGCAGAGACACTTTAAAGTCTCTGAACCACAGGGGCCAGTGCAGAGACCTGAGCACAGGACTTATGTGCTCATACTTTTTGGTTTGAGTCAGGATCCGAACTGTAGCATTCTGGATGTTCTGCAACATCTTACAGCTCGTTTGGAGAGGCCAGTGAGCAAACCGTTACAATAGTCTAACCAAGTGTTTCCCAAACTTTATTTCTAGAGACCCATATTTTAAAAGTCACAAATCTTTGCGACCCAAGTCAATAGACATTATTCGTAACTCGAACAAAACTAAACTGACATTAATGAGGATATTGTGTGTGTGAGTGAGGAGCGGGGGGAGGGGAATGGGGAGATATATGTATATACATACCTACATGCAAACCCCAAAAAAATCTCTTGTGAGCCACCTGAGGGTTGTGGCCGAGTCTTTGGGAAACAATGGTCTAACCTACTGGAGACAAACTCATGGATAAGTCTCTCCAAGTCTGTTTTAGATAGTAAACCTTTGATTTTTACTGTTTTTTAGATGGTAAAAGGCTGCAGATGTTATTGATTTGATGTGGCTGTTAAAGATCAAGTCTGAGTCCATTATTACCCGGAGATTTCTTGCCTGATTTGAAGGTTTTAGAGAAAGAAACTGGAGGTGACTGCTGACACTGTCTCTGTTTCTATGACTTGTGTCTTGCCTGAGTTTCGCTGGAGAAAGTTGTTTTGTGTCCACACACTGATCTGTTGGACACAGTGGCAGAGAGAGTCCACTGGTCCGTAGTCTCCTGCTGCAGTGAGATGTAGATCTGAGCGTCATCTGCATTGTTGTGGTAGGACACATTATTACATTACTGCTGCCAATTAACAAGCCTCACCCTGACGGTTTTAGCACCATTTTGAATCGCATTTTCTAGACTAACTTTAAAGAGGAGGTATCACACTTCACTTTAGTTCACCACGTTACCTTTTTAGTGTTTTGAAAATTGTCTCTGAGTCCCACTTTGCTCAGTCACTCAAACATGGATGACATATACTACCACTTCAGGCATGTTTTTAAGGGAGGAACATTATAACACGGTTGACAGCTCGAAAAAGTTGCATAATTCTTCCTCTTTAAGGCTCGCCAATGGAGTTTTATACTTGTTTGAACTGCTTCAGACCTTTACGCAGTAAGTATATAGACTATTTTTGCATAATGCCATATTTTAAAGGGCGGATACTATGCAAAATTATTTTATTTTAGCTTTTTTATCATGTTATAACGCTGTTCCCTCGTCAAAAGCTCGCCCGAAGGGATTGTAGAGGTCGTCCGTGCATGTTTGAATAATTTCGTGATCTCTCCTGGGCACTGTTCACACTCCCCTCACGGTTTGCTGAAAGATTCTGTGCGATGTTCAGCCCGCGAGCGTACAGTATATCACCCATGCACGCTGACTGTGTTGTGATAACACTCTGAAGGGGGAGTGACTTAGCGTCGACAGCAAAACAAAAGTGACACTGATAAAATAATGTTAATGTTTCGACAAATATAGCATTTTCAAAAGAGTAAATGGTAACGTGGTGATCTACAGTACATTATGTGTTACTTACTACCCCATAGAAGTAAAATACTCCCTCTTTAAATGTGCGTTCACACCAGAGCATCAAAAAATGCCCTAAACGCCTGTATTTGGACACGTTTGCATTTGAGTTTAGATGCTCCCGAAGCTTGTCTTTGACGCTGTGGACAAACGGGAAAAAAATACTTGACGAGTGTCCGTTACCCTGGAAACAAGAGCCTGGTCCCGGTCTTTTCCCAAAACGATGGCAGACCAGACTGAGAGAGACTTTAAAGTTTTTATTACATAAAACATCAGTGGAGGAGATGAACTCGACAACTGCAGCGTACATATATGTATACTCTGCTACTATGACACTGGTCCGGTTCTGGTCTAGTCCCAGTCTAGTCCCGGTCCAGTTCTGGTTTAGTCCTGGTCTAGTCCTGGTTTAGTCCTGGTCTAGTCCCGGTCTAGTCCCAGTGTAGTCCCAGTCTAGTTCCTGTCTAGTTCCTGTCTAGTCCAGGTTTAGTCCTGGTCCGGTTGTGGTGTAGTCTTCGCGATCCACTGTGATTGTGGTGTATAAATTTATGCTCCACTCAAATTTGTGGCTCCAACACCAGTTCTCGGGTTTTTCTCTTTCTTCCTGTTAACAATGTCGCTATGTCTCTGGATACTCGTCCCTGTTTGCTTGACGCAACGTTGACGCCCGAAGACGTTCCTCAAAAACGCAGGACGCCCTAGACCCGCGTCCACATAGACTTTACATATAAACTGGATGCTTTGACGCTCTGGTGTGAACACCTCTTTTGTCTTAAAGGGCCTATATTACACTCTTCTTTTTTAAAATCTGTGTTATAATGTTGTTTCCTCATCACAAACAGACCTGGAGTTGTGTTTTGTTTCATTCACACATGCTCCACAATGTTTTTAAACTCCATACACCTTCACTAGAATCATTTGGATAATTTCAGCCCTGTACAAAAGGTAAAAGGAGCTAACTTGAAAACTACCACTTCATGACATCACAAGGTGGATCAGAGCATTTTGGGGCTTTGGAGATGTAGACAGAGTAATATTAAAGTGTTACTCAAACATGTGTGAATGAAACAAAACGCAACTCCAGGTCTGTTTTTGAGGAGGTAACAACATTATAAAATGACTTAAACCAGTGTTTCCCAAACTTTTTTTCTGGGGACTCATATTTTAAAAGTAACAAACCTTTGCAACCCAAGTCCATAGACATTATTCATAAATCACAAAATAAAGGTGGATTTGACCATTACTGAACATTAATGAGCATATTTTATTGTTGACAGTCATTGAAGCAGCAATAAAAGGATCCGAAAGTCACATATTTGGACATTAAATGTTGCCCATTTATTTTTCTTTTCAACATTCAATTGAAGCAGCAATATTGAAACAAAAAAGTCACTCTCTCATTTGTCAAACCTGTATACTACAGACCTACATGCAGATCATGACATGGTGACCCCCCAAAAAAATGTCTTGCAACCCATCTGAGGGTCATGACCCAGTCTTTGGGAAACAATGGCTTAAAGAATCAATTTGTGTGAAATAGGTTTTGGTGAAACATAAAGTAAATGTACTTAACTCTACATTTTAGGTATCTGTACTTTACTTAAGTAAATTTTAAAGTGGATACTTTTTACTTTTATTTCACTACATTTGAGAGCAGGTATCTGTACTTTCTACTCCACTACATACATTTTTGCACTGAAAGAAGAAGTATTAGAAGTATTTTTTTGATAGTTTGAGAAAAGGCTGAGGGTTTGTTTATAACACATTTGTAATTTGAGCAAACTAAAATATACAAAAATAAAAACAGCTTGGGAAGAAAAACGATTGATTCAGTGGTTTCTGGGGAACACGTTTCAGCAAAATCAATGCATTTAAAGCTTAATTAAATCTCAAAATCTGTGCGAAATACTTTTACTCTTTACTCTAAGTACATTTGAAAGAAGTACTTCAATACTTTTACTAAAAGGTGATTGTGTAATGTTTCCGGTGGAGAATCCGTCAAACGCTTTTGTCTGTGGAAATGTTAATGCTTTGTCTGGAATATTCCACAGTATGGCATTAAACCTTTCTATCTTCACCAAGATACAGATCAGATCTGTGGAGAGGCGACCCCGCTCACAGTCAGAATGTTGTTTTTCTAGGTATTTTTGAGCTGTAAAACCACCTGTAATTGAATAAATGTAAAGTTAGATCTGTTTAAAGTTACACTGTGGAACATTCCAGGAAGAGCAATGGCATATCCATGGAAACAAGCAGAAAATCCAGCAGAAAAGTTACACAATGCACCTTTAAAGCTCAAAAGAGTCAATTTTACATAATACAGGACCTTTAAAGAGGTTGTATCATGTTTTTTTTTAGCTTACTACCAGATGTTTCGTTCGCGCTCAAGTCCAAATGCTCCACTTTTGCTGCCTTCCATGTGAAATCTAAATACATCACTTCCCCGTTGTACACGTCCATCTAAACAGAGCGGGCTGTTTGGCTGCCGGCGCGCTCTGATGAAGTGTTTTTAATGACCTGAGACAAGAATTTGCAGACAACTCCTCCTGTTGCCTAGCGATACCTATCCATCTTACCCCCCACGCTCAAACACAAGCGTCCCTTCAGGCTACAGGGGTCGTGTCTCCTCACCTTATTACCAGCGCTCTGTTCACACCTCATGTACGTCTGCTGTGCGTACAAAAACACCCATGTTTAGTGTGAAAGTGGAAGACTCACATATTCAGCGTCATCATTTTGTTGTTAAAGGTGCGTTGTGTTGTTGCTTTGTCTAGAATGTTTCACAGTGCGGTATTAAAACTTTCAGAGACTCTTGAAAGTGCACTGGGACTCAAACAAACCCAATATTTATGCAATTAAAGATACTGAAATTATTATTATGAATTGAAAAAATGACATATAAAGCAAATCAGCAGGTCTTGCCCTTGATTCATCAGCCAGTCTCACTTTGTAGAAACCGAAGGAGCGATGTGGGGCCATCCTCATGTGGGAGGTTGAGCGTTACTGACTAGATATAGTCGGCCTCACCTCCATGCACAGTTTGGGCTCTGGAACCCAACTCCTTGAGAGGGGCTGGACTCTCCATTTCTCTGGCGTTGGCCACGGGGAGCGGCGGCGGGCTGGTGTTGGGGGGGGGTGGGGCTGGTGTGGGCTCATTGCCCCACAGCTCAGCCACTGTGTGTTGGACTTCACCCCGGTGAACGAGAGGGTCGCGTCCCTGCGCCTTCGGGTCGGGGACAGGTCTCTCACTGTGGTGTTGGCCTATGGACCGAACAGCAGTGTAGAGTACCTGGCTCCTTGGAGTCCCTGGGAGGGGTACTAGACAGTGCACCAACTGTCCGTTGTTCTACTGGGGGACTTCAAAAGCCCATGTGGGCAACGACAGTGACACCTGGAGAGGGGTGATTGGGAGGAACGGCCTCCCTGATCTGAACCCAAGCGGTGTTTTGTTACTGGACTTCTGTGCTAGTCACAGTTTGTCCATAACAAACACCATGTTCGAGCACAAGGGTGTCCATCAGTGCATGTGGCACCAGGACACCCTAGGCTGGAGGTCGATGATTGACTTTGTAGTCGTGTCATCTGACCTCCAGCCGTGTGTCTTGGACACTCGGGTGAGGAGAGGGGCTGAGCTGTCAACTGATCACCACCTGGTTGAGAGTTGGGTTCGCTGGTGGAGGAGGAAGCCGCAAAGACCTGGCAGGCCCAAGCGAATAATGAGGGTCTGTTGGGAACGTCTGGCAGAGCACCCTGTCAGAGGGGCTTTCAATTTGCACCTCCGGGAGGACTTCTCCCGGATTCCGGGGGAGGCTGGGGACCTGTACTCCGAGTGGGCTTCATTCTCGGCCTCTCTTGCTCGTAGCTGTGGGCATAAAGTCTGTGGTGCCTGTCGCGGTGGCAATCCCCCCTAAACCCGGTGGTGGACACCGGAAGTAAGTGATGCCGTCAAGCTGAAGAAGGAGTCCTGTCGGGCCTTGCTGGCTCGTGGGACTCCAGAGGCAGCTGATGGGTACCGGCGGGCCAAGCGTGCTGCAGCCCATGTGGTCACAGAGGCAAAAACTCAGAGCTGGGAGGAGTTCGGGGAGGCCATGGAGGAGGATTATCGGATGGTCTCAAGGAAATTCTGGCAAACCATCCGGCGCCTCAGGAGGGGGAAGCAGTTCTTCACCAACACTGTTTACAGCGCGGGGGGAGAGCTGTTGTCCTCAACGTAGAAGCCGGTGCCAGCACCCGTAACTAAAGACAAAAGAACCCAACAAACCTAAACCCAACAGAAAAGCGAAAACAGGACAGCCAGTCCCACCAGGTCAAAACAAAAAAGGCTAATGGCAAACAAAAAGCTACCAAAATGAAGGAGCAGGAGAGCCAGCAAGGCAACAAAAACATAACTGACTTACAAAACCAAACTAGGGAAAAAATGCTACAAAAATATGGACAATAAAAAACAGGGGGAAAACAAAACGTGCCCAAACACAACAATGAGAAAGGAAACAAAATTCGCACACCAAGATTCTTGTAGAGGTGCAAATGTAAGAAACAGTAAAATAAAAACATACTATAGTAGATTGTATTGTATTGTATATTTTATTATTGCATTATATATTATATACTGTGGTCCAAAGCAAGAAAAATGATCCGACGAAAGCTTTTTTGCTGAAACATAAAAAAAAAAAAAAAGCTTTTGGACATGAGCCATCTGAGTGAGCAATGGAAACAACTATAACATGGTTAAAAGCTCAGGAAAGTCAATTTTTCAGGATAGTTCTGCTTTAATTATGTCACCCACGCTCTGATTTGTCTAATGGCACAAATGTTGTCCTTTGCATATTTATTGTCCCTGGTAAATAAATATGACACACTCTTTGCTTGTTTAGTTCATGTGTTTAATAAATGGTCAAAACCCTGGCCCAGTGTGTCAGGGGTGACGACGCCGGGGCCATGAGAGTACATTAAAATACATGGAAGTACATTGGAGTACATGAGTGTGCTCCGGCCCCTCACATCTCAGGGCCACTCAGGGCTGCAGCAGAATGTAACCCAGGCCAAAACATGTGCTTATGTCATGCTTTGACTTGTTTACATTCACACAGACTCTCTTGGAACTGTGACTCTGCTGGTGAAGCGTGGGAATCTTAAAAAGCCTGGATGAATCTTATTACTCGTATCAAATTGAGAGCGTAAAATTAAATCTGATTTCCTCTTTGGGCATTTAAGTGGATGTAATAATATTATTTGCAGGCTGACTTTGGCCTGGAACGTCTCATAATGTTTGGACTTTTATTCATACAAAGCTGTTCTGCGGTGATGTGAAGGACAAATAGCAGTTACATAACACTACTTGTTCTCTGTGTAATAAGTTAAACGTGTTTTATTAATGAAATAAGTGCCATTTTCCATCCCTACACTGGCATCTGTTAAAACTGAGGACTGACAGTAAAGTTTTAGTATCGGAGAGATCACTAAATTACTAAAACCATGCACGAATGACATCTAAAACCAACATTATAACATGGTAGAATGCTCTAAAAACTTAAATTTTCTTAATATTAAGGTCTCTCATTTCTTTTTTCTTTTTTTTTTTTGTTATAAAGTCGTTTCCTCATCACAAACATACCTGGAGTTATATTTAGTTTTATTCACACAGATAAATCTTGTTATATTTTCTCTTCTTCTTCTCTCAAACTGTTCCAACTTGTGATGTTATACAGGAAGTGCTCCACTGTGTTTTTAAACTCCATACACCTTCACTAGAATCATTTGGATGATTTCAGACTTGAAATTGTTGATCTCTACTGAACTAAAGATAAAAGGCGGTTGTTAAAAGGTGCAGAATGCAGTTTTTTCAAGGTATTTTTGAGCTCTAAAACCACCTGTAATTCCACACGTGAGGCAGAGCTGTTTAATGTTACACTGTGGAACATTTCAGGCAGAGCAATGCAGAGGTTGTGACCTGCACGTCGTGACCTGGACTCAAGTCAGACTTGAGTCACTACTTTTAAGACTTGAGACTTAACTTGATAAAACAGACCAAGACTTGGACTTGAGCCCTGTGACTTGAGAAGACTTTCTGTCTACTCAAGAAAGAATTTGCATTTCTACAACTCTATATCTATCTATCTATATACACACACACATATATATATATATATATATATATATATATATATATATATATATACCATGATTTTTTTTAGCTTAAAATTCATATAAATTTGGTTTAAAGACTTGTGGTTTCAAGACTTATGGGCCAGTGACTCAAAACTCAAACTGAACTTACCTGTATTTGACTTGGGGCTTGATTCGGACTTGAGACTCAGGTAGTGTTCACACAACAACGTTTTTTGGTCGAAACTGTGAAGTTTTTATTTATTTTGGCCTTTCGTCCACACAGAGTCGGCTTTTCAGGTGGGCGAAAATTGTGTTTTTTGAAAACGGGTTCCAGAGTGGAGAAATCTGAGAACGCTGGCGTTGCGTTGTCGTGTGAACAAACAAACCACAGTTTTTGGAAAACGATGACTTTGCGACCCCATCATCTCCATGTAACCAGAAAAGAACCCCTCGCAACAACTGGTAACAACAACCATGGTGGAGTTGAGTTTTATCCACATGAGCTTTTCGTAGTATTGTGTCCATTGGCTCTGGCTGTATCTTGTTTACAGCGCCACATGCAGGTGTGGCATATGTATCACATTGTTTTCACTCAGTGCTCCGCTGTCGTGTGGACGTGAATATTTATTGATCCTGGACACAATCCAGGAGCGTTGTCGTGTGGACTTAGTCTTACTTGATACTTGCAGAACAATGACTTGGTCCCACTTTTGGAGCAACAACATATCCATAGAAACAAGCAGGTGACGGACGCCCAACCAAAACTTACATACTAGTAACGGACTTTTAACTTAAAAACTACCGTTTCATGACATCACAAGGTGGGACAGAGCATTTTGAGCTTTGGAGATGTACAGGCTTAAAATAAAGTGTTACTCAAACATGTGTGAATGAAACAAAACACAGCAACACAACTCCAGGTGTGTCTTTGAGGAGGTCACAACACGACTTAAAGCTCACAAGAGTCAGTTTCGTGCAACATAGAACCTTTAAGGACGTCGACTGTACACAAACCAACTCCAGTGTGAAACAACATGAGGTTTAAATGGACGCACACAGGGACACAGCAGGCACGCACTTGTATTCTTTGTGTTGTGATGATCGTGTTTCATTCAGACTCTTCTGTATATGTGCAGGACTCACAAAGGTGAAAAGTTGATGTGCACGGCTTGTATATTTGTGGATGTTTGGTTGTAAACTCTGCAAGGTTTCTAGTTTCCCAATTTCCTGATTTAGGACAAATAAATATCTTGTGTAAATAGACCAAGAACGCACTTGTTTGGAGCTCATTTAACTGTCAAATTCTCGAGGATACACTGATGGATTTTGAATGCACTATTACTGCACGTTTTTTAGCTATTTTTGAGCTGGATTTATGACAGTTACACTTGTGGACTTGTGGGAGTTAAAGGACCAATATTAATCTATTTTCTGATCTATGTTATAATCTTGTTTCCTCATCACAAATAGACCCGGAGTTGTGTTTTGTTTCATTCACACATGTTTAACACACAAACCCTGCGTATTTAGACTGAGTTCTTCTCTCAAACTGAAAACACTCTGTTCCACCTTGTGATGTCACGTGGTAATACAGGAAGTGCTCCAATGTGTTTTAAACTCTTAAAGCATTTCTGGTGGAGCGTTCATCAAATGCTTTTCTCCATGGAGATGTTACTGCTTTGTCTGGAATGTTTCACAGTATGGCTTTAAACTTTTCTATCTTCAAACCAGACCAAGTTTACAGGTCAGATCTGTGGAGAGGCGACCCCGCTGACAATCAGAACACCTATTTTCTAGGTATTTTTGAGCTATAAAATCTCCTGTAATTGAATAAATGTAAAGTAGAGCTGTTTAATGTCACACTGTGGAACATTCCAGGCAGAGCAGTAACATCTCCATGGAGGCAAGCAGACGATGGACTCTACAAGTTGTGCAATGCACCGTTAAGCTTGGGGAAAGTGATATTTTGTTGTATTATTTTGATAATATCAATAAAAAACACACACAGGTATGTGTGTTGTCTTGTATGTATGTTTAGAATAATGTATTTATTATAATTTGTATGTTATTAAAAACAAAAACAAAAACAAAAAAATTCATAACTTAAATGTAGAATATCATGGGCCCATTTGTTTGTCTAAGGTTGTAACATCAATTGTGAAGTCAGCTGTTCATTCATCCATCCATTTTCTTCCGCTTTTCCGGGGCCGGGTCGCGGGGGCAGCAGTCGAAGCAGGGACTCCCAGTCCTCCAGCTCCACCAGGGGGACCCCAAGGTGTTCCCAGGCCAGCCCAGAGACATAGTCCCTCCAGTGTGTCCTGGGTCTTCCCCAGGGCCTCGTTCCGGTGGGATACGCCTGGAACACTTCCCGAGGGAGGCGTCCAGGAGGCATCCGGAACAGACGCCCGAGCCACCTCAGCTGCTCCTCTCGACGTGGAGGAGCAGCAGCTCTACTCTGAGCTCCTGCCGTGTGACTGAGCTCCTCACTCTATCTCTAAGGGAGCGCCCAGCCACCCTGCGGAGGAAACTCAAGCACTTGGAAGTAGCTGTTCATTCAAAAAACATAAAATTTTCACTTTTTGGAGATGGTACATCATCTGCCTGAATCCACGGAAACAGAAAGTTAAAATCATGCTTTTTACATTTTCTCCATGGAGATGAGTTTTATGTCATACTGTGGAATATTACAGCCAAATTAGCAACATTTCCATAGAAACAATCAGGAAGAAACCCTCCTCCAGGCCAATAAGAGTCAGGTTTGTGGAGATGCAAGCCCGCTCATAAGGATGCATGTTTTTATACGTTTATAAGCTATGTCAGTGCAAAACAACAAAAAAGTTTATTCTGATGTAATTTTTATCCAAAAAGTTGCTTACAGCAGCTTTAATAAATTTGATATTAAAGGTGCACTGTGTAACTTTTTGGTTGAGGGTCCATCACCTGCTTGTCTTCATGGAAAGATTATTGCTTAGTCCAGAATGTTCCTCAATAGAAACTAAACTAAACTAATTCTAAATTCTAAAGGCAACTATAGGCTACATTATGGGTCAGATCTGTGGAGAGGCAACACTATTCACAGAGAGAATTACTATTTTTGAGCAACAGAAACACCTGTAATGAATAAATGCTGGATAATTGCGTTTAATGTCATACTACGGAACATTCCAGGCGACGCGATAACATCTCCATGGAGGCAAGCGAGTGTTATTCACCGCAATGAGTTTGTAAGCACTTTTCACAACAGAGCAGAGTTTAGCTGAGTTTTGCTGTGACGGTAAAGCTAACAACTGGAAAATAAAATGCTTTCTAATGAGATACAGACAGTACACAGCTTACACTTATTCTGACCCCAAAAGCGGCTTATACAATAGAATGGCACAGGGGCAAGACGCGTTTAAAAGTCATATATTACACAAAATTGACTCTTATGAGCTTTAAACCATCTCAGAATGTTGTTATCTCCTCAAAAACAAACCTGGTTTTACCTTTAGTTCAGCAGAAATTGGAAATTCCAGGGCAGAAATGACCCAAATAATTCAAGTGAAGGTGTATGGAGTTTAAAAACACAGTGGAGAACTTCCTGTATTACCACATGACATCACAAGGTGGAACAGCTGAGAGAAGAGCGCAGCCTAAATGTGCAGGTTTGTGCGTTAAACATGTGTGAATGAAACAAAACGCAACTCCAGGTCTGTTTGTGATGAGGAAACATTAGAACATAGATCAGAAATAAGTGTAATATGGACCCTTTAAGTCACTGTTTCCCAAAGACTGGGTCGCGGCCTTCTGGTGGATTCACAAGAGATTTTTTTGGGGTTGCCCTGTAGATCTGCAATATACATATACCGTATTTTCCGGACTATTAGACGCGCTCTTAAGCCTCTAACCACAATCCAGAGCACTGTCCCAGCACGACTTCAGTAAACTACAAAGCTGCACCACCCGCAGCGCACGCAAACACACACGGAGCAGACAGCGACCGCACGGCGAAAAACACCCACAGACACACTCATCACTCCACGGTGACAAGGATCGGAACAGAGGAACGAACCGAAAAAGCGAGTGCAATGTGCCACTTCTAGACACGACTGAACAACTGAGTCACCGCGAACACGCAACAATCCAGACTCAAAGCCCAGAGTCACCGTGAACGCACCAAACAAAGTCCCATCACACTGTTGTGTTTCGTTTAAAGTCCAGTGCGGTTTATTTGTGAAAAAAGTTCGAAAATAGCCCATTTAATGACAGTGCGCCTTATAATCCAGAGCGCCTAATAGTGCGGAAAATACGGTACATACATCGCTGTCGCCTCCCCTCTCCTCACTTTTTCGGCAGCACCACCTTGCCTAATCAATTTTCTGTGGAAAACACTGATTACTGTTTTTCCTTGTTGAAAACTTGAGTATTGGATTTTTTAGACTATAAGGAGTACTTAAAATCACTTAATTTTCTGAAAAATCAACAGTTGCACCTTATGTATTAAATCTGGTTGTGCTCACTGACCTCGAACCGATTTTCACATATATTCCACTGAGTCATGTCCTTTAGTCCGACAGAAGCCGACGGCTCCTAAGCAAGCTGTTTTTTGTTGTTCTTTTTTTATCGCTTATAGTTTATGCAAATTATCCATGTGGTTTTAAGTTTTGTTTCTGTAAAATGTAAACAAATGTGCGCAAAGCTACACTGAACATATTATTATTACTCAATCTGTATTTGAGTCGTCCTCGTAGGAAATCCAAAAGTCTCAAGTCTCAAATGTCGTCCGTTTGTTTCGCTTAATGCGCCTTATAATCCGGTGCACTTTATAATCCGAAAAGTACGGTAATACTAATTGTTCAGAGAAACACGATCACCCAGTCAACAATAAAGTATCCTCATTTAATGTTCAATAATGATCAAATCCACCTTTATTTTGTGATTTATGAAGAATTTCTATTGACTTGGGTCGCAAAGATTTTTAATATATGGGTCCTCAGAAAAAAAGGTTGATTGAAGTGATAATCATACTGTAAGAAATACCTGTAAATAAGTCCAAAAAACAAAACAAAACATAAAACCACTAAACAAGAAGCTTTATTGAAATCACTCACTTTTTGGTAGAAGAATAATATATATATTTTTTAATATCCAATGACCTGGTTCGGGGCACCCATCTTGCCTCCCCTGGGTGGTGTCTGGGTAACGGGTGGTATCAGAGCCGCCTCCCCCCGCCCCAGCCCCTCCCCCCGCCCCAGCTCCTGCCCCCGCCCCCGCCCCGCTCTCTCGATATAAACCAGAGGACGGGACTTATCTGGTCTGCTGAAAGTCACCATTGACACCAGGCACTTTAGAGGAAGTAGCACTCACTGGAGCATCCATCCATCCTCTCATCTGCTGCTCCAGCGGCAGAGAAGAGAGAGGAGAGAGGAGAGGGGCGGAGCTAACAGCAACTACAGCGCACAGATAAGGCCAAAATACACGAACCAGCAGCAGTGTTTCCCGTTATGAGACTATGGTAAACACACACAATCAAATCTGCTGAACTCTCTCCCCTCTCGAACCACCAGACGGCCGGGAAGCTACGAATCTGCGTCTCCTTAACACTTTCCCCCATGAAGACGATATTTGACGACCCCCTTGTATCCTTAATGACGTGTTTTGATGGTTACACCCTTATCATCAGAAGGCCCCCTAATCAGAAAGCCCACTAGTCAGTAAATCCTTACCTCTTCTATTGGTTTGTCAGCAACATATTCTCTTGAACAATTGAATGTATATTTGATGAAAGCAACAGGGAATAATCCCTGGATATCAGGGCAGAATTAGTAAACTTGTGGATGTAGACCAATTAAAAATGGCTGTAACATCAACATTTTTAGAGATATTGACAGGAAAACACATAATCATGCATAACAGCATTAGCTAAGGCCAGCATTACTTAATTTGTTGGTTTACAAACCCACCAATGCTATATTAAAAGAAAAAGATTTTAAAAAGAAATTGAAATGAAGGTTGTAGAGCTCGAATTACTGAACATTTTGCAAGTTGTTGCCTGAAAATCAGACAATTATTAACCCTGTTACACTGTTACAGACATTTCCACCCAAATCATTATTTCCTCAAACATTTTTGCTGTATTTTAAGGGTTTAATATATTTATTACTTTTAATATTTACTTTTAAAAATATTTAAAACTTGAAATGCAATTTCATTTGTAACAATTTGTAACACTACCTGAACATGGATTTTCTGACTAGAGGCTCTTCTGATGATGAGGCTTTGACACCTCTGCTGTTTCACTAAAGACGTGATTTGACGACCATTAGAAACGGTTCCTGTTTTTCACATGTAAACAGAGACTGTGACAGGTGAGGGCCACTACAACTCATACGTGTCTGACCAACAGGCTTCAAGGATGCGTTTTCGCAGATTTTTTTACGAAGTTAATCGAAGTACGACGATTGTAGCTTTTGGAAAAAACACAACACGAAACACGGTGCGCAGTTTTACAAATAATGAGGAGCGGACATATTTTATGGATAACTTTGGAGAAAGTGATTTTTATACTGTTTTTGGTGATATGAAATCTGGTTAAACTCTTTGACAAATATATTTTTAAAAAATGTCATAAATATAGTACTCAAAACATGCATATACCAGGTGCCGAATGTAGTCTTTTTGTTTTCAATTTTGCACCTGATCAGGTAAACTCTCATGTTCAGTGAGCTGTTTTAAACCTGTAAATGAGTTGAATCACATTTAAACATCCATAAATGAAGAGTTCAGAGTCTAAGGTTTCTAGAAATACCAAATATGTCTGTGTTTCAGTAAAGTTTGTGAGTGTGAAAAGCATTTATAATCACTGGTAGAAGTTTGTTTTCTTTTATGCCCTAGTCATATATGTGTGGGTTGTTCCTAGTCGGCATCCAAGGGGGAAAGAGTTAAAGAAGAACTTAAGACTTTTCCTTTTATTTTATTATTATATCATTTAGAAGACTGAGAGTGAAAACATAATTAAAATTTTCCATACAGTATGTTCATATGGAAATGTGACAATAAAACTTTCTGAATAGAATTTTTGTAAAAACAGCAAAACAAGCCGTGTCTGTGCTGCTCACATTAATTTGGCGACTTACCATTTCAGTTTTGGTGTCTGCCCAGGGTTCGTCACCTGCTTGTCTCGTGGAGATGTTTTTGCTTTGCCCAGAATGTTCCACATTATGGCATTTCAGTCGACTATCTTGCATTGATTTATTTATCAGAGTTTTATTGCTCAGAAATACCTTGAAATGCATAAATCTGATCTTAACAGTGGGCTTGCCTCCCCACAGATCTGTTCTGTAAGTTGTCCTGGTGGTGTCACGTCTTTATGGAGATAGATTAGTTTAATGCCAGCCCTCCTGAAACTTGCACAGTGCATCAAATTGACGTTCGCATCGTACAGTCTGGTCCTTTTGAGTCCTTCCTGGATATTGTGTTTATAGAGACTTATTTTGAAAGGGCATCTGAAGTTTATTTGACCATCATGAGAATATTTCTTGTTACTTCAACTCCAACCTAATTTGAGCCGTGAGTAAAGTAGTTAAACTCACTGGACGTGCATATAACACTGCTGATGTAAATTGTCCGACCAGGTAATAATAAAACCAATTGCTTAACCATTCTGAACATCCAGATTATTCCCCGTGTTGAGTTTATAAATGCTTTTCACAACTTTCAGTTTTGCCATCATGGTAACGGTGACTAGATTTTCAAAATAAAAAAAAACTGGGACATCCCTGGTTTGTGGTTGTTTGGTAATAAACTTGTGAAAGGAGTGCGCAATGAAGGAAAACTGTTATGCACTTGGCACTAATGTGAGTCAGTATTGTCACATTTTCTTGTGTTGTGTTTTGGTGGTTTTTAAGCAGTTTTTCCTGTATTTTACCTAAACAAATGACAAGTTCTGCCTCTCTTTACTGTTGGCAGGGATCAGATTGGTCAAAAATAGGGACACCATGGACATTTCTTGTTTAAAACAGACAAATTACTGGTTTTGGATAAATCTGCTGGGACTGGGGACACACGGCTCAAAACTAGGACTGTCCCGGGTAAATAGGAACATCCTTTCACAATATCAAACCATAAAACACTTTCATTTTTAATCACGTGCAGACAGTACAGCAGACATTCAGACCTCAAGAGTTTCTTTAAGATCATTTCTGCTCAAATACATGGAAAAAATGGGTACAGACTCTTTAAGAGATTGATCGACCTTTGAACAACGCACGTTTAAAAGTGTTTCGCTTATACGCTTTTTCTTTACGGATGGTTATACGTCACGATGAAGAGATAGGGTCCCGCGGTTAAGCTTCCCCAGACTAAATAAGTGACATTATTTCCCACCATCAAACCAAAATCCTCGTTATTGGATTAGGCTCAAGTGCCTCCGTGACAATACCCCGATATTAACTCCGCGACCTCTAGTGGCAAAAATGCATCCGCCTTAATTCCCTTTTTGTCAGTGTGAAATCTTATCTACAGTGTCCACTTCAAGATAACAAAGCCCGTCCGCCTCCCATCTGGCCGTTTTGTGCCGGCGCGCTAATTCTTCCCCCGCCACCCACTTCACCAACGGCAACCTCCACAGAAAAGTCAATCACAGCCCGCGCCCGGCTTTAACTCGGGCACAATGGGAACACAACCGGGGCCGGTGGGTCGTTTGATTGCTGACAAGCGAGGGGAAAAGGTCTGTTAGCTTAGCGATGCTAGCCAACAAAGGGCAAATCTTATTGTAAACGTCGTGGCACTCAATCGCGGCGTGACGGGGGGGGAGCGCGGACAATGGAACAGCGGGCCGCGCTAACCAAAAGTGCCAGCAGCAGGTGTCTTCCATTCAACGCCGGGCAGGTTCATAAAGTTTCCCCCCCTCGAAAGTCAATAAACACGGGCTTGTTCACACACTGGCTAATTGTGCTCCACTCGGCAGAAACAACATGGCCGCTCGGAGGGATAAAGTTGAGGGGTTTCTGTTCGTGACAGTGATGGGGGGGCCCTGGACGCGAACTTTGGGGCCACTTCAGTCGGACCCCGTCTGGGAGTTTAAGCGGTGAGTTTTTGTTGATGTTGCCATTAGTAACGGACGATCGGAGAAACTGCTGTTGCTAGAAATTCTCCAAAAGTTTCACTGGTAGATTATTGTGATCAGAAATCCTGACTTTTGTTTTGTCCTATTTGCACCCTGGGTAAAACCAGGACTAAACCAGGACTAAACAGAACTAAAACCAGGACTAAACCAGGACTAAACAGGACTTAAAACCAGGACTAAACCAGAATTAAAACCAGGACTAAACCAGAACTAAAACCAGGACTAAACAGAACTAAAACCAGGACTAAACCAGAATTAAAACCAGGACTAAACCAAGACTAAAACCAGGACTAAACCAGAATTAAAACCAGGACTAAACAGAAAACTAAAACCAGGACTAAACCAGAACTTAAACCAGGACTAAACCAGGACTAAAACCAGGACTAAACCAGAACTAAAACCAGGACTAAAACCAGGACTAAACCAGGACTAAACCAGACTAAAACCAGGACTAAACCAGGACTAAACCACTAAAACAGGACTAAAACCAGGACTAAACTAAAACCAGGACTAAAACCAGGACTAAACCAGGACTAAAACCAGGACTAAACCAGAACTAAACCAGGACTAAACCAGAACTAAAACCAGGACTAAACCAGGACTAAATCAGGTCTAAACCAGGACTACAATCAGGACTAAAATCAAGTCTAAACCAGGACTAAAACCAGGACTAAACCAGAACTAAAACCAGGACTAAACCAGAACTAAAACCAGGACTAAACCAGGACTAAAACCAGGACTAAACAGGACTAAACCAGGAACTAAAACCAGGACTAAACCAGAACTAAACCAGGACTAAACCAGGACTAAACCAGGACTAAACCAGACTAAAACCAGGGACTAAAACCAGGACTAAACCAGGACTAAACCAGGAACTAAACCAGACTAAACCAGAATTAAAACCAGGTCTAAACCAGGGCTAAACCAGGACTAAACCAGGTCTGAACCAGGATTAAACCAAGACTAAAACCAGGACTAAACCAGGACTAAATCAGGAATAAACCAGAATTAAAACCAGGACTAAACCAGGACTAAACCAGGACTAAACCAGAACTAAACCAGGACTAAACCAGGAACTAAACCAGGACTAAACCAGGACTAAACCAGGACTGAACCAGGACTGGACGCGAACTTTGGGGCCACTTCAGTCGGACCCCGTCTGGGAGTTTAAGCGGTGAGTTTTTGTTGATGTTGCCATTAGTAACGGACGATCTGAGAAACTGCTGTTGCTAGAAATTCTCCAAAAGTTTCACTGGTAGATTATTGTGATCAGAAATCCTGACTTTTGTTTTGTCCACGTTTTGTCCTTTTTGCCCCTGGGTAAAACCAGGACTAAACAGAACAGGACTAAAAAACTAAAACCAGGACTAAACCAGGACTAAACCAAGACTAAACCAGACTAAAACCAGGAAACAGGACTAAACCAGAACTAAAACCAGGACTAAACCAGGACTAAACCAGAACTTAAAACCAGGACTAAACCAGACTAAAACCAGGACTAAACCAGAACTAAAACTAGGACTAAACCAGAATTAAAACCAGGACTAAACCAGAACTAAAAACCAGGACTAACCAGACTAAAACCAGACTAAACCAGGACTAAAACAGGACTAAACCAGACTAAAACCAGGACTAAACCAGAACTAAAACAGGACTAAACCAGGACTAAAACAGGACTAAACCAGGACTAAAACCAGAAAACTAAAACCAGGACTAAACCAGGACTAAAACCAGGACTAAACCAGGACTAAAACCAAGACTAAAACCAGGACTAAACTAAACCAGGACTAAAACCAGAAACTAAACCAGAACTAAACCAGAACTAAACCAGGACTAAACCAGAACTAAAACCAGGACTAAACCAGGACTAAACAGGACTAAACCAGGACTAAACCAGGACTAAACAGGACTAAACCAGGACTAAAACCAGGACTAAAACCAGACTACTAAAACCAGACTAAAACCAGGACTAAACCAGGACTAAACCAGGACTAAACCAGGACTAAAACGGACTAAAACAGGACTAAACAGGACTAAACCAGGACTAAAACAGAACTAAAACCAGAACTAAACCAGGACTAAACCAGGACTAAACAGGACTAAACCAGACTAAACCAGACTAAAACCAGGACTAAACCAGGACTAACTAAACCAGAACTTAAACCAGAACTAAAACCAGACAAAACCAGGACTAAAGGACTAAACCAGACTTAAACCAGAAAAAACCAGGACTAAAAGACTAAAACCAGGACTAACCAGAAAACTAAACCAGGACTAAAACCAGAACTTAAAACCAGGACTAAACCAGACTAAAACCAGGACTAAACCAGAACTAAACCAGAACTAAACCAGAACTAAACCAGGACTAAACCAGGACTGAACCAGGACTGAACCAGGACTGAACGAACTTTGGGGCCACTTCAGTCGGACCCCGTCTGGGAGTTTAAGCGGTGAGTTTTTGTTGATGTTGCCATTAGTAACGGACGATCGGAGAAACTGCTGTTGCTAGAAATTCTCCAAAAGTTTCACTGGTAGATTATTGTGATCAGAAATCCTGACTTTTGTTTTGTCCACGTTTTGTCCTTTTTGGTACGACTCACGACGTTCACCAAAAATAACTGTCACTGATTGTCAAATAATAATCAGCGAGCAAAGATGCCAAACTTTTGCAGCGTATATTGACTGAATAAGGGCTTAAAAGAGGAACTAAACTAGGACTAAACCAGAACTGAACCAGGACTGAACCAGAACTGAACCAGGACGTAACCAGAACTGAACCAGAACTGAACAAGGACTGAACCAGAACTGAACCAGGACTGAACCAGACCTGAACCAGAACTGAACCAGAACTGAATCAGAACTGAACCAGACTGAACCAGAACTGAACAAGACTGAACTGAACCAGAAACTGAACCAGGACTGAACCAGAACTGAACCAGAACTGAACCAGATGACCAGGAACTGAACCAGAACCAGGACTGAACCAGAACTGAACCAGGAACTGAACCAGGACTGAACCAGAACTGAACCAGAACGACTGAACCAGAACTGAACCAGAACTGAACCAGGACTGAACCAGAACTGAACCAGGACTGAACAAGACTGAAACCAGAACTGAACCAGAACTGAACAGAACTGAACCAGACTGAACCAGAACTGAACCAGGACTGAACCAGAACTGAACCAGGACTGAAGGAACTGAACCAGAACTGAACCAGACTGAACCAGAACTGAACCAGAACTGAACTAGGACTGAACCAGAACTGAACCAGAACTGAATCAGAACTGAACCAGGACTGAACCAGAACTGAACCAGGACTGAACCAGAACTGAACCAGGAACTGAACCAGAACTGAACCAGAACTGAACTGAACCAGAACTGAACCAGAACTGAACAGACTAAACCAGAACTAGAACAGGACTGAACCAGGACTGAACCAGAACTGGAACCAGAACTGAACCAGAACTGAACAGAACTGAACCAGACTGAACTGAACCAGAACTGAACCAGAACTAACAGAACTGAACAAGGACTGAACCAGAACTGAACCAGGGACTGAACTGAGAACTGAACAGGACCAACCAGAAACTGAACCAGGACTGAACCAGAACTGAACCAGGAAACCAGGAACTGAACCAGAACTGAACCAGGACTGAACCAGAACTGAACCAGGACTGAACCAGAACTGAACCAGAACTGAACCAGGAACTGAACCAGAACTGAACCTGACAGGACTGAACCAGAACTGAACCAGACTGAACTGAACCAGAACTGACTGAACCAGAACTGAACCAGGACTGAACAGAACTGAACCAGAACCAGAACTGAACCAACTGAACCAGAACTGAACTGAACCAGAACTGAACCAGAACTGAACCAGGACTGAACCAGACTGACTGAACCAGGGACTGAACCAGAACTGAACCAGAACCAGAAACTGAACCAGACTGAACCAGAACTGAACCAGAACTGAACCAGGACTGAACAAAAACTGAACGGAACTGAACCAGAACTGAACCAGAACTGAACCAGGAACTGAACCAGACTGAACCAGGACTGAACCAGACTGAACCAGACTGAACCAGAACTGAACCAGGAGAACTGAACCAGACTGAACCAGAACTGAACCAGAACTGAACCAGGAACTGAACCAGAACTGAACCAGGACTGAACCAGAACTGAACCAGGACTGAACCAGGGACTGAACCAGAACTGAACTGAACTGGACTGAACAGAACTGAACCAGGGACTGAACCAGAACTGAACCAGACTGAACTGAACCAGAACTGAACCAGGGACTGAACCAGAACTGAACCAGAACTGAACCAGAACTGAACCAGAACTGACTGAACCAGGAACTGAACCAGAACTGAACCAGAACTGAACTGAACCAGAACTGAACCAGGACTGAACCAGAACTGAACAGGACAGGAACTGAACCAGGACTGACCAGAACTGAACAAGGACTGAACCAGAACTGAACTGAACTGAACCAGAACTGAACCAGAACTGAACCAGGTGAAACAGGACTGAACCAGGACTGAACCAGGACTGAACCAGGACCTGGTAAGGACACAGGTCTGAAAACTGGGACTGTCCCGGGTAAATAGGGACGTCTGGTCACCATAATAGTTTAGTTTTTAGTTTTAGTTTAGTTTATTGTACTTATTTAGTGTCATGCACCATTTAGTAAAAGTAGCTGTTGGAACTTGGAACTTAGAAACCACAGCTTGATGACATCACAAGGTGGAACAGAGCGTTTTGAGCTTTGGAAATGTAGACTAATAGTAAAGAGTTACTCAAACATGGGTGAATGAAACAAAACACAACTCCAGATATATTTTGGAGAAGGTAACAACATTATAACATGACTTAAAAGTGCAGTATGTAACTTCTTAGGCGGGAGGCAGATGTTATTTCTTTACTTGGAATGTTCCACAGTAAGGCATTAAACCATCTGACTTGTATTTGTTGAGTTTCAGCTGTTTCATAGCTCAAAAATACCTTGAAAAACATGAATTCTTACCATGTGCAGGCTCGGTTCTCCATAGATCTAACCATCCACTTCTCTCCATTGTGATTACCATGTTTATTCCAATACTGTGAAATAATCAGGGCAAAAAAGTTACACAGTGCGCCTTTAGAGCTCACAAGAGTCAGTTTTGCGTAATGTAGAACCTTTAAAACAAAGTCACAACGCTCGTCCTACAGCAGTGGGAGCTTTGTTTCAGCGTTGCCACACTCTACATGCTGTTACCATTGTTTTTACCTCGTCCCCCAGGCTCATGTCCCAGCGCTCCGGATTCATCCAAAGCCCCGTAAACAGCTCCTGATGTGAGGGAGGAGAAAATGAGGGGTCCAGCAGGAACAGGAACCAGGCCTGGAACAAGTCCTCCAGCGCAACCACAAGAACGCTGCACACTCGGGGTCGCTGAGGTTAAGGTATGCACGGCCCCGTAGGCAGGTCAGCTAAAACTAAAAAGCTCCAAGTCACTTAAAGGTGCACTGCGCAACTTTTCTGAAGGACGGTCCGTGGAGATGTTACTGCTTTGCCAAGAATGTTCCACGGTATGACTTGATAAACATATCCATCTTGCATTCATTCTTTATGGGTGTTTCTATTACTCGCAAATTGAATCATTCCGAATAGGGGCGACTCTCCACAGATCTGATTTGGTTTAATCTATACCGTGGAGCATTTTAGTCAAAGCAATCACGGTTCCATGTAGTCGAGCAGGTGGTGGATAGACTGATTCAACAGCTGGTTTCACTTCGTGGAAACCGTCTGACCTCGCAGCATTAGAATTTGTTCGCTCGATGGTCTTTTTTTTTTTTAGCTTATTTACAAAATAATAATGTTTCGGCAAAAAAAGCCTTCATCAGATATCCTTCTTGCTTTGGACCACAGCAAGAAGGGTATCTGATGAAGGCTTTTTTTTGCTGAAACGTTATTATTTTGTAAATAAATTAGCTTTTGGACATCGGCCATCTGAGTGTGCTATGCATTTTTTCACTTTTGTCTGGTTGCTCCTTGCATTTGCAGCTGTACAGGAATTTTGGTGTGTGTTTTCTGTTTGAAGCGGCTTATTGACCAACCTTATTGCTGCTCGGGAAGATCAGAGTTCGTCCTGGGGTCGTAGTTTGTGACGCGCATGAAGGCTATTGCAAACTAATACGCTGGGATCTATAATGCATTTTGTATATTATTTAACAGACATACAGCTATCCCAGCGCAAAGAAGAAGATGGATAGAACCAGTTAGAGAATAAAGGGGGAGTATAGAAAAGGAGTGGCGGTCAACAAAAAATGACGGCTACCCAGCCCTGACCCTCAGTCAAAACTGGGTAACAGGTAAATGCACACGTTTAAATCCTTCCACAGGCACATGCACACGCACCTGCCCGCGCGAGCCCCGCCCCCTCTGCACCAGAGCAATACACCCACACCCTCAACCGCACCGTGCACCAGTCCTGTCTCCTACACTGTTTCTTTTACTTTTTTTATTTAACCAATCGCTGCTGTTTGGTCGTGACGTATGTAATGCGCCACTAACGGGGCTAACTGGTATATTAAGCTTTTCCCAAATCCCGTAGAAAGAAGGGCAATAATGTCTTTCCCCTTGATAAAATTCACCAAACATTCTCTTTGTTCCGGCTTTAAATCCTTGATCTTGAGAATCATTGCCAACACAGAATGTATGACTCTTCGCTGATTGGCTGGTGCCTGGACTCGCACTTCCGGGGTTCTTGCAAACCGTCTAGTGTATTCCGATTCCTGACCTAATCGCTGGAGAGAAATTAAATTGAGCAAAAAGCTGTAGGTGGCGGACCCTCCACCAAAAACTTTACGCAGTGGACCTTTAAGTCACCTCGTGGAAATGTGCATGCAGCGTTATGGACGGATTGATAAATTGAAGTTGAGTCATTTCCAGAGGGGCTTGTGAATTTTCATTGTGCAAAGCCTCACGGACTCGAGGAATAAAGTCTTCAGTTTAAATCTTGATGACAGGTTGTTACTCTAAAACGTTGACAGAAGGATTACACAAAACAAGTGAATTTCCATTGACAATCACATTTGCGCAATTTCGTCAAGTTGACATCAGACTTCCAGTTTGACATTTTTGTGCTTTGGAACTAGTAGTTTTCTGGAAGTACTGAAATGTACCTATTTCGCAAAACAAGGTTACAGGGTTGAACTGGATTTTATCAAAGACTAACGAAGCAAATTTAAACAGTCACATTTTTATACAGCACTTCTCCACCTTCAAGGCACTCGGACCACTCACCCATTCACACACACATTCATACACACACGAGAGTACGCACACACTGGGGGCGAGGTGGGTTTAGTGCCATGCCCGAGGACACAACTGGATTCTTCTGTGGATCTGACTGCTCTCCCAATTATGTTTTATGTCGAGCACGGGATTCAGTCGAACAAACGCTCTACCAACTGAGCTCCTGTCGCCCTTGTGCATTTTTCTGTTAAAAAGCCGAGGTTTCTGGTGAGTCTTTCACTCAAGCAGCGGATTGTGTTTGAATATTGCCATTATTAGAATAACTTCTTGCAATGTCTCCATGGAGATTAGAGATCAACCGACCTCAGATTTTTTCAGCTCCATACACCTTCACAAGAATCATTTGGACGATTTCAGCTCTGGAATTGCAAATCTCCACTGAACTCAAAGTAAAAGGAGCTGTTAACTTGTAAAATGACCGCTACACCGTGACATCACAAGGTGGAACGAAGCTTTTTGAGTTTTGGATATTCACTATTGATAGAACAAGTTACAGAACATCACACTTTTTCCATTTTTTTACTGTTCACTGTTGAGCAAAACATTGATTCATTGATTCATGAAAGTGTCCACCTTTGGCAGATATCACAGCTGAACACACTCGTGGCTCGTTCTTTTTCCAACAGAAATCAAATATTCTTCAGAAAGTTCTTCCCAAGTCTGTTGCAGAAGTTTCCATAAATGTGTGGCACTTGTAGGTCGCTTCACTCTTCTCTCCAGTTCATCCCAAACCAGCTCGATGAGGTTTAAGTCCGGACACTGTGCTGGACACTCCATGTTTTCAAGTTTACCATCTTGTTCTTTTTTTCCTGAGGTAGTTTTGGCAGAGTTTTATTCTCATTTATCTTTTTTTTTTAAACGTCTGGCTGTTCAGTATTTACCTTTGCACCATTTCAAGTTCTTCATTGGACTTGCACGACTTGAATTGCAATAAATAACTGGACAAATTAGGATCTTCTAAAACTTTTGACCGGCGTAGACAGACTAAAAATGCAGAATTACTCAAAGTCAACTCCGGGTCTGTTTTTGAGGAGGTAAAAACATTATAACATGGCTTAAACCTCACGAGAGTTAATTTTATGTAATACAGGAATTTAAAATGTTTGCCAATACTTACCAAGTTTTAATTCAATCTTTTTCTCCATCTATTTTATATTGCCTCAACTTCTTTTCAGACTTTTGAAGATGCATTGCCCTTCACAATACCGACGCGACGTAGCGGGTCACATGCTTTGACAAGATCCGAAGATGCTTAGTCCTAATCGGAACAACATGTGTAGTAATGAGACATGGATTAGCAGCATTCCTCCCTGTGCGCTTTTATGGAAGGAAAAGAGAATAGCGCTCCCTGGTTTATTTGATTTTCGAAGGTTGTGGTCTCTAGAGGGAAAAAAAAAAAGTTTAAAAATGTTGGATAAATGCATGTTACATTGAATTTTTTCCATCCCGTGAAAAAATTCCGTCCGTAACACAAGCCAGATCCATGGAGCGCTGTTGGGAACTGTTTGTTTAAAGGCGCATTGTGTAACTTTTCTGGTGGAGCGTTTGTGAAATGGAGGTGTTATTGCTTCGTCCGGAATGTTTCACAGTGTGGAATTAAACCTTTTCATGGAGACCAAAGCACGTCAAGTTACAGGTCAGATCTGTGGAGAGGCGACCCCGCTCACAGTCAGAATGCGCTTTTCCGCCAGACTCTCCACCAGAAAAGTTACACAATGCACCTTTAACACCGAAGTTAGGAGAATAATATCTTACAAAGTCTGCCACCTGCTTGTCTCCATGGAAACGCTCTACCGAAATGTTCCACGTTTTGCCTCAAACTTCCAACCTTTCATTCTTCATCTGCTAAAAATGTTCTTGAAAATGTATTCTTTCTGCGAGCGGGGTCGCCTCTTCACAGACCTGACCTGTAACTTGGTCTGACAGTGTAGTTAGATAAGCGTCATGCCATCTCTTGGAACATTCCAGGCAAAGCAATAACATCTCCACGGAAACAATGATGTGGCAGATTCTTCACTGGAAATGTTACACTGTTTAGCTTTAAAATGGTATCTAGAGTAGGGTGACCGTATTTCCGTTTGTGAAAACCAGGACATCGTACCGGGGGCGGGGGGTTTGGCCTCGTCATCGACACTGAGCTACTCTCACCTTGCAAAGCTGGACACTGAAACACATGTGCCTGCTTTGTACACTGTGCACATGGCCTCCCACTTTTCTTTCTTGTGCAAGTCATCGTTAAATACGCAATTGCGCTTCAGCATGTTGCAGACTGACCGACTGTTTGTGTCTGCTCGCTTCTTCTGAGTGCACGGAGAGCTACGAGAGACGCTCAATTTAATGGCCCAATTTATAAAAACTTTATAAAAGAATGCGTGAAGAATCCGGGTGTCCAGGTAGAATCCATAAGGAGAAAATTCAGTTTGTCGTCTGGACAAAAGTTTAGTTTGGTTGAAGACGTTTCGCAGATCATCCAAGCTGCTTCTTCAGTTCTGGTTAGAATGCTGGTGGACACTTCCTTATATCTGCAGGGAGGAGCTAACTAACTGAAACTTAGGTTGCGTTCAGACTGCAGCCTGAAGTGACCCAAATCCGATTTTTTGGCCTCTATGTGACCTGTATCCGATCTTTAATGACAGATCCGATTTTTTCAAATGTGACCCAGGACACTTGGATATGTGCTCCTAAAACCGATACATATCCGATCTTTGGACATGCGACTTCAGTCTGAACGGCCAAAGTGCATTCATCCGACCTACAGGTTATCAACAAGCCACAAACGTCACTATTCTGCACTGAAGTAGGCGAAAATTGTTAATAAATTCCGTGTCACTGAAGAGAAGCACATCGCCACTCACCACTCTTGGCTACGTCTCCGCATCCACACGTTCCTTTCAAAGGACGTCGCTGTCGCTGCCCCACAAAATGCCACGGCCAAAAACCTCGTCCTTCTCCTTCTCAATCTCCTCCTTAAAACAAGTAAGTTGTTCATGTTCTGGCTCCGGTACGAGAGGAACTTTAAAATGGCCAGGTGCTCAATGCTCGTGTCGTTTGTACAACTTCCGTAAACACAGAGCACGCTCGCTGCGGTTGACGTCATCGTGTCTCCAGTGCACATGCGGGACACTTTCGGGCCGTTTACTGCTCACACTGGAGTCACATACAAGTCGCATTTAATTGGAAATGTGAACGACCTCGCAAAAACATCGGATTTCACAAAAAATTTAATTGAGCATTAAGTCCTGAAGTCTGAACGTAGCTTAACACACCTACTTGTTTACAGTTTCTGTTTGTTAGTTAGGCCTATTGACCTGTACAGGGTGTGGGGTCTATAAAAAAAAAATCCGGGTGGCCTGGACATGACGTGAAAAACGGACATGTCTGGGGAAAAAAGGACATTTGGTCACCCTAATCTAGAGGGTCGCAGGCTTTTCTCCATGGAGATGTTATTTTTTTGTCTGGAATGCTTCACAGTGTGGCATTAAACCTTTTTGTCTTCATGGAGACCAAACCAGACCAAGTTATAGGTCAGGTCTGTGGAGCGGCAACCGCACTCTGACCCTGTCACAATGCCTGTTTTTCTAGGTATTTTTGAGCTATAAAACCACCTGTAGTTGAGTAAATGTAAAGTAGAGATCTTCAATGTCATACTGTGGAACATTCCAGCAGAGCAATAACATCTCCATAGAAACAAGCAACAACCCTCAACCAAAAAGTTACACAGTGCATCTTTAAATGGCTCGTATTCACCTATTTTTCAGATTATGTCTCCTGATCAAAAACACACCTGGAGTTGTGTTTCATTTCAGCTCAGTTTGTCTCTCAAACTTAAACAAAAAACTCCCACCTTGTGATGTCATGCGGTAATACCGGAAGCGCTCCACCGTGTTTTTAAACTCCAAACACCTTCACTTCAATCATCTGGACGATTTCAGCTCTGGAATGTCCGATATTTCCAAAACAAAAAAAAGAAAAAAACTCGGATAAATCCATGTTACATTGAATTTTTTCCACCCCTTGAAAAAATTCCGCCGTAACACAAGCCAGACCCGCGGTACGCTTTTGGGAACTATTTGTTTACGCGGCGCTCCGAGGGCCTACTGCAAATAAATAACATTTCCGTGGTTGGAGCAGGTGCTTGACCAGACCGCGGCCGTATCGAGTTACCGCGTACTTTCCCCCCCGATCGTGAAGTGTTTAGCAAATAAAACGGAACGCATCAAGATGGATGGTTGGAGGCCCGAGGTGAGCACATGCGAGGCTGACAGCTCCGCTAAAAGGCTTCCATCAAAGTGAAACATTCGCTCGTAATGTCCCAGTAAACGCTCCAAGCCCATCTGGTCCGAGCACAGGGGGAGAGAAATCGGCTACTATCCGTCTTCCATATTTTCCCTACCTTCAGAAAGCTTGTAAAGGGAACATATGAGTGTACTGAGGGCAATAGTTCATGTGTTTGAAGCAGCAGAACAGCGGGTTACTGGGACACGAGCGCGAGAGGATTCAATAAGGGTTTTGTTCAGCTGGGTTTTAGGGTTTGGGTTGGAAATATATAACCTGAAAATACTTCACCTTTGTGGTTTTTGTTTAAAGAGTCCGTGTTACGCTGTTTTCTGAGCTGATGTTGTAATGTTGTTTGAACGTACCTGGAGTTGTGTTTTTGTTTCTTTCACACATGTTTCACACTCAAACCCGGCATATTTAAGATGTGTTCTTCTGTTCCACCTTGTGATGATACAGAAAGTGCTTCATTGTGTTTTCAAACTCCATAAACCTTCACTAGAGTCATTTGGACAGTGTGGGGAAGGTGACTTTTAAAATGTATTCCCCTACAGATTACAGATTACATACCCCAGAATGTAGTTTGTAATGTAATCCATTAAATTACTTAAAGTGAGTAACGTAATCTGAATACTTTGGATTACTTGATTTGCTGTAAAGAAGCAAAGACGAGGATATTGTAACATAAGAGGTTTTGTATGTTAAAAGAAAATAAAAAAGACCAGTCTTTACTTAACCATATTAAAAATATTATTGATAGAAGAGGAGGAGTCCTGTTGAATCCTGTTTTAGTCCTGGTTTTAGTCCTGGTTTAGTCCTGGTTTAGTCCTGTTGAATCCTGTTTTAGTCCTGGTTTTAGTCCTGGTTTAGTCCTGGTTTTAGTGCTGGTTTAGACCTGGTTTAGACCTGGTTTAGTCCTGGTTTAGACTTGGTTTAGTCCTGGTTTAGACCTGGTTTGGTCCTGGTTTAGACCTGGTTTGGACTTGGTTTAGACCTGGTTTAGTCCTGGTTTGGACCTGGTTTGGACCTGGTTTGGACCTGGTTTAGTCCTGGTTTAGACCTGGTTTTAGACCTGTTTTAGACCTGGTTTAGTCCTGGTTTAGACCTGGTTTAGTCTTGGTTTAGACCTAGTTTAGACCTGGTTTTAGACCTGGTTTAGACCTGGTTTTAGACCTGGTTTAGACCTGGTTTAGACCTGGTTTAGTCTTGGTTTAGACCTAGCTTAGACCTGGTTTTAGACCTGGTTTAGACCTGGTTTTAAATCTGGTTTAGACCTGGTTTTAGTGTCCAGCAATAAGTGGAATTACCGGAGGAAAAAAACGGGATATAGCCTAAATGTGAAAACAGGAAAATACCGCCATGTAATTTATTTACTTCAACAAAGTAACTGTAATCCAATTACTACTCATTAAAACAGTAACTGTAACTGAATACAGTTACTCATAATTTGTACTCTGATTATGTTGGAAGATATCAACCCTGGGATTTCCAATCTCTGCCTAATTGGATGTTCAAGTTAAAGGTGCACTGTGAAATGTTTCTGATTCAGGGTCCACCACCTGCTTATCTCCATGCAGATCTTATTGGTTTGTCTGAAATGTTCAAGGCCTCCCCGAACTCCTCCCAGCGCCGAGTTTTTGCCTCCGCAACCGCACGGGCTATAGCACGTTTGGCCGGTCGATCCAAGTCCCACACGCCAACAAGGCCCGTGTAGCATCCAGTCGAATTGAGAAGGCCAGAACTGATGGTTAAATGAATTTGAATCTTTTCCTTGCCGTGTCATCGAACCAACGTAAGGGCTAGACAAGAACAAAATAACAGAAATTACCATAAGATTACCGCATCACTAGCTCATTACATTGTTTAACCGTTATCTATATGTTAACATTAATTCTATACAAATAACAAGAAGCTCAAATACACATTGACAAATAAAACAAACCTTGTCCCCCTGTTGATTCTTGCTATCTTTAGTTTTTTTAAATATACGTTGCTGTGTTTACTTTGCGTCTTTTCTGTATACGGAGCTAAAGTTTTTACCTTCACTTCCGCTCACACAGGACCCAAAAATACCAAAATAAAAGCGTAACCTTGCTATTAAATGCCGTGGACTGTATGTTAATGTATATAAGAGGTAACTTGACCTTTACAGCCCGATAATAATAATAAGCAATGCGGGTGAAGTGCCTTGCCTAAGGACACAACAACAGTTTTCGTGACTAGCTCCCCACTGTGGCGCCTGATGTTCCCAGCGGTCTCCCGAGGACTAACCAGGCCCGGTTTTGCTGAGCTTCTGAGATCTGACAAACTGGTATGGCGACAAGTTTGGTATTACATGTATCATCTTTGCAGAGACACGCATGATGACTCCATGAGTCACAGGTCAACTCCTCTCACAGTAAGGACGTTTTCAATGTATTTTGGAGCAATAAAAACACCAGTGATTAAATAAATGCTAGATATATACCATACTGTGTAACAAACAGCCTGGGCAAAGAAACAATATCTTGAAGACAAGCAGCTAGCAGACCCCTACATGAAAAGTTATGCAGTGCACCTTTAACAGCTACCTTTTATCATTTATAAAGGTATAATTACCACTACATGACATCACAAGGTGCAACTTGAGCTTTGGAGATGTAGACAGACTAATAATAAAAAAAGATTGCTCAGGTTTGTTTTTGACGAGGTAACAAAGTACAGTAACAACATCCCTATCTCCACAGCTTTGCACATATTTGTTTATGTTTTACAGAAACGAAACTTAAAACCACTAATTTGGCTAATTTGCATAAACTAAGCAAAAAAAAAAAAGCTTGTTCCTTGTGCCCTGACACGGTTCAGCTTCTGTTTGAGTTAAAAAGGACACGAATATATTTCTGTGACAGAGGGATGTTCTGCTGATGGTGAGTCTGTTCTGTGCATGTAATTCTACGCTGTTTCCCGTTTGTCTCTGGTTTGTTTGTGACCGATGTCACGAACAAACGAATCAGGAAGGCACAAGTCACAGTGACATGGTCCAATAAGAATGCAACTAGATCTCCTACGTCAGTGTATCAGTGTTTTCAGGCGTCCACACAGTGCCTGATCAGATCTGTACGCAGATGAATTCGTGGGAGCTGGAGGCACCAGATCGTTCCGTCTCTGGAGCCATTTTCCATCGGATTAGTGTGGGCGAACACTGCATCCGCAACGAATATGACTCGAATACATACTAGTGTGGACAGGGCCTCTATTATGAGTGTGCACTGTGTAATTTTTCAGTTGGGGGTCCATCACTTGCTTGTTTCTATGAATATGTCCTTGCTCTGCCTGGAATGTTCCACAGTGTGACATTAAATAGCTCTACCTTTACATTTATTCAGTTACAGGTGGTTTTAACGCTCAAAAATACCTAGAAAAACAGGCACTTCGACTGTGAGCGGGGTCGCCTCGCCACAGATCTAACCTATAACATGGTCTGATTGGTCTCCATGAAGATTGAAAGGTTTAATGCCATACTGTGAAACATTCCAGACAATAACAATGGAGCAATAACACCACAAAGAAAAGCATTTGATGGACCCTCCATGAGAAAAGTTACACAATGCACCTTTAAAGCTCAGAAGAATCCATTCTGCGTACTATAGGACCTTTAAGAGTCTAAAGACACACTGGAAACTCATCAGTCATGGAGTAATAATGTATGTATGTGGTTTTGATGGCTGAGATTGACAGATGGATCGACCAATCAGAGAACTGTTTGAGTGAAAGAAACCGCAGGGGCTTAAGGGAAACAGTGCAGTAAGCCCATTTGAGCGAAGTATGTGCCTGATGACATGTCTTCAACAACAACAAAAAATAATTTTTCCTGCATGCAAACAGAAAGAAGGAGAGACGGGCTCCTAATAAGAACCATAGCAACTTGGCGTAATCTCTTGAAACTTCTCAATTTCAAAAACGCTATCCAGATGATCTTTGAAACGTTTTATAGGACTTGGTGCCATTTGGTAAAAGGTTCTGCAAAAAATATAAAAACCTTATTCAAGAAACTGGATAACTACACAGACTTGACCCAGAAATAATCCGCAATACGCAGAAGTCAAACCCAGGACCTTCTCGCTGTGAGATCTACTTTAGCAATTGCTACATCTCAATTTCAAAAACAGCATCAGATGATTTTTTTAAGCCTTTATCAGACCATAACGCTAACAGTATTCTATTTAAAGGGCCCATCTCATGCAAAATCAACTTTTCAGAGCTTTCTACCTTCTAAGAGTGATGTGTGGGCCTTGTATATGTCGCCGAAGTTTTTAGATTGATTAGACATTTTTCACCCTCCCACGTGACAACGAACTAAAGCTGGTACAACGATGGCGAGGCATCTACACCTATGACGCGTTTGACGTAGCAGAAAGCGCTTCGCACCCGCCTACCTCCCCCACCTCCACGGCTGACAATTCCCACATGAACACCTAAACAAAAGCGACAGCATAAGCTCATTGTTCTACACTGCAGTGTTCACAATATAATAAGTTTATCTACTACTTTACCAATCAGTAATGTTCAGTTGATGCTGACGCGGTGCTTGAGTTTCGTGCTCCTCAAAGTCCTCGTCCGATTCCGGGTCCAACACATGCGGCTGAACGCGCTGTATCACCATGATGAATAAAAGTTTATTCCTGCCGCTATCAGGGTGCACGCCTGTCTCCCCCTCCCTCCCTGAGATGGCGGAGGAAGGGCGGCTCACTCAGAGTCTACGTCACGTTTGGAGGGCGGAGCCTGTGCTTTCTCAGGACGGGCGGGGGGAGGAGCAGTAGTCGGACTTTCATAGTTCGTGGTCTGTGACTGCCTCCAAGAAATCAGTAAGATTTCATAACTATTGTGTAATGGATGTTCCAAAACCCAAACTGTGCTTGTTTATGTGCAGAAGATACAATGTGAAAAGAGTTATTTTACATGAGATGGGCCCTTTAATCTATCATAACGATGACTTAGTAGCTTTGCATTTTCATCGCTAATATATTCTGCAAAAAGTATAAACAATATATTCAAAATAAAAACATACTTATGATACAATAAATGTTAAAACCCTGTGTTACTCTACTCTGAAAACTGGATGGCGATGAGGAAACCAAGGCAGATTTACGCAGATTTAGACAGACACAGAAATAATTCACGATACCCAGAAGTCAAACCCAGGACCTTCTTGCTGTGAGGGGAGAGCGAAGCCCAATTTATGATCCTACGTCAGTTTCATAAACGGTGTCCAGATAGTTATAAAGGACTGAGAAATAGCACAGAAACAGACACTTGAAACCTTTTAGAGAACCATAACTCTACATTATTGTGTTCAGTCTAACAAAACGGTGGCTTGGTGGTTTTGTATTTTCATCCCACAGCAAGAGGGTTATGAGTTCAATTCCCAGATTCAGTGGTTAGCTGGCCAGCCAGAACCTCACGCTTTGACAAAACATTATGAAGACAAGTGGATCTGGAGCTGTGTCCTGTCTCCGTGATTCCAGATGGCATGATTGACAGGCGCATTAACCAATCAGAGAGATCCATGACTGCTTACACAAAGAGGTCTCCCACGCCCGCAAAGAATTGTAATTGTCCCACTCGTGCCTGCATCTGCGATATTTTGTCCCACTTCAGCCTGCAAAGCCCGCACGATGGGGATGTTCGCTTTCAAACGCAGGAAGGAATTGTCTAAAATGTGCGCAAGATTAGACCACATCCGCAAATTTAGGCTACTTAAAATGTTTTTATTTATGCCAAATAAATTATGTGTGATAGGCAAACATTAATTGTTTGTATATTTCACTTTACAGTCATATTTAGTTTGCAGGACTGCAGTTTATCATCCCACACGCCCGCTCTTGGGTTGTGTAGTCCCGATCCCACCTGCATCCGCAATGAGCTTTCAGAAAGTGTCCTGTTTTGCATCGGGTCCTGCAGATACAGAACAATCTACAAAAAGGATTGAGAAACAGTGTGGATTTTTACACCATTAACAATCAACAAGCACCGAACTATAACTTATGTCAGGTGTCAGGTATTTTGTTCTGAATGTTATAAGACTTTTAGAGGAGAATTCTCGAGGAGATGTCTTCTGCATTTGAGGAACACGTGATACATATTAGAGGCTGTGGTTGGACCATCTCAACTTTGGATGGTTTTCTTTCACGCTCCATGGTCTGGTTCCAAACCATTCTTGATTCGAACAGAATGTGGAAGGAACTGGCAGCTCTGGCAAATTGAGTGGGGCTTGTCTGTGTTTGCATTTTGCGTCTAAAAGGGTTTCCTATGGGAGTTTCAGACTAAAACATACATGGTGGTCAATAGGTTAACCACAGAATTCTGACTCAGGATCTGGAGATGCATCTTTTTAACTCAGTGTTTCCCAAAGACTAGGTCATGACCCTCAGATTTTTTTTGGGTCGCCTTATCACAATCTGTATGTAGGTTTGCAATATACAGAGCTACATTTAATGTCCAAATTGGCGACTTATGGATCCATTTTATTGCTGCTTTAATTACTGTATTTCATTCTTTAAAACTGGAGTAATACTAATTGTTCAGAGAGACACGATCACTCAGTCAACAAATAATGTCTACTGACTTGGGTCATGAAGGTTTGTGACTTTTAAAATATCTGTCCCCTGAAAAAAAGTTTGGGAAACACTGCATTAATTCTTTTTGATACTTTGCACTGAGGTCTTGCTGGGCAGGTTCTACATGTACCTCTATGGTGGAATGTTCAACAGTTACCATGGATACACAATACACATTACAGTCAGAGTTAGATTTAATTTAATTTGAGCATTTAAAACAAAAAAGGGTATAAAGGTTACAACATATAGCCTCCATACTCCCAGAGCATTACATTTACAGAGAAAGAAACAAACAAAATAAAGAGAACAAAATGGCTAAAAAACATTCAATGTTCAAAAAAAGGAGTAGGAAGAAGCATATCTTATTTTAGTCCTATTCCATACAATTAACAATATTTTATCTACATGATATTTTTTAGACATTTGACCTTAGATTAAAAAAAAAAAAAAAATGAATAAGAACACATACACATTACAAATAGACACAGGTTTATAATATATCATCAATAATAAAAGTTTAACAAAACTTAATTAATATTTCCTGGTGGTACGTCTCAAAAAAGCTGCCTTTGTAAATAAAAAAAAAAAAGATTAACATTTGCACATTTTTTAAACTTATCTTCAAGTCCATTCCATAATTATACTCCACTTATAGCCAAACTCATTTGTCTAACTGTTCTTACTTTTTTTAATTTAACTAATCTCTTATTGACATTAAATGGCATTACATTATTAGTACCTTGGTAAACACTGTCAAAAAAAATAAAAAAAAAAAAAAAAAAAGAGCATTCATGGTCTTAGTTTAGATATTTGATTTTCAGCAAAAAAGGTGAAAGTGACTGAAAAAAGTTGCCATGTTATTTGAGAGAAACTTTAACAACACAAAATCATCTCTCCTGTTGTATGTAGTGAGTACTTTTTCGTTGACAAAACTCAGACAGAGCAGTGCCTACAGTTAGCATCACACCCCCAGGGAATGTTGAATGTTGCTGTCAGCTGCAAAGTGTCAATGCGATGGCCTGTTACACCATGTTTATGCTAAAAAGAAGCTCAGAAAGTGCCTCATCGTGACTACTGAACCACCTGTCAAGTCCGTATGACAAACCAAACCGAGCATGCAACTCTTTGAGGACTTCACCACAACAAGCAGCACGGAAGCCTCGTGTCCTGCCATTCATCTGGACTCCATTTTGTTCACCCGAGATGCTATCTGCCCGAGTCCGGCGTTGAAACCAAACAATACAGTGGCCAAATGAAGCTGGGATTACGCGAATTGTAACATGAGAAGTGGTGATTTTCATAAACAGGATTAAACCGGCCTACGTCATCCGTCAAACATGTCATTCAGAAGAAGGAGCAGACAGCGAGGCCCGGTCGGAACACATTTGTGGTTTTGATTGAGGACAAAGTTTGCAAAAATCGTGTACAAAATTATACTGTACTGTACTCCTGAGTCCTGACTAAGACCCTAGATGCTTTCCTGACCTGCCAGTGTGTTCTACTTTCTGTTCAAATCCAGTGTAGAAAGACTAGAACTGGACAAAAGAGCATGAAAACTTCAGATGAAACTTTCAATAAAAATGCATTATTGTTCTATGTACTTTCTGTTGTACATAGAGTTGCTTTTTGTCCTCAATAATTTACAAGTATAGGTGTAGGGGCAATAAAATCAGAGAGATGTACCGTATTTTCCACACTATTAGGCGCACTGTCATTAAATGGTCTATTTTTGAACTTTTTTCACAAATAAACCACACTGGACTTTAAATGAAACAGCTGGATGGGTCAGTGGGACTTTGTTTGGCACGTTCACGGTGACTCTGGGCTTTGTTCAGTTGTGGCGTGTAGGGAGGGTGCTGTCTGGGACCGCTGGATTGTCGGCGTGTTCGCGGTGACTCAGTTGTTCAGTCGTGTCTAGAAGTGGCACATTGCACTCGGTTTTTCGATTCGTTCCTCCGTTACGTTCCTCGTCGGCGTGGAGTGATGAGTGTGTCTGTGGGTGTTTTTCGCTGTGCGGTCGCTGTCTGCTCCGTGTGTGTTTGCGTGCGCTGCAGGTGTTGTGGCTTTGTAGTTTACTGAAGTCGTGCTGGGACACCCAAGTGGATTCGTGTATAAGGCGCTCTGGATTGCAGGGCACGTGTTCATTTTTTGATGGGGTTAGAGGCTTAAGAGCGCCCCCTATAGCCCGAAAAATATGGTATGTATATTTTAGGATCCTGTATTGTATAGTGTGAATGTTGTCTTTGTGTTGTGTTCGTCTTTTGTTTTGTTTTGTTCTTTCTTTCTTTTCTGTAAACGCTATTTTTGTTCATGTATTTAGGACCTAGCCAGGCTGGTGCCACCTAGTGCCTCCGCTCAATTTCATTTCTCTCCAGCGACTAGGTCAGGAATCAGAATACACTAGACGGTTCGCAAAACCCCCGGAAGTGCACCAGCCAATCAGCAAAGAGCCAGATATTCTGTGTTGGCAACGATTCCCAAGATCGAGGTTTTAAGGCCGAAATAAAGAAAATGTTTGGTGAATTTCATCAAGGGGAAAGACGTTATTGCCCTTCTTCCTACAGGATTTGGGAAAAGCTTAATATACCAGTTAGCCCCATGATTAAATGATAAAAAAGTACCCACCTACCATCGAGTAAATGAATCCTAATGCTGTGAGGTCAAACAGTTTCTACGAAGTGAAACCGGCTCATGAATCAGGCAGGAATTTGGACCCCCTCGCAAATGAGATGATCTCAATTAAAAAATCGTCCATCCAGACTTGAGAAGATCCAACCACAGCCGCTAATTTCTCAAATGTGGAAGACATCTCCTGTAACATAAAACTTCTATGACCTGAGGTAAATAACAGTTTGGTGTTTAGATTCTGTAAAAATCCGGGCTGTTTCTCGGTCCTTGTTTGCTTTTGACGTAAACAGATTTTGTGTCACTCTGATTGGTTTAAGGTGTATTGTGTAGATTTTCTTCATGGAGATGTTTCACAGTATGGCATTAAACCTTTCTATCTTCATGAGGACCAAACCGGACCAAGTTACAGGTCAGATCTGTGAAGAGGCGACCCCGCTCACAGTCTGAATTCCTGTTTTCTAGGTATTTTTGAGCTATAAAACCACCTGTAATTAAATAAATGTAAGTTAAAGCTGTTTAATGTCATACTGTGGAACATTCCAGGCAGAGCAATGACAACACCATAGAAATAAGTACCATATTTTACAAACTATAAGGCGCACTTAAAATTGTTAGTGCACCTTGTAATCCGGTGTGGCTTATGAACCGATTTTATGTGGTATATTTGAGTCCTCCTTGTAGGAAATAAAAAAAACTAATTTAAGGCCAATCCCATATCTAATTTCTACCCCTTCCCGTTGAAACTGAGCAACAAGTGGTACGGGTTGAAAGTAAACCGCTACGAATTGGGACACCTCTTCAACAATCACATACGTCTATAGTCTCCGCCAGCTTTTACGTAAGCAGACGCGACGAGCTTTTGCGAGAAATCCAACATGCCGTCTACAATTTGCAAGCTTCTTTGGTCTCTGAGGTCATGATAGCAGACATTTTGCCGGTGATTCGCAAAACATTCTGGGAAACTGCTCATACCCCTTCGTTTGGACTGTGCCTCTGAAAAATCTTCATTTGGAGAGATAAGGGAAAGTGGTACGGCCAAGAGTATAATGGGATTCAGCCTAATACTAATGTTTCCATGGAGATGTTATTGCTTTGCCTGCAGTGCTCCACAGTATGGCTTAAACTTATCAGTCTCCATAGAAACAAGCCGGAGACACCACCAGGCCAATTTACAGGTGAGATCTGTGAAGAGGCGACCCCACTCTCAGTAAGAATGTGTGTTTTTTAATGGTATTTTTGACCCTTAATTGAACAAATCGTAAAATTACAGGCAAAGCAACAGCATTTCTATAAAAGCAGAACCCAAACCTGAAAAGTTACACAGTACGCCTTTAAACTACGGCTAAAACTGTCTTATAATGGGACTACATCAGAATTGCATTACAGTTATAAACACGGACTAACCCAAAATGTACTACAGAGGTGGAATTTGGTGTTTAAATGTCAGATTGCAGATTTGTTGACGCGGTTTATGGTTCATATTTCTGTAATTACTGGGCCTATCCACATGAAACAAAAACTGTCTCAAAGTTCATTGTCTTCTCTGTCAGTGTAAACGATCTAAAGTGGAATTATTTTTTCACAGCATTTTCAGAAAGTGGTGCCGTTATGATTTTTGTCAGTTGAAAGAACTCTAAAGGTGCACTGTGTTAGTTTTCTGGTGGACGGTCGGTCAAATGTTTTTCTCATCTGGAATGTTTCACAGTATGGTATTAAACCTTTCTAACTTCATGGAGACCAAACCGGACCAAGTTACAGGTCAGATCTGGGGAGAGGCGACCCCGCTCACAGTCCGAACGCCTGTTTTTCTTGGTATTTTTGAGCTATAAAACCAAATAGACCAAATAGCGGCGACTGGTTAAATGATAAAAAGTGAACGAATCCTAACACTGATAGGTCAGATTGTTTCTACGAAGTGAAACCGGCTGATGAATCAGACTATTTAAGACCCCCTCGCAAACGAGATGATCTCAATTGAAAAATCGTCCATCTAAACTTGAGAAGATCCAACCACAGCCGCTAATTTCTCAAATGTGGAAGATCATCTCCTGTAACGTAAAACTTCTATGAGCTGAAGTAAATACCAATTTGGTGTTTAGATTCTGTAAAAATCAGTGCTGTTTCTTAGTCCGTGTTTGCTTTTAACTCAGATTATGTGTCACTCTGATTGGTTTAAGGTGCACTGTGTAACTTTTCTTCATGGAGATGTTCCCCAGTATGGTATTAAACCTTTCTATCTTCATGGAGATCAAACCAGGCCAAGTTACAGCTCAGAGAGGCGACCCCGCTCACTGTCAGAATGTTGTTTTTCTAGGTATTTTTGAGCTATAAAACCACCTGTAGACAGAGCAGTGCCTCCAGTTAGCACCACACCACCCAGGAAATGTTGCTGACGTCAGGTGCAAACACTCGACCTGCAGATGAATCCGCCACAGCGTGAACCTGACGATACCAGTGGTCCGTGGTCCGGTTCCACAGTTTGAGAAGCAGTAATGCGTCTTCCAGCTCCAGGGTCACAGCGCCCCAACCCCACCTGACAACACCACAGCTGCACACTCCTGCTCTCTGCTCCAAAACTCTTACATGTACTTCTCCTCCTCCTCCAACTCTCCTCCTCCTCTCTTCTTCTCCTTCTTCAACTCTACTCTCCTTCTCCTCCAACTCTCCTCCTCTCTTTCTTCAACTGTACTCTCCTTCTCCTCCAGCTCTCCTCTCCTTCTCCTAAATCTATACTCCTTCTCTCATCTTTTGATCCTGTCCTTCTTCTCCTCCCTCTCTCCTCTTTTCTTCCTCCTCCCCTTGTACTCCTCCCCTACCTCTCTCCTCCTTTTCCATTCCTCCTCTCCTCTCCTCCCTCTCTCCTCCTCTTCTCCTTTTGCATTCATCCTCGCCTCCTCTCTCCTCCTCTTCTTCTTTTCCATTCCTCTTCCTCTCCTCCTTCTCTTCCTCCTCCTTTTCCATTCCTCCTCTCCTTCCCCTCTCTGCCTTCTCTTCTCCTCTCCTTCCCTTCTCTGTTGCTCCTCCCTCCCTCTCTCCTCCTCCTCTTCTCCAATTCCATTCCTCCTCTCCTCCCCCTCTCCTCCTCCTTATCCATTCCTCCTCTCCACAAAGTTGTCCCTCGCCTTCTTCTCTTCCTTCTCTTCTCTGCTCCTCCCTCTCTCCTCCTTTTCCTCTTCTCCTTTTCAATTCTTCCTCTCCTCTCTCCTCTCCTTCTTTCCTCTCCCTTCTCCTGCTCCTCTCCTCCCCCTCTCTTCCTCCCCCTCTCCTTCCCTCCCTCCTCTCCTCCTCCTCTTCCTCCCCCTCTCCTCGTCCTGCCCCACCAGGCGGCCCGAGCCAGAGCACCTGCAAGTGCTCACTTTGAAAGATGTGGCCGGGCCCAAAGAATGTGCGCAGTAAACACATGAGAGCTGTATTTATAATAAATCAGCTTTATGGCCCACTGATGGAGGTGATATCAGCCAAATTTATGCTGGGGAGACCTCGGCGTCCTTTAGCGAACCAGCTGCAAGATAGCCCTACACCCACCTCCCGCCCGCCCAACACCCGCCCAACACCCGCCCACCCCTCTCGCCCGCGCTCCTCTCCCCCAGGACGGGAGCCGTGCCTGGGGGAAGGCTTCGGCACAGCGCTGCTCTCTTTGTGGAAGTCTGCGGTCCTTGGAACACTTTGGCCCGGACTGAAATAGAGTGTGGGCAGCCGGGCGGTAGTGGCGAGGGTGCGCGTCTGTGGCGTATTAAAATGTAGACTAGCAAAACAGCACGGGCTCAAATGAGGATGCAGATTTACGGTAAGTTGCTGTGAAAAGTACGCACATATGCAAGGACAGAGGCGGGCACAGTGGACAGAAATTATACTTAAAGGTGCATTGTGTAACTTTTGTGGTGGAGGGTCTGTCAAATGCTTTTCTCCATGAAGATGTCATTGGTTTGTCTGGAATGTTTCGCAGTATAAACCATTCTATCTTCAAGTAGACCAAACCAGACCAAGGTTACGTTTATATGACGACGGTCTGAACGGAAGACGTAAAAGTGGCGTTGTCTCTTCACTTTTTATTTTGCGTTTCGACGAGCGTTTTCGGGAGGAAATCTGCGTGCATACGGTGAAGCAAAAGTGTGTGGAATTGGATTGGGTAAATACTTGACCTTCAAGTAACAAGGGCGTCTTTGGACATACAGAAGTTTTCACACCACACATTTTCATCAGCTGCTCCTTCCACAAAGTTGTCCCGCCATCGACTGGTTCTCGAGGTCTCGTCCATATCCGTCTGTCTCACCTGCGACAAACTGGTGCCTCCAGAATTTGACAGAGGTGATTGCAGATCCTTCTTCGGTCACTAATAGTATCTCTGCAGATTCTCTACATTTGTTAAGTTTATTATTGAAGGTCCAACGCATGGAAATGATCCGACGTGTTTGTTTCTGTGTACTGTATGTATGTGATGTAAACGCGTACGTGATGTGAGCAGATCTGACCAGAGTTTTGCGTCTTGGGCAGTGTAGACAGAAACACTACGGCGGAGCGTATTCAACTTTTACACTCTGGACGGTGGTTTCAGATTTTTGCATTTTTAAGCCCCAAAAACGCAGTCACCGTCTAAACAAAATTCACTTCCGATTAAATATTTTGTCGTTTTTACCCACAAGCGTTCTCATGTAAACAGGCCCAAAGTTACAGGTCAGATCTGTGGAGAGGCAACACCGCTCACAGTCAGAATGTCTGTTTTTCTAGGTATTTTTGAGCTATAAAACCACATGTAATTGAATAAATGTAAAAGTACAGATGTTTAATGTCATACTGTGGAACATTCTAGGTAGAGCAATGGCATATCCATAGAAACAAGCAGGTGACAGGCCCCCAACCAAAATGTTACGTAGTGCACCATTAACTATAAATGTCATTTCAAAATATTACTCAAGTGCAAGTACAAAGTAGTGGTCCAAGAAGTTTTTTTTTTGTTTTTTTGTAAGTATTTGGGAAAAGTACTACTCAAGTAAGAGTAATTTAAAGAGTAATTGTCGGGACGTGACCTCTGATTGTAATTTCAAAGGACAGACACAAACAAGGAGCTGCAAGAAACACAAATGTTCAAATGTTTTCATATTGTCACATAAATCTTTTGTCACTTTAGGACTTGGGATGAGGAACCAAAACTTTTACTCAAGTAAGAGTACTGTTACTTCAGTTAAAATATTACTCAAGTGGAAGTAAAAGTATGCTGCTGAAAAGTACAATTTCTCAAGTAAACTCAAGTAAATATAACTGAGTATTACCCACTCATGTGCATGGAGATAGTAAGGATTTACAAATGGAAAATAAGAGTCTGTCGTTAAAAATGCGCGGTTTGGTTGCCAGTTCTGATAGAGCCTCGCAGGTGCCTGGAGACAGGATCTGCAAAACAAACAAGATATTTTGATACTTACATACTGTAGTTCGAAGTGTAAACTTGAGGTGTTGGAGAAGATCTTTGGCAGTGATAACACAAGGTTTGAACTTGATGTGAGCACACCCTTGGTAGTTCAGCTTACTAAACACATTCCCCACACAAATAAGGACAGTTGCCATAGTAATTAACAAAATATGCAATAAAAAAGTCCTCAAGTCATGCATCAAAACCCATGCAGTGAACACTTAAAAATCTTATATTCTTTGTTTACCATTTAATGTGCTAATGCTTCTTCTTTAAAAAGACAGAGGATTTAGGGTCATGCTGTTGTTGCGTCCCAGAGGAAGACATTTCATTGTCTTCTCCAGTCATAACAAGTCTCTCTTGGGTGCCACAGTCGTTGAGTGGGTAGGACTCTCACCGTGCAGCTAGAAGGTCCCAAGTTTGATTGGATACACACTTGACTGGTTTGACCCATCAACCCAAAACATGCACCAGGTCAAATCCTCCAGTTAAGGCAGTCCTGACCAAGACTGGACCAAGATCTGGAGGCTAGAGGCATTCAAGGATGGGTCAAATGCAAAGGACAACTTTTTCTATTTCTTCAATAAAGTATACCATAACTTTTGCTCTTTTCAGGATCATATTTTCACGGCGAGAAGACGTAGTATACGAGAGCAGGCACGGTCCAGACAGCATGGTTTAGTCATGGTTAAAGCCTGTTTTGATCCTGTTTTAGACCTGATTTAGACCTGGTTTAGACCTGGTTCCATCCTGGTTTAAGTTCTGGTTTAGAGGTGTGAGAAACATGGGAGGAGGCGTGGCATACTCGAGAAGACGTGGTTCACGAAGAGCACAAGAGGAGGCACGGTCCTCGCGGTGTATGGGGCGGGGAGGTTCGCGCTTTCGCAGCTCGTTACCAAATGACCCATGTCCCGGTATTGTCCCGGGTTGGGGACCTCTGGCCTAGAATAATCAAGTGCAGATAATGTCATGAACATTCCCTTGGGGTGTGATGCTAACTGTAGGCATGCCCTGTCTGAGGTTTTGCTAAACATTAATCCGAGCTTTTATTTTGACCACAATCTGACCAGAAAGAACTGATTTAACTGAAACTACAACATGTGCTCTGATTTGTGCTTTTAAACAAATCCCTCTTAATATTACATTACAGTTACAACAGTTTTTCAGTGAGTCACTTTCAACTTTTATTGAAAATCAAATCAAATCAAACACCAAAACAGGATCATGAACGCTCGGACTGATCACAGACTTTTGGAGAAGTGCAAATCCATTTTGTATTTTGTCTTGAGTTTTCCTAAAACTTTTTATAAACTTTGGGCAACAGAAGCTCACTTGATGTTTGTCCACTAATGTGAAGTTCCAGATCCACTGACCCACAGGTTGGCAGTGTGATTCCAGCTCCCACAGATGAATGCTGTTGTTGTGTCCTTGGGCAAGACACTTAACCCCCCTCGCCCCCAGTGTCTGTGTACACTGGTGTATGAATGTTTGAGTTGTTCCTTGATTTAAAGAGCTTGAAGGTGGAAAAGTGGAAAATAAAAATGTGTGAGAAAAATGGTCATTCCTAAACATTTGTCCGTAGAAATACACGTAGTACACCCCTGATGTTGCTGCAAAGTCTCAACACAACCCAAAACTATTAGATAGATAGCTGAAAGTGTTTTGCTCACATCTCCCCTGACCTCTCTCCCCATGCAGCCTCGCTCTCCGGGTCCAGATGTTCCTCGTCCGTCCTCGCGACTGGACGCTACACAAAAGCGCTGATGTCACCGGCCGGCCCGCACCACAGCACCATTCCCGTCATTCCAGGATGAAAGCTGACCACCCGCCACTGTTTGGTTTTCCACACATGCTAGCAATACTAACAAGAGGAGAGGCCCCGGCTTCACAAGTGTTCTTAAAACCTCCGAAATGTAGTGGACCTGAAATAGCCGGAGTAAACACGGAATTACAGCTTTTTCCTGTGATGTCATCCACCACTTCGCCGGGCCAACATGGGTGCAGCGGGCTCGGTAAATGTTTGGTGTGTTTTCGTCAACAAGTTCAAATAGGTTTTCTAATCTGGTATCTCGGGGAAATAAAGAGAATCGCCAGAACAATGTGGCCTGGCTGCAGTGGGAAAGCAAAATGTTGGCGATGATTTCGATGGAATAAATTGGAAACTTTAAAGCGGATCTATTCTGCAAATGGACTTTTCCGAGCTTTTATCCATGTTACAGTCATTTCCTTCTCATTTACCCTTTGAGTAATCTTAAATAACTTCTTTTCAAGACGACATTTTACCGATCAAAAACGGCACACGCCCACTGCTCTGTGCTTATTTCGCTCTCCAATTTCACTTTCTTAACCGGTGATACGCGTAGGATTTGGCAGTGGTGCATAGACATTTTGGTATATCAGCTCAGTCAGTTTTCTAACGTGGAAGTCAGCTGATTTGTTTCTTTTATTAAGTTGTTTTAGATGAATACTGTAATTTAAAATGTCCAAATTATAACTGGTACCGAGCCATGGATCGTTTAGTACCGGGCCATGAAAGCGCGAACCCCCCCTCCCATACACCGCGTGGACCGTGCCTCCTCCCGTGTTTCCCATGCCTCTAAATCAGAACTAAAACCAGGACTAAAATCAGGTCTAAACCAGGTCTAGACCCAGGACCAAGAACCTGTTTACACGAAAACGCTTGCAGGTAAAAATGACAAAATATTTTATTGGAACTGCCTTTCGTTTAGATGTTGACAGCATTTTTGGGGCTTAAAAATGCAAAAATCTGAAACCACCCTCTAGAGTGGGAAAGTTGAATACGCTCCACTGTAGTGTTTCGGTTTACACTGCCCAAGACGCAAAACTCTGGTCAGATCTGCTCACGTCATGTGTGCACTTATGTCACATAAATACAGTACACAGAAACCTGGCATGCAAACCACACACTTTTGCGTCTCTCGTCTAAATACGGAATAAAAAGTGAAGACGCGATGCCACTTTTGTGTCTTCTATTCAGACCGTCATCATATAAACGCAGTCCAAACCAGGACTAAACCATAACTCCCACCCCCGTGAAATATTGTCGGTCAAAAAACGTTGGGGACCACTGTCATAGATCATAACTATACAGCAGACACAAGCACAAGATGTGTTCTTCAACCACGTATTAAGATGACGACAGAGGACCCAACGATGAAAAATTAGGACCATTTAAAAGTACCGTATTTTCCGGGCTATTAGGCGCGCTCTAACTCTATCAAAAAATGACGCGCGCCCCGTAATCCAGAGCTCCCTATACACAAATCCACTCAGGTGTCCCAGCACGACTTTAGTAAACTACAAAGCCACACCACCCACAGAACACGCAAAAACACACGGAGCAGACAGCGACCGCGACGGCGAAAAACACCCGTAGACACACTCATCACTCCACGCCGATGAGGAACGGAACGGAGGAACGGACCGAAAAAGCGAGTGCAATGTGCCACTTCTAGACACAACTGAACAACTGAGTCACTGTGAACACGCCGACAATCCAGCGGTCCCAGACAGCACCCTCCCTACACGCCACAACTGAACAAAGCCCAGAGTCACCGTGAACGCGCCAAACAAAGTCCCACTGACCCATCCAACTGTTGTGTTTCGCTTTAAAGTCCGGTGCGGTTTATTTGTGAAAAAAGTTCAAAAATAGACCATTTAATGACAGTGCGTCTTATAATCCAGAGCGCCTAATAGCCTGGAAAATACGGTAAATATTATCTGTTTTAAATGGGGAAAAAGTGTGCAAAAATGTTGTACGCAAGAGCCAGTTGAATCCTGTGAATATAACTGTATGAACTTTGTGGTAGTTTTAGTTTTGTAGGTTGGCCAAGTAATTACACAGATCCTAACCATAAATCAATCAATCTCTCTATTTATCTATCTAATCCTAGAAATAGAGCAGTGTAATGTGTCTATAAATCCAAAGCCAATGTTCCTTTTGCAGATTGAGTGTGTAAAAATTAATTACTTTTAATAATTTTAGTCAAAACACTTTTCTGAAAATCTAAACAAAAAATACTTTCTGGGTTAAAGGTGCACTGTGTAACTTAACTACCTTACGTTTATTCAGTTACAGGTGGATTTATGGCTCAAAAATACCTACAAAAACAACATTCTGACTGTGAGCGGGGTCGCCTCTCCACAGATCTGACCTGTAACTCGATCCGGTTTGATCCCCGTGAGGTTAGAAAGGTTTAAAACACCGCACTGTGAAACATTCCAGACAAAGCAATAAAGCGAAATCGCCGCGAAGAAAAAGCATTTGACGGACGCTCCAACAGAAAAGTTACACAACACATCTTTAATTAGTCACAGTTGCTAACGGTTGTCAGAAATGTTACTCAGTGCTCCATTATCTCGCCGATCAGTAATAACTTGCTTGTTTGATAGTTCTGTGTTTGCCCTTTGGCCCTGACATTTCTTGTAACATCACGCTTAAGTGGTTCTGACTAAGCCTCCTTCACCAAACCATTATTTATCTATTTATTGAGTTAGTCACTGGAAAATCTGGCTCCCATTGCCCAACCACCCAGCGCCGTGGTTTCAAGAGAATGTCCTACAGTGTGGTCCAATGGAATCTAGTCACTGTCATCTGGATACGGAATCTGGTTTCGTTTTTTATGACGGGTTAGACCGGTTTCACTAGTTAACGTTTTATCATTTGACTCATTCCTGGACGGACACGGGCAGAAGATGTGGCGTTCGTGGAGGTAATTCCGTAACCGTTACTTCCCGAGGGTCAAAACGAGAGATCGACGGATATATTTACGACATCCCCACATTACGACATGCCTCTATTTAGACGTGCCAGTTTTCCGACACTTTTTAGTATGTGTGTTTTGGGCGGCGAGAGTGTCATCTCATTGAGCAGGCGCGGTCTCAGTTTTAGATTAGATATTTTCCCGAAGGCTGGCCTATGCGTGACTGTTTCCCACGGTGATCAGTCCGGAAATTTTCCCACGGTCTGATATCCTATGTGGCCGAAGTTTTCTCTGATCAAGTGCATCACATCGGCCCAAGCATCTTATCATATAGGGGAGTGCAAAGTATAAAAGGCTATCACATTAATATTATTCATGTTGAAAAAGCGGAACGTTTAATAAAATAGTAAAGTGCCACTATTCCGACAATGAAAAAAGTCAAAGTTGTGGAATGCTTGAAAAATAATGTTTATGCAGCTACGTTAATGCCCAAATAACGGCAAATCGGAATTAATGCATGGAACCGTTTTATTTTTTTGTTTGTTTGTTTTTTTTCCCATGGTCGATGCAGATAACAGTTATTTTGGATCCAGAGAAACCGATTACTAGTATGTTCTAAAGATATTTTTGGGTCAATTTTTGTAATTTCCACTAAATTATTTATTAGCAAAGCAGGCATGTCCAAACTATTGCCCGTGGGCCAAATTCGGCCCTCAGACAAATTTTTTTTGGCCCTCAGGCTTCCAGGTGAATTGACCCATCAATTAAAAATTTACTTTTTACTGAAAGTTTTTTGAAAATCTACCTTGATAAAGCCTAATATTTAACATTAAGTGTGTGATTTTAAAGATCTTAGCGTAAAAAAAGTCTGATGGCTCATTCTAACGTGTTAAACATGCACATATTTCAATTATTCACTGTATTGAGCACCAGTCTACGGCCCTGGATCGGCCCTCTGCTTCTTCTGTGTTTAGATATGTGGCCCTTTATGAAAAAAGTTTGGACACAAGTATAATAGGCTATCACATTAATATTATTCATGTTGGAAAATAGGAATGTTTGAAAAATACTAAAGTGCCACTATTCCAACAATGAAAAAAAAAAAGTCAAAGCCGATAATTAGATGTCAAAGTCTAAATGTCAGAATAGCAGCATGTTATTTTTTCTTTGTTTGTTTGTTTTTTTCATGGCTGATGCAGATTCCAGTTGTTTTGGATCCGGAGAAACCGATATTTTTGGGTCGCTTTTTGTAATTTCCCCGAAATTATCTAATCGGTGGTTTTCAAATTCAAGAATGTGATGATGGTAAAGGAGAAGTTCAATTTGTCAACTGGACAAATGTTTATATAAGTCGAAATGTTTATATAGGTTGTTTTGCAGCGCATCCAAGCTGCTTCTTCAGTTTGTCCAGTTGACAAATAGATTTTTTCCTTTGCCATGGATTCTACCTGGACGACTGAGGGATTGTACACACATCTTGAGAACAATGTGATGATGAATTCCAGACTTTGACCTAAGATGCTTTTTGTGATCAAAGTCAAACTATTTTTCTATTTTATGAGAATGATTTTTTTTATTATAATGTAAATATCTATCTGTTTTTTCGTGTTGTAATGTGGGCTGATTTCACTGCGTGACCTCATTTTGGAACCTCCCATTCGTTGGAGCACCTGGACTGGCAAACGTTTTGTATACTGTGGTCCAAAGCAAGAAAAATGATCTGACGAAGGCTTTTTGCTGAAACATTATTTAAAAATAAAAAAGCTTTTGGACATTGGCCGTCTGAGTGTGCTATTTTTTCACTTTTAATTTACTTCCAGATAGGGGCAAGAACCAGATTTCCATTTTGATTACATTTTACTTTACCATGAAATCCAAAAGGTTCATTCTCAAATCTCGACCCTGATCACTTCTATTAGCGACCAGACCCAAGAACTCACTGTATCACAAAAGAAAGCTGCATTTTAACTACATGAATTTTAGCTTCTGCTGTGGATCTTGCCGCTGATTGGTGGACTGCTCTCCCGCCCGGTCTTGGTCGGCTGCTGGTCTCTGTGGCCGGTACGCCATTTAGTCTGTGTCTCTTGTGTGTCAGTCACTTTGATTTATATTAGTTTGGGTCTAACTTTGTGTGTGTTGAGACAATCGGTTACTCTTAGTTTAGCTGAGTTCTCTTTTGTGTCTCTTTTTAGTTGTCACTCGATTTTGTTAGTGTCTTTTTTATTTATTTTGTTTTAGGGACATTTGTGGTTTTGTTGTGTGTTTTGTGCCCCTTAGTTTGTCACTTGTTTTTTTTTTTACAGACCAACATGATCCGTTTTAGACACATAACTTGATATTTGTAAATCCTGTTTTTTGTTTCTTAGCTTCTTAACTTATCTCTTATATTCCTGTTTTTTAAATTATCACTTTATTTAACTATTCACAACCTTGTTTTACTACAAACTGGGTCAGAGCATAATGTAGTCAACGTTTTGTGTTTAAATAAAGCTTTCTGTGCACTCTGCTCAAGACTGATGTCCGATAGCCAAAGATCCACCCTATCTGTCTATTTCTAGTCAGAACTAGTCTTAGGCTACATTCAGACTGCAGGGTTTAATGCTCAATTTGGATTTTTTTGTGAAATCCGATTTTTTGCAAGGTCATTCACATTTACAATTAAATCTTGACTTGATTGTGATCTCCAGTGTGAACTTTAAAAGCCCCAAAAGTGTCCCACATAGGCATTGGAGGACACGATAATGTCACATGCAGCGAGTGTGCTCAGTGTTTATGGAAGTCGCCTAAACATGGACGCGAGTTTTGAGCACCTGGAGATTTTAAAGTTCCTCTTGTATCGGAGCCAGAACATGAACAAATTATTTGTTTTAAGGAGGAGAAGGACGAGGTTTTTGGCCGTGGCGTTTTGTGGGGCAGTGGCAGTAACGTCTGTAGAAAGGAACGTGTGGGTGTGGAGTCACAGCTAAGACTGGTTTGATTGCTCTGTGCTTTGCTGCTTCACTGACATGGAGTTCAGACACAATTTTCGTATGACGAGAAGAACGTTTGTGAACATTTGTGACATGTAGGTGGGATGAATGTGACGTGACCATTCAGACTGAAGTCACATGTCAAAAGATCGGATATGTATCGGTTTTAGGAGCACATAATGTCGTTCAGACTGTCATTAAAAGATCAGATACAGGTCACAGGGGTGAAAAAATCGTCTGCAGTCTGAATGTGGTCTGACTTATTCAGTAGTTATGATTAGACAAATACAAATAAATAAAGGTCCGGTATTACGCAAAAACATTTCTTGTGAGCTTTAAGTCATGTTATAATGTTGTTATCTCCTCAGAAATAGACATGGAGTTGTGTTTTGTTTCATTCACACATGTTTGAGTAATCCAGTGTTATTAGTCTGACATCTCTGTAGCTCAAAATGCTCTGTTCCACCTTGTGATGTCATGACACTGTGGTTTCCAAGTTAACAGCTACCCTTTTACCTTTTAGTTCAGTAGAGATCAGTAATTCCAGAGCTAAAATCATCCAAATGATTCCAGTGAAGGTGCATGGGGTTTAAGTGTTTTCAAACCTAAATACTAGGGCCCGACCGATATGGATTTTGTTGTGGCCGATATGATATAATTGCCGATATATTTAGTGATGTTAAAATTCACAGTAAATCTTAAATTGTTTAAAAAACTTTGGTTTGGATCTAGTGGATTTTAAATTGAGTTTATTTAGGCAACATTTATTGTTATTCTTCCTGTTTACATCATATTTACAGACAGTAGACAGTAATGGCATTTTTGCATCACATTCTAGCTACTAGTAAAGAAAGTAAACTACCACTATTAGCCTTTACCCGTAAATGCGTGTATGCCGCGGGAATTAATTATATGTGTAAATGTCGATCATTCACACCTCTATTCACAGCTCATTTACATATCAATTCTGGTCCAGTAACATATATACGGCTAATAAACTCACTTTACAATAGGCCAATACAAAACAGTCTGTTTATGTGCGGGAGCTACAGCAGATAATCGCTAACCGATAAGAAATAACCAAAACCAGCTTCAAAGTCGACACATTTCCAACACTCACCGCTCACACAGGCTCCTCCTCACATCACAAGTCTGCACTAATAAATGTCCTTTTAATCCAGACTCAAACCGATTGTCCGTAAAAAGAATATAATCTAAGTGTTTGACTCTGTGGCTGTGGGTATAAACAAACACGTGAGTGACGTGACTCTGGGGGTGTGTTTAGGGGCAGTACGGACACACACACAAACAAATAACTCCACAGATAAATACTGATGCAGAGCCACATATCAGAGCATTTATCTGTCTGTAAATTGGATTAAATTAACAAAATGTAGAGAGTCTAAGTTTTATAACCACAGCGTCTAAGTTTTATTTATCAGCCAAATATCGGCAAGATTTAGGCCCATTTCAGCTGATAATATCAGTCATCCGATATAGCTGTCGGGCCCTACTAAATATACAGGGTTTGTGTGTTAAATGTGTGAAACAAAACACAACTCCAGGTCTGTTTGTGATGAAGAAACAACATTATAACACAGATCAGAAAATAACGTAACCTGGGCCTTTTTAATGCAGGTTTAAACTGTCAGAAAAATGCTGTCCTTGCCTGTAAACAGTCCCTGGATGGAGTTTTCCGTGCTGACGACATAGACAGAGGCATTCCATTTAAGAACTCAGCGCTACTTCCGGTATTTTTTTTTCTTCTCAACATTTTGGAAACCCCTCCATACCCACTTGAGTTGTTAGCATAGTTTAACCGATTTGAAAATAACCAAGCAAACATTTACCAGGAAGTGAATAACTGGTCCCATGACTAAGTCCAGGTTGGTGATTCCCAGCAGCTATATATCTGAGTTATATCCACTTCCATTACGCGTCTGCACTACTCAGTCCGCTGTTAATTAGAAAAGCTTTTAAGGTTCGCAGACAAATATTTAGCTTGGCATTAAAGGGCAAATTTTATGAGCATGAAGGAGTTAAGTAAAGAAGATTAAAGGTCTCGTCTTATGCTGTGATAAATCAGCGTTTTTGAGTTTTGAAACCAGCTGTATTAAAAGTGCACTGTGTAGATCTTGTATTTATTCAATTGTGTGTTTTTATTTCTCAAAACTACTGCCTAAACTTACATGAGTAAGATGAGTGGGCCCGTTTCTCCACAGATCTGACGTGTAACTTGGCCTGGTGATGTGGCCTGCCAATTAAATGCCATACTGCAGAACATTCAAGGATAAAAACAACATCTACATGGACTCAGGAAGGTTTTGGACCCTAGTTACACGGTGCTGCTTTAAGTCCACGTCAAAAACATGAGCTGTAATTGTTTCGTTCTGCATATTAAGGTCAAAATGCATGGTTCTACCTTGTGATGTCATTAGGTGATGATTCAGGAAGTGCTCCTCATGTCAGTCTTTCAGGTCATCACTCTTTAGTGACAAAAGCTACAAGAATTTGCCTTCTGTTGAGGTAGTGTGAAGTAGTGTAAATGCTAAACAGATTAAACATGATGTACTGGATTTTCTTTTGCGGTTGCCATGATCGTGTTTTGCTGCTCTGTTACATTGAGTGCGTATACATGTACATCAATAACCCGGTTATGATCGGGTTTTTTGAGTATCCCGGTTTCTTGATGGTGCATGTATACGCAGTAACCCGGTTTCAGTAACCCGGTTATGGCAGTATCCCGGTTATTAGAAACCGGGTTACTGTAGCTGGTTTATTCCGATAGTAACTGGGTTACTTGTGTCATGTAAACGCAGTACCCCGGTTACTACAACATAAAGTTGAGTGCGCATGTGTCCAAAAGACACTTTCCAGCCTTTCACCACAACAGTAGTCACATAAATAAATTGACCAACATAAATAAAGTGACCAAACGAGTGAAATGACTGTAAAATAAAGAGCTGCGCTAAACCTGCACACGTACAATCTGCACTCGTACGACCTGCACTCGTGTGACGCTGAAAAGCTAAAACATGAACTATCTCCTATACTCTATATGCACGGAACACACTTACCATCATTAGCACCTCTTCTGTCACAGAAATAACACACATAATCCACAGAGTCGTGTCATTTAGTCCAAAAGAAACTGAACCACATCAGCGGCGCAAGGAGCGAGTTGTTTTTATCGCCGCTAACAGTTTATGCTAATTAGCCTACGGTCTTAAGTTTTGTTTCTGTAAAACGTAAACAAATGTGATCACAGCTGAATTATCTGATCAAACGGGCTGATGTGTCTATAGTGTTTATGGTTTATATGTTGTAAAGTTGAGTTTATTTATGCAGAAGATTTTAATGAAGAATCTGCACAGTGGATTGTGGGAGATCTCGTAGCTCCTTAGCTTCTTATGCTAAAGGAGCTCACGGTTTGTATTTTTCCTGGTTTATGAAATTGATTTAAGTTAATTTTTGCGCCTGCGCATTTGTAAGATTATGTCAAGAAACCGGGATACTCCATTTGATCATGTATACGCGAATATGAGTGTCCCGGTTTCTCAGTGCGCATGTAAACGCAGTAACACGAATACTGACATAACCGGGGTATGGCTAATAACCGGGTTATTGATGTGCATGTATACGCACTCATTTTTAACATAGCCCCTTAACGCCGACTGTCACAAATATGCAACAAACCGACATAAGCCAAGATAGCGGCTGCATTCCTCCAGTCCCAGTTAGTGCATATGCAAGAACTTCCTAGGAACCTTTGGCAAGTACTTGTTTCTAGTTGTCGCAAATTTGCAACATGCCCAAATTTCTATTTATTTTCTTTTCGCTATAGTCAAATTAAAACTCAACTTAATGGCTATTTATATCATCCATATAAATTCGGGCATTAAGGGGTTAATATTTGGGGATTTTGACCAAGAACTGCAGCTTGTGCAGCCTGATTCATCAGCCGGTTTCACTTCGTGGAAATCGTCTGACCTCGCAGCATTAGGATTCGTTCGCTCGATGGTAGGCGGGAACTTTTTTTATTTAACCAATCGCTGCTATTTGGTCGTGAAGTATGTAATGTGCCGCTAACAGGGCTAACTGATATATTAAGCTTTTCCCAAATCCCGCTGGAATAAGGACAATAACGTCTTTCCCCTTGATAAAATTCACCAAACATTCTCTTTGTTCTGGTTTTAAATCCTCAATTTTGGGAACCGTTGACAACGCAGAATGTATGGCTCTTTGCTGATTGGCTGGTGCCCGAACTCGCACTTCTTCCAAACCATCTGGTGTATTCCAATCCCTGACCTAGTCGCTGGAGAGAGAAAGTATTTTGATTTGATTCAGACAGCGAAAAAGTCCATATCTCTCTGTAAAAGGAGCTTCATTCGAGCTTCCATTGTATTAAGTAATAAACTGTAATCTATTTATTTATCGATTTTAGTACCTGTCTTTAGTCTTTGAAAGTTGTGTTTTTTATATATACTTAATATTTATTGTGATTTTAGCCAATTATTTATGGAAGAAAACCATTCTGACCTGGAGCACTGTAACACTTTATTTGTTATTGTGTTTTTATATTTGTTTATTGTGTAGAGTGGATGAATGGAGGAATTAAATGTGAAATGTGACACCAGCCTGTCAAAACTGCTAAATAAATTTACCTACGGGTATGAATAAAGCCTCCTAAACTAATCTAACCTCTTTGTATTTTTAGAATATCAGTCAGGTGCCAATCCCAGCCAGTCAGAGCGAGAGAGTTGTGTTTTGTTTCATTTTTAACACACAAACCTCTGCATATTTAGGCTGAGTTCTTTTCCCAAACAGATACTAAAGAGTTACTCAAACATGTGTGAATGAAACAAGACACAACTCCAGATATGTTTTTGAGGAGGTAACAACATTAGAACATGACAAAAGCTCACAAGAGTCCATTTCTTTTCATTTCTTTCTGTAACTGCCAGCTGCTTCGAAGTTCTTGGTAAAAAGCAATTGAACCTTTTGAGCCAGCTTGTTGCAGTGTATTATGGGATTTTGCATTGCCACCCCTGTTCTGCTGGTCTCCAATCAGAGGCTGAAAGTAAACACCAGAACCCTCCATGTTTATCAAATGTGCAATCACTCTCATAATGTGGAGCTAAATGGCCTATAATTACAGCCTCACATGGACCGAGCCAAAAATCTGTGCAACTTTTCAACACACAACCCAAAAGTTCATACAAAGGAATAGTCTGGGGTTTCCAAAATAAAATAAAATAAAGTCAGAGAGAGTCCACCTTCAGTTTTATCTTAAAGGCGCATTGTGTAACTTTTCTGGTGGAGGGTCCGTCACCTGCTTGTTTCTACGGCGATGTCATTAATGAACTCTACCTTACAATTTACGAAATTACAGGTGGATTTACAGCTCAAAAATACCTACAAACTGCATTCTGACTGTGAGTAGGGTCGCCTCCACAGATCTGACTCTCCTGGTCTGGTTTGGTCTCCATGAAAATAGAAAGGTTTAAAGCCAAGCTGTGGAACATTCTAGACAAAGCAATAACATCTCCATATAATGTCACACTTTGAAACATTCAATGTAGAAGCCTTTAAAAAAAGAGTATGAAGTGTTAGGTTTTGAAAGATATAGAGCTCTAGAATGAATGAATTATGTATTAAATTTAGTTAGTTTTAATTGATATTTTGTCTCTTACATCTACAGTAAGTCGCAAGTGAAATTGTAACTGCAAACTTGCTGTTCATATGTTGCTTTTCTCTCTTGGAATTCTGCCGTTGTTTAATAGGGTTTGGCATTAGAAGCATTTTATACTTCAGCCATGGGGTTGTAGTCAAGTTTGTTTAGTTTTGTTTTGTAGAACTGCAAAATGACTGAATAAACTACTACTACATTCCGGGCAAAGTGGAGAGAAGCAGGTGGTGAAAAGTTACCGTATTTTTCAAACTATAAGTTTCTCTGGAGTATAAGTCGCACCAGCCAAAAAATGCATAATGAAGAAGAAAAAAAAACATATATAAGTCGCACTTTTTGGGGAAAATCAGAGACCAGGAACCGACATTTCATCTTGAAAGGCAAGTTCTAGTAATAACAAAAGAACAGAGACAACAGACTGTTAACGTCACATATGAACAGTTCTTCAGATAAGTTTAACAAACTCTCCATCTCACTCCAAATCACTAAATCCATTCAATTCTTCATCCTGTGTCACTTTTCTGGAGGTTAACAGAGAGCCACTTCCTCTTTATGTGTAGCTGTCGTCAGACTCAGCATCAGTTCCAGTTACAATTATTCGGGCCTTTCTGAATCCCGACAGGATGGTTTCGGTGTCACTGAAGTCCAGGCTTTGATGATCCATCCATTGCATGGTGCATCCTCCCAGTGTCACAAGTTTCTCGCTATCGCCAAACTTTCTTTCTGCTGCTCGATTACTGTTTTCAACTGCATAGTTTTGCTACTTACAGCTTGTAATCTGGAAAATATGATTTTCTTTTTGTCTTCAGTCTTCTCAGTTGACTTTATAAGTTTGTTTAAATGTAAAATTTTCAGTGGTACATAGGTAATGGTGCAATCGACTGACATGATACAGACAGGACAGAGGCTCTTTCTGCAGGAGACATGTGCAGTAGAGTCAAGTGACAGTGATACAGGAGTAATAGTAGCAGCAGATACTGACACACAAAAATATATATAATATATAAAAATATATAAGTCGCACCGGAGTATAAGTCTCAGGAAACACCCAAACCATGAAAAAAAGTGTGTCTTATAGTCCAAAAAATACGGTACATAGTGCATTTCTTAAAGACCTTTTAGTTTTATTTATTGGTTGAAATATTTTGCAGTGGAGCTTTAACACAAACGACCAAAACATAACACCAAATTTAAATGCCTGAACTTTGTAGCCAGCAGCTCTCGCCAACATCTTGACCACTCCTAAAAGCCGTTCCGCAGCGTGCCGATGCCTGGTGGAAAGGTTGTCTCTTTCATGTGCGCTGTGGTCCCTCCTAGTTTAATTATGTGGTCCAGGGTGGAACTACTCTAGCTCCTCACTGCCCAACATAAGTGCATTTTCCAGGGCTAAAGCATGCAAAGCTCCGGTTCCCACAGCCCCAAAAACCTGCCCTTCCTGGATCTCGGAGTTGGAGGGGTGAGCTAATGCTAACCACCTCTAGCCCGCTGCCAAGTCCCAAATATGGCCGAGCTTCAGAGGAAAAGCTGGGGTGGAATATGACATCAGCGGGGAGTTGGTTGTACGGGCTACACTTTCTCAAATACCTGCTGCAGATGTTGGGAGAGAAGCGGCGTCCATTGCCAGGCGGCGTGGGGAAAAAGTTAGCAAGCTAGCGCAGGTGCAGGCCGACTTGGATGAGCGGTGGAGCGCCGCCGCGGGGCCCACCCACCTCCAGACCTCGGAAGTCACAGTTCCCGAGAGAGTTTCCAATAGTTTCTTTTAAGCTCACAAGAATGATAGTTTCCTTTAAACGCTGAAGAATCCCAAACAGATTCTTCAGAGTTTAAAGGCACGTCGGAAAATAATCAATGGTCACCGAGGCCATAATGAAAACGTGAACTAACGCGAAAATGTATTGATACTCACACTTTACAGTTTTAGAATCCAAATCCAGTTTATTTATTAAGCACTATTAAACAATAAAGTTGACCAAAATGCTGTACACAAAGATGAAACAATGAAAAAAATATATACGACAATTATTGAACGATAAAAGAGCTCAAAACTAGTTAAAACTCAAAGAAACCAAGTGTGTTTTAAGAAGTGAGAGTCAACTTGTCTTATGTGAATAGGTAAATCAAAATCAATAATTTAGGCTCAACAAAAGACAGTGCTCTTTCTCCTCTAAGCTTCTAGCCTGATTCATCTGCTGGTTTCACTTTGTGGAAACCATCTGACCTCGCAGAATTAGGTTTCGTTTGCGCTACGGTAGGCGGGTACTTTTTTTATTTAACCAATTGCTGCTATTTGGTCGTGACGTCTGTAATGCGCCAAGTCCTGTAGGAAGAAGGACAATAACATCTTTCCCCTTGATAAAATTCACCAAACATTCTCTTTATTCCGGCTTTAAATCCTCGATCTCAAGAATCGTTGCCAACACAGAATGTCTGTCTTTGTCAACATCCATCTCGATCACTTTGTTTACTATTGTGCTGTACCACAAAAGGGACCCAGACAGGCGCTTGAGTTTGACGTCATGGCTTCACAGCTCTTTTCTGATTGGCCGGTGCGTGGTCTACAACTTCTGAGGTTCTTGCAAACCATCTAGCGCAGGGGTGTCAAACTCATTTTGGTCCGGGGGCCGTATCCAACCTACTTTGATCCTAAAGGGGCCGGATCAGAAAACTCATGGCATATAAACCCCAAAAACAGCAATAAGATGCTGATGATAAGATTGCACAGAGAAACGCAAATCTATTACAGAAATCTTTTTTAATTGATGAACTCTTTCTTTTACAAAATATTATAATATAATGAAAAAAAATTCTATTTCAACACAATGTTTTAACATGAACTTGTATGTAAATAGGAATAAGTCAATTTTTCTTGGAAAATCCTGCACTCGGCTCCACTTTTCTCATTTTGGGCATTTTGCTGATGAGTGTGTCACGGTCAACAGTCAAAACGATCGTCCTTTAAGAGCATTTGGAAAGAGACAAGTCTTCATTTGTGCTGCTCTGGTGGGAGGGGCCACGTACAGAGACGCTAGAGATGCTGCTGTGCTAAGCGGAACAGAAAATTACCAATATTTTAATAGAAAATATGATTAAAATATTTTAGTAGAAAATCAGCCAAGGGCCAGATAAAAGGTCTTGGAGGGCCGGATATGGCCCCCGGGCCTTATGTTTGACACCTGTGATCTAGTGTATTCCGAGTCCTGACCTAATCTCTGGAGAGAAATTAAATTGAGCGGAGGTACTAGGTGGCATCAGCCTGGTTACTAAGCTTCCTCCTGGACTGAGGAACCACGAGTAGAGTCTGGTCAGCTGATCTGAGGGGGCGGACTGGAGAGGATGGCACCAGTAGGTCAGCAAGGTACTGCAGGTAGGCATTTAAAAACAAATAAAAGTATTTTAAAATCCACTTTGAAACGAACAGGGAGCCAGTGAAGGGCAGATAGAATTCGGGACACGTAGTCACATTTCCATGAACCAGTTAAAAGAAGCAGCTGTGTTTTGGACGAGCTGCAAGCGCAAGTGATGTCTGCTCATGCCAACATAGAGGGCATTGCATTAATTCAGTGTTGTCATGACAAGTGTGGATCAGAATCTCAAAATGGTGTCTCGAAAGTGATGGTTTTGTCTTTGCCAATTGCCTAAAATGGAAAAAGCTAGTCTTTACCACAGCACTAATTTGTTAGTCAAGTTTAAAGTCTTGATCAGTTTTCACTTTCAGGTTTGTGACAGTGGTTTTGACAAACTGTGCCAAGGATCCTAGATTAACTGGAACATCACTTTAGATATTTATACATAACATAAAGGCAATGTGTCCGATTTGTATGGCTTCAAAAATGTGAAAGAACTGGTTTATTAACAGTCTGCAGTTGTACAAAATGATACCTCCCTTTATATGAGCTTTTCACAACTTTCAGAGACCGGAATGGAGTTTTGACGTTATAGTAATGACGCAAATTTCACCAAAAGTTCACATTTTTCACCTCTGCGTCTGACGCCCGTGGTGATGCTCAAGTGCACAGCGGGAACGCTAGAAATGTTCTGTGGAAACATTGGACCAGCCTACACGCACGACCTCTTTAAATGTTTTATGGCCCAGAGTTATCCAGTGATTAGACTTCAGATTTATGAAAATCCAAAAGAAACTCCGTAACCCATTCCACCTAGAATACAAACTCTTTGTACCAGTGGATACATTGGTCTATTCTGCGGCACGGGGGCAAAGTGTTTAGACTTAGACAAACTTTATTGATCCACAAGGGAAATTTGGACACAGTAGCTCACACATCACAAATAACAAAAAGTAAAAAAGACGATAAATCTTAGGGGTGTAACGGTACACAAAACATACCTCAGTTTTGAGGTCACTCTTCAGTTCATTTTTGGTACAGTATGGGAACAAAATGCAAAACCATTTGCTTGTTTTTTATTTTGCTTCACATTTAGTCACTGAATGTAAACACACACAAATTGCACAAACTCACTCATGCACAACCCTGCACTGAATTGAACGCCCTGTACCGAAACACATGTACCATTACACCCCTAATAAATGGTAATAATAAATTATAAATAAGTAGCAAAAAAAATAAATAAATAGCAAGAGACAGGTGTCAAATAAGACATAATTATATAATTATGTAAAAAGTCAAAATAAAATAGAAAAATAAGTAATAAAATATAAATTCTCTAACTAGGTCATAGGAAGACCTTGCAACAATGATAAGATGTTTGACAGGACATAGGATTATCCAGCGCTCTCACCTCACAGCTAGAAGGTTCTGGGTTGGATTCTGGGGCGGTGAGGGCCTTTCTGTGTGGAGTTTGGATGTTCTCCTTGTGCCTGTGTAGATTTCCTCCAGGTGCTTCAATTTCCACTAGAAACATGTACAGTAATGTTCCCTGTGGGGCCAGGACTCCCCTGAAAGAGATTCTTAATCTCAGCAGGACTATCCTGGTTAAATACACGTCAAATAAAATAAACTTTTCCTGCATTTACACAATTACAGGTGTTTTCACGACTTGGCCTGTTTGTTTCATGCTAGATAATGCCATCCTCTGGAACATAAAGCAACAAACAGCTCAAATGGTGGCGGGCCCAGAAAAGTTACATAATGCAGTTTAACAATATTCTGAGAAATTTGGTGATGTTAACTGGAAGCAAAATCTTAATCAGTCGCGGGAACCAGGTCTGGACTGTCAATCTGTGTGTTTTGGAAAAGTCGAGAGCATCCGGCGCCGTACCAATAGCAGAGGGCACTAAAGCATAAATTGTACAGGCCTAAAAGACGATAGAGACGAGTGGGTTACTCGTTGGTTTCAACACATGCCAAAGATGTCGAGGTGGATGGTAAAAGGTTAAAGACAAAAAAAAACTAAGTCACTTCGAATGTGATTTAGTTTTTGTTAATAAACGATCAGAAGTAGTTAATCTTTGTGTGTTTTGTTCAATTATTTCATTAATGATTTATTGAAATTATGGTCCAGGGCTGTTTTTTGGTCCTAGTCTGTCCCTGGCTGAAACATGAGCAAACTGTGAACCTCTTCTGTTGTTGTCCTTTATGTATTTCTACCAGTCTCCTAAACTCCTAACTCCTCACAGTTGATCCATGTTGTCCTCATTATCTTTCCCCGTTCTCGCCCACTCTCTCTTGGATGTTAGCATAGTCCGGCTGTTTGGAATTCCAGCTCAGTCCTGGGAGTGTGCGGAGCGTCTGAAAACTTGTTAGCTGCTTTCATGTTTTATTTGAAAGTATGTAATGGCATTCTTTGGACAATAACAGGTCCCGGGGGTGGCTCAGAGGCTGTATGAAACGCCGTGGCCTGCAGACAGCTCTGAGTGATGGTGCTGCGCTGGTGGAGCAGATTAGAACAGTTGGAGGAGGGCGGGGTGTTCAGGCTCTGTAACGAACAAGAGTGTGTGTAAGTGTGTGTAAGTGTGCCATGTGCTGCACTTTTACATGGACATATGTTGTTTTAAAGCTGCATTGTGTAACTTCTGGTGCAGGGTCTGTCAAATGCTTTGTTATTGCTTTGCCTGGAATGTTGGAACTTTATAGCTGGGAATCCTTTAGGGTGGTCAAATTTTTTTATTATTATTATTTTTTTTAGATTCTCTAGATTAGAACCCTGCATTTGGTTCCATATTTGGCCAAAATATGCAAATTAATTAATATTTAGAGGTCGCTTAAGACAGTCGAAAATTGCCCTATAGGGAATATACTATAACACAACAAACCAAATAAATAATATCCGAATAATTTGACATTTTATTCTGCAAACACAAATAGAAACTTGCATAAAAGTTGTTTAAAATGTCCATAAATTCCATAAAAGTTACTAAGGCTACGTTCAGACTGCAGCTTGAAGTGACCCAAATCCGATTTTTTGGCCCCTATGTGACCTGTATCTGATCTTTTAATGACAGTCTGAACGACACAGATCCGATTTTTTCTAATGTGACCCAGGCCACTTGGATATGTGGTCCTGAAACCGATACATATCTGATCTTTTGACATGCGACTTCAGTCTGAACGGTCAAAGCGCATTCATCCGACCTACACGTTATCAACAAGCCACAAACGTCTACTAACTATTCTGCGCTGAAGTCGGCGAAAATTGTTAATGAACTCCTTGTCACTGAAGCGAGGCACATCACCACTCACCACTCTTGGCTCCGTCTCCACATCCAAATGTTCCTTTCGACGGACGTCTGCTGCCAGCTGCCCCACAAAACACCACGGCCAAAAACCTCGTCCTTCTCCTTCTCAATCTCCTCCTTAAAACAAGTAAGTTGTTCATGTTCTGGCTCCGGTACGAGAGGAACTTTAAAATCTCCAGGTGCTCAATGCTCGCGTCCATGTTTGGACAACTTCCGTAAACACAGAGCACGCTCGCTGCGGTTGACGTCGTCGTGTCTCCAGTGCACATGCGGGACACTTTCGGGCCGTTTACTGTTCACACTGGAGTCACATACAAGTCGCATTTAATTGGAAACATCGGATTTCACAAAAAAATCTGAATTGAGCGTTAAGCCCTGCAGTCTGAACGTAGCTCCACTGTGGCTTTGTTGGCATCACAGAAGAGGTGCCTTTCCTCTTTGACACTTGTAGTAGATCCTGTTTCTGATCTTCATTCTCTGTTCGGCCACAGTTAAAATCTTGAATAAGCTTCACCCCCTTTCAGCAACATCATGGACAACTTTCCTGGAATGCACAGTATTAGTTCCTTCTGAAAGTCTGAATCGTCAGTCTAGTCTGCTGGGGAATTATTCAAAATGTTTTTGGCAGATCAGGAGCATCGAAAAAACGCATCGTGCTTCCCTTCATAATCTTGGTTAAGGGCATCACGTCGCTTTGGTGGAACCTCTGAACCTTCCTTTTCCATAATATTGTGAACCATCAGCTTCTTCTGTTCTTCTGTCAAACTGCACTGGAGAATGTCAGGCCAAACATTTCTTCACTCAAGTAGCAAAGATGTCGACCGAAAGATGTTAAGGTTGCCTTCTTGACAACTGAATTTTCATACTGCTTCTTAAGGAAAACCAAATCATTTGCAGGAGCGTCAAAACTTCATGCAGAAACTTCATGCAGCTTGAGCAACCTCTAAAACACCTCTTTTTTCTTCCAAATTTCCTCCTAAATCATCTTTTGGACGCTAAAACCAAATGCAGGGTTCTTATCGAGGTTATCTGAAACTTTATTTTTTTACCATGCTTTGATGGACCACTCTAGTGTCCATCACCTTCTTGTTTCTATGGAGATGTCTGGAATGTTCCACAGTATGACATTAAACAGCTCTACCTTACATTTATTCATTTACAAGTGGTTTTATTGCTCAAAAATATCTATAAAAACAGGTATTCTGACTGTGAACCTGTAACTTGGTCTGGTTTGGTCTCCATGAAGACAGAAAAGTTTAATGCCGTACGGTGAAACATTCCAGACGAAGCAATAATATCTCCATGGAGAAAAGTATTTGACAAGACCTCCACCAGAAAAGTTACACCATGCACCTTTAAAACAGTATGGCATTAAAATGTATTCAGTTACAGGTCTGTATAAGAAATTCATTGAAAAACATGCATTCTTATTTTGTGTGAGCTCGCATTTCTACAGATCTGACCAGTAAATTTGCTTATAGTCAACCCGGTAGCTGAATCTTGTTTTGTTTTATTGGTTTGTCTATTTTTAAAGCGCATCAGTGACCAGGCGTCTGTTTGTGGCACCGTTTTTTGTCCAGCGCGGTTAGAAATTGTTGCACCGACCTCTCAAATGCGCACTCAGTAAAAATACTTGAAAGGCGCGTTGGTGGGTCATAAGTGAGTACGTGGGCTCTGATGGTTCAGGGTGGGACGGTGGGGGGGATATTTACTGGTAGCGCACAGCCCGCATTTAGATCTTAAGTCTTTAATAAGCCGCGTCTAAGTGGAAAGAGTGAAGCCGCAGCAGCAGAATATAGCACCTGTCACCTCCCTCAGAGCAGCGCCTGACAGCCTCCTCCTGGGACCTGCTCCACTCTCCACTGATTAAAGGAGCGACCTCAAGAGCCAATCCAACCAGTGATAACAAGCCTTTTAATCCACCGGGGAAGGGCTCCTGGTCCGGGCCCCGGGGTCCAGGGGCCAGGCGCGAGTCCACTCAGCCTGCATCTGGACAGTGTTGTGGCTCTGACAGGGGGACGGGGGGACTAAAAAGGCAGCGGCACACACTTAAACCTTCCCCCGATAACATCTGCCACACTGACGGAGGAGATGGAGCCCGTCACTCACTGGGCCCGATCGCCGGCCGCCCCCGTGGGTCCCGATTGCCCGGCTAATGGCTGTGGGCGCGGGGTGAGAGGAGATGAAGGTGTTTGGGTGAAGCCTTGGACATGTGCGGATGGACGGTGCAGCATCACTCAGGGAGAGCCTACATTTAGAGGCACTCTTCTGTCCACAGGGGCTGATAGCAGGGCTGTTGGCACGGGAGGGGCTGGTGGGATTGTGGGATGGGCGCCCCTAGTGGAGAGGGTTGTGTGATGTTATATTTGTTTGAGTTTTAATGGACAGCTATGTAAAAAGGACGATTCTTCTTTTGTAATTCCCTAAAAGGATCATCATTAAAAAATATATATAATATTGTATAAGAAATGTTTGTGTTCTAATCCATGAAAACTGTCATTTTTATAATTTGGACATTTTAAGTCAAACTATTCATCTAAAACAACTTAAAAAAGAAACAAGGTTGTTAACTTCTGAATTAGAAAAGTGTAGTGCCCAGTGGGACCTGACGTCATCACAACAAAGGTCTGGCAACTCCTACAGACAGCTGCACTCACACTATCAACCAGGCGAACAATTCCCATGTTAACCCTATATAAAGGCGCGTTGGCGCGTGAATAAAGTTCTGCGGCACGAATGACGTGAATTGGGCGGCGCGATTCATGCGTTTTCAGCATTTTGAGCATCGCAAATTTGCGAAACTGGTGTTGACGCGCAAATTCCCAAAAGGGAGGTGCTCGCAAAATTTGCCAAAGTTGAAATTTTTGAACTTTCTGCAAATATTCGCATCATATCAACCAATCAGGGGCCGTGTTCTGATAGTGACGTATAATGCTGAGACAGATGTGAACTTTGATTCAACGTGGAGGAGACAATCAGTGTTCCCGTGGGAAACGATACAGAACAGAGACCGGAATAAACTCCACAGAGCAGGACCTACACCAGACTCTGTCCCCCTCTTCTTTATTCTGATCCCGGTCTCAGTTTTGGTCTGGTCCCAGTCTCAGTCTTGGTCCTGGTCCCTGTCTGGTTTCGGTCTCAGTCCGGTCTGGTCCCGGTCTGGTCAGCCCGCTCGATGTAGTCCAAGTCCACCATCTTTCCAAATGAAACCAGATGCAGAGGACACTGTGCAGTCGCAGTTGATTCTTCTGGAGCGAATAGAGCGAATTTAGTCGCGAGACCAAATTCCCAAACTGGAGCGACCAGGACGCACGAATGAATAGAATGACTCAAAAAAGTCAAGCGGCAAATTAGGGGCGTTTGAGGCGATTCGTTTGCGCCATTCACGTTTGGTGTGGACACGGCTTAGAACTCAGACAGTTTCCACGAAGTGAAAAGCAAACCAGTCTGAAAAATATGGTTCTGCAGTTTTGATTTATCTTTCAATAAACTACAGAACAGCTTTGTATAAATAGAAATTCAAACAAAAAAAGAAATCTGAGTCTGTTACCACCTCTAAATTCTCACTACACATACTAAATTACATCAATTTACAGGATATCAGCTGAAATCTCTTATCTGTGGAAGCTCTTGGACACTAATCATAACAAACATGGTTGTTACACAGATTTCATACAGTGATACAAATATTTACATTCTGATCCATATTCAAATTGTACTTTTGGCAACATGATCCACTATTAATTCTAAACTGTGACAACAAACGAACAGGCCTGGTGCATGGACTTTAGTTGGTCTTCGCTTGAACCGGACTGACGCAGTTTATCTAAACACCAGCGAGCCTGAGAGGACTTTGACCCGGTTTTGTTCTCTTTCAAAATGGCCGCCGCTGCTTCTTTCAACACAGGCCGTCCCCCTTCCCGCTCCGGTCTCTCTGTGTTTACTCGTACTTTCACCAGAGCACAGGCCAATTCCATTAGCGGGATTACAAGAAGTTTGTCCAGTGCCCCGACGTGCTCTTCTTTGGTTTCGATTTCCTTTTTCTTATCAGATATTATTACTACAGTTTGTCACTATTACTCCAGATATATTTGTATTTTTTATTGCTGGATATTTGCTGTGTATTCATTTATTTTTGCTGAGATCTCCAGTGTTAAAAGTTTGTCTATGTTATGAATCACGACTAAACTTGTGTCTCCAGAGTCGTAACGTGAAAACAGAGACACATCCAGGTTTGTCTCATTCTCAGTTTATGTTCAGGCCTCATGTGAAAACTCAGAACCTCCAGAATTCCCTCCCTGAGCTGCATAATCTGCACTAGCACTGACTCATGACTGGCTGTCGGTGCTGGGGTTTAGGTAGTGACGATTCAGTTCAGCATTGAAACTGACAACCCAAACGGGAGACTCATGTGAGGCTCATTCTGCTTTCTGATCGGATAATCGTCTTGAAAACCAAAACACCAAATTATAACGTTAAGTATGTTTAAGATGCACAAATCCTCGCCTGGATCATTCGTGAGAGCAAGCGCCTGCAGCCTCCTGGATCTCATGAAATTACTTCATCACCTTGCTCATCTTAAACGCATCTATCATAACAACTTGGATATCATGTCCAATGTTTTTTTTTTACAATTATGAATAAATCAGAATGAGTATATTTGATTTGAAGATGTATACCCCATACCACATATCATTCTATTTAATATACACTGGAAAAAACAATATCTAGTTAAATTAAAATGACTTAAATTAAGAACATTTGACTGTATTTGAGTAGATTCAACTTGACAAGTAAAATTACCATATTTTACACTTTAAAAAGCCTTTAATTTAATCAAAAAACGACTGCACACCTTATAATCTAGTGCGCCTTACTGTATATATGAATTTATTGGGGTGTCTTAGTATGACTTTAGTAAACTACAAAGCCGCACCACTTGCACCATTATGGCTATTTTAGTCAGGAGCATCGCGGAGTAATACATACTGTGATTCCTTTTAATATCAAAATGCACCTGTCCAGAGACACGCTCACAACGCCGACTTTAAACTCAAGGCGTTTATAAAGTGAAAGTGCGAGCTGTGTGGGAGCAGTGGATGAGAGAAGAAGAACACACATTCACCAAGACAGAGAGACAGCGCCGAGGGACTTAGGCAAGGCAAGGCAAGTTTATTTGTATAGCACAATTCGTACACAAAGTAATTCAAAGTGCTTTACAGAATAAGAAATACATTAAAATCATAATAAAAACAAATCAAAACATAAATAATCATGAAGATTAAAATTTTAAAAAAGAGAGACATAAATTGGAGAGAAGAGTGCGGAATGAAAACCTTTCAGTTATTTGCACAGTTAAACAGAAATGTTTTGAGTCTGGATTTAAACAGCGTCACAGAAGAGTCTGTCTCACATGTTCAGGAAGACTGTTCCAGGTTTTAGCTGCATGAACCTGAAACGCTGACTCCCCTTGTTTAGTCGTGACTCTGGGCACCAGCAGGAGGCCGGTCCCTGAGCTCCTCAGAGTGCGAGATGGTTCATATGACACTAACATGTCACAGATGGACTTTGGTGCTCGGCCATGGAGAGACTTGTACAGAAGTAGAGCTGTTTTAAAGTCTCTGAGCCACAGGAAGCCAGTGCAGAGACCTGAGCACAGGACTTATGTGCTCGTACTTCCTAGTTCGAGTCAGGACCCGAGCTGCAGCGTTCTGGATGTTCTGGATGTTCTGCAGCGTCTCACAGCTCGTTTGGAGAGACCCAGTGAGCAGAACATTACAGTATCTAACCTACTGGAGACAAACGCATGGATAAGTTCTTACACTACGATCTGCCAACGGATCGTGGACGCCTGGGCTAAGGATCAGTATCAACTGTGGTCCGAGCTTTCACCAAGACCAGAATCATCACTGAACTGCCAGGAAACAGTAACCACACTGACTCGGATCATGACGAGAGGGATGCGGACGTGCTGGACGCCGTAATCACCCAACTGTTTGAACAATTATGAATTATTGTGAATACGCGAACAATTTAGCGTCTCAGACAGTATTTTTTTTAGGCGTTACAATTGAACAAAGTTGAGAGTTATTGTGAACGTGTTTGACTGTCTTATCTAACTGTTGTGTTTCATTTAATGCTTCTTATAGTCCGGTGTGGTTTATATGTGAAAAAAACATTCAATAACAGTGCGCCTTATAATCCAGAGCGACCTATAGTGCGGATAGTTTATGTTGTTTCATTTTTGGATTTGTTTCAAGTTGAACAAAAATGAAATGCTGACCAAAAATCTGGAAATGAATTAATTATGTCACGTTTTTACATATTTCCGTGTACGTTTTAAAGCCGCTGTACCTGATTTTCATTGTCTTTAATAGCGCATAAAACAGAACTAGTTCGTTTTAAACAGTTTGCAGTCATCAACACGTCAAAAACTAATATTTAGCTAAGTTAAAATGACTTAAATTAAGAACATTTGACTTTATTTGAGTAAATTCAACTTGGCAAGTAAGATTATCTACCAATGGAATAAATGTGTTTTTCTTAATTCAAGCAACATTCAGTTTCACTTCTTATTTAAGTACCAAAAAAAGTGTAGCAAGATGCATTTTTATATTTTAAGCAGAAAAAGTCTTATTCCACTGGTAGATGATTTTACTTGTCAAGTGAAATTTACTCGAATCATGATAAAACTTTCTTAATCCTAGTCATTTTAACTTGACTATTTGTTTTTTAGCACTGTACCTGTTTCTGAAACTTAAAACATTTAGCAGATGTTTAAGTTTTACGTTTCTTTTTGCACTGAGAACAACATTACAGTATTCCCCGCGCAACTTGTCTTTATATTTGAATTTTTTGGATAAGTGTATGGGGAAAAAGAATTGGAAATGTACTTATGAAACCAGAGCAGACTTCAAAGTGGGTGGAACTGTTGGGGTTTTCAAAGAGACAACTTTATTGAACAAAACCAAAAATGTCCGGTGGTCTGCCGAGTGTCCCTGCAGAGGCCGTGGGAGCTGGTGTGATTGTTGTGTGCGCGTGTCTGCACTAGCACACACACACTTAGCGCACATAAAGAGTGTTGTGACAGCGCTGTGGTCCGGAGGTGCAGGTCAGAGCACAGGTGAACGCCTCGGAGCAGCTCTACAAACACCACTTATGTCGGGAAAGAATGGACAACCGGAATACCAGCTTTGATTCCAGCTTCTGTTTATTTCCTCATTTTTAACCAAAGCCTTGTACCCATTTTTTTCTGTGTCATTTGAGTAAAACCTGTAATAAACCTGCTGTGTGTTGTCTGCATCTAATTATAAAGCGTTTCATTTTTGAGCAATGAGAAGTGTGACGGCAAAAACTCCACTCCGGCCTCTGAACGTTGTGAAAAGCGTTTAGGAAATACAGTAGAAAAAACATTAAAATCATACTTTAGAACATTCTCCATGGGCAGTGTTGGGGATTAACAGATTACGTGTACCAGAGTACAAATTATGAGTAACTGTATTCGGTTACAGTTACTGTTTCAGTGAGTGGTAATTGGATTACAGTTACTTTGTTGAAATAAATGGATTACGTTGCTATATCCCCCTTTTTTCTTTTTTTTTTTTTTTTTTTGGTAATTCCACTCATTGCTGGAAACTAAACCAGGTCTAAACCAGAACTAAAACCAAGTCTAAACCAGGACTAAATCAGGTCTAAAACCAGGACTAAACTGGGACTAAAGCAGAACTAAAACCAGGTCTAAAACCAGGTCTAAACCAGGACTAAACCGAGACTAAACCAAGACTGAAACCAGGTCTAAACCAGATTTAAACCAGGTCTAAAGCAGGTCTAAAACCAGGTCTAAACTAGGACAAAACCAGGACTAAAACCAGGACTAAAACCAGGTCTAAACTAGAGCTAAACTAGGTATAAACCAGGACTAAACCAAGCCTAAAACCAGGACTAAATCAGGACTAAAACGGGATTTAACAGGACTAAACCATGCTGCGTGGACGTGTCTCCTCTACTATCAATAATATTTTTAATTTGGTTACGTAAACTCTGGGCTTTTTATTTTCTTTTAACAGACAAAACATCTTATGTTACGATATCCTCGTCTTTGCTTCTCTACAGCAAATCAAGTAGTGATGAGTGTGGCTGTGGGTGTTTGTCGCTGTGCGGTCGCTGTCTGCTCCGTGTGTGTTTGCGTGCGCTGCGGGTGGTGCGGCTTTGTAGTTTACTGAAGTCGTACTGGGACACCCGAGTGGATTCTTGTATCGGGCGCTCTGGATTGTGGGGCGCTTTTTGATGGGGTTAGATCTGGCATTTTCGTTTTGTAAAAGTAGCTCACTGGAGGAAAAACTTTGGAGACCCCTGCCACGGCCCAACACCAAGGTACATTTCTTACATTTTAGCGCCATATGGACCATCTCGCACTCTGAGGCGCTCAGGGACCGGCCTCCTGCTGTTGTCCAGAGTCAGGACTAAACAAGGGGAGTCAACGTTTCAGTTTTATGCAGCTAAAACTTGGAACAGTCTTCCTGAACACTTGAGACAGACTCTACTTTGACTCTGTTTAAATCCAGGCTCAAACGTTTCTGTTTAGCTGCGTTTGACTGAAAGGTTTTCATTCCGCACTCTTCTCTCTCATTTAATGTCTCTCTCTTTTTAATTTTATGACGACTTTGACTTACTTTGTGTACGAACTGTGCTACACAAATAAACTTGCCTTGCCTAATCTCTGTATGGGGTCAACAAAGTGCACCTTAAACTATTTTACATTTGAATAACCGCAAAGTGTCGTCGCTTGGTGTTGATAACTTGAAGAAAACCTGAGTGGTGGGTCTGTAAGCCTGTGCAGCAGTCAGGTAATCCGTCTGAACTGAAGGGGCAGGGGGCTAAGCCTGGTCCACACCCCCCCCACACACCCGACCAACAACCCCACCCCACCACCCCCCACCCCCCAGCAGCATGTGTGAGGAGGAGGGGAGGAGGGGGCAGCTGTGGACATGTCTGAACACACTGACGCGCAAGGGACAGTTGGTGGATTCAAACTTCTCTGTACTGAAAAAAGTACATTATTGGCTTGAACTGTCTATATATACAGTATTTTTTTATTTTATTAATTTACTTTGATTTGTTTAGATTAATCCAGTTTTTGTACTTGGGTCCGGTCAAGCGGTAACGGAGGGAAACGGGCAGATTTTTTACATTCAAATGTGTCTTATTCAGAAACTAGAGGGACTATTGAAATAAGTAAAGTATCAGAATGTAGGAAAGAGTTACACTCCAACAGGGTCAAGTTAAACCTGTGATATTCTTTCAAGTTGTTGATAAAAAATTTAAAAACTCATGTCAGGTAACAGAGGGAATGAAATATGCAGCACTTTTTGGGCAATAAATCCAAACAGTGATAACTCTTGGTTCTCACTTACATATCCTTAACAAACTGGTTTGAATATTTGCTTCATATAGTTTTCTACCATATGGTACAAGATTAGGTTGAAAAACCTCTGACTTTTTGAGTAAGGAGAATTTTTATTAAGACAGTTCATGGTAACGGAGGGAAAAGTAACGGAGGGAAAATTGTGCAAGCAAGTAGAAGGTGATTTTACATAATTTGTCACTTTTTTCTTCCGAACACTTTAATATTACTTCAAAATGAAAGGAAACTATTTCTATAAAAAATATGTCAGTCCTTCCAAGCAAATTTTTATCATTTTAAAAACATTAAAAAAAAAATCATGTACCTTCATCAACAGTTCAAAGATATATGAATAGAATAACACAAGATATGATGAAATACATCCATTTATTTACATGATTTGCAGGTCTTTGAAATTTGGGAAATAATTTTTGTTCCATGTTTCATACATGGTCTGTTTAAAACATATGTAACTTTAGAACCAAAAATGGTACAGAAAAAAGGTAAACAGTTTCATTAATTAATTCATTAATTGCATTAACTTGAATTTTTGGCCTTGCTGTATAGTTCTACTTGACTGGGCCCACTTGTTTACATGTAGGTATTTCCGACTGGTTTAAAATTATTTCTTTGTAATATCAAGTCAAAAAATCTTAACCCACGACAAAATCACCGTCCAAAAATGTAAATAAAAGTAGTAAAAGTAGTACAAATATATTGTATAGGCAGCTCTTGAAGTTAAAGTAAATCCACTGTGTTCTGTCTAAAGCATTTTGTATAAAGCATTTGATCCTCTGATAATCAGGACATATGCAGTTATCATGCTAGTTATTGTTAGGTGAATAATTAGGATCCTTGGAATGTGTAAGGTAAGTGAGGAATAACTTTGGACCACTGCAAAAACTAAAATCTTTGTGAAGTTAAGGTGACTTGAATTAAGAAAGTTTTATCATGATTTGAGTAAATTTCACTTGAAAAGTAAAATGATCTGCCAGTGGAGCAAGAGTTTTTGTTCTTAAAATATGAAAATACATCTTGCTACACTTAAAATAAGAACAAACAACGACTTTTGGCACTTAAAATAAGAAACAAAATCTAATGTTGCTTGAATTAAGAAGAACACGCTTATTCCATTGGCAAATAATTTTACTTGTCAAGTTGAATCGACTTAAATAAAGTCAAATGTTTTTAATTTAGGCCATTTTAACTTACCTAAATATTAGTTTTTGACGTGCTGATGGCTGCAAACTGTTTAAAACGCCTTGTAAAGACAGTAAAAATCAAGTACAGCGGCTTTAAAACGTGACATAATGAATTAATTTTTAAATTTTTGGTCAGTAATTCATTTTTGTTCAACTTGAAACGAATCCAAAAATGAAACAATATAAACTAAACAAACTGAAACGACTCAAATCAAGATTCTGAATTCAAGTGTTGTTTTTTCTTTTTTTGTTTGTTTTTTTACGTTCCAAACATCTGATAACCAGTACATAAACGGATGATGTCGTAGTTTCTTCCTCTTCATTACTACACTATTCAAAATCTCATCTAGACTTACTTCATGTCGCCGTATCGGTCCACAAATCAAGATGACGGACGACACCCAAACATCCTGTCGTTGGATTCTCTTGTTGTGGTTTTGCGTTGTAAGAATAGTCCCGTTCGCTGATAACATCTCCACGCCGGGCCTTGAAAACTCATCTGAAAACACAGTAGCGCTTCGGAGATTACGAGCACAAAAACACTCAGTTGTAATATTACTTCATTTCCGTGCTTTGGTTCCGTTGGAGTTTCACATTTGTGCGTTTCTTTGTTATCCCGTCGTCAAACAGATACGTGGAGTTGTATTTTGATTCCTTCATGTATTTCATGTTGACATTTGACAATATTTGGGTATGTAAAGGGGCATTGTGTAACTTTTCTGCTTGTGTGTTTCATTGCTCTGCCTGGAATATTTTGCAGTATGATATTAAACAGCTCTGCCTCGCTTTTATTCAATTACAAGTGGTTTTAAAGCTCAAAAATACCTAGAAAAACAGGCGTTCTGACTGTGAGCGGGGTCGCCTCTACGCAGATCTGACCTTAACTCATAACTTGGTCTAGTTTGGTCTCCATGAAGATAAAAAAAGGTTGGAGAAAAGATGTAGAAAAGCATTTCTCCACCAGAAAAGTTACACAATGCACCTTTAATGTCATGGAATTATCAAAACTGGTCAATTCTATGCACCACACAACTCTTATAACCACTTTTACAAGAAAATCAGTTATCAAAGACGATCTAATAATATCGATATATCGACGTGATCTGGCTGATTTCCCCACTACCCATATTCTCTCTGAATTTGACATTTTTCAATTTGAAAATGCATCCTCTGATCCAAAGACTGTAAACATTATTAGTATTGTATTAATATTAGTATTGTAGTAGATTTAGTATAGTATCAGATACACTTGTGGAGCCATTCCAGCTCCATCTACTGCAGTGAATACTGCCGTTGTGTCCTTGGGCAAGAAGACAAAAGAAGACCTTGGTTCTTTGATGTTCAACGCTCGCAGGGCCTTAACCCTCTCTGGCTCAAATCAAATTTTAGTAACAGGAAAAAATCTGATATTTGGGGAAAATGATCATATGGGGTCGTAATATACAATCCTGACTTTTTTTTGAGAGACCTTCACATCCAGTGTGTTCTGGGATGTTTCAGATTTTCAGCATTGGTCCGGTGTGGTAAATTAACACTGAAGACTGAAAATGATATGAACGATAACTTTATGTGTAAACCACTTTTCATAACAATGAAAACATAAAGCACAGTGTAACAGCTTTACAGTGGCAGAACAACATCACTTTTTCATGTGGAACTCCAAGAAACAATTTTTATCCTTTGTAAACAACAAAAGTACTTCTTGCAGGCCGTTTGCGTGTAACCGTTCTTGCACAGTCTGCATCACCCACGTTTATCAGCATGGATGGGAAAAAAGGCTCCTGAGTAAAAAAAGCTCATAAAATATGGATTTGGAGTAAGTAGGTAATTGTCATTCAGCTGTTGCAAATCTGCAACGTCTGCCTTGAGAGGGTTAAAGCTCTAAGTGCTGGATAAAAATGTGACAATTTACCATTTAAACACTTTTTTTTTAACCATTTGGATTTAATTAATGGTAGTCGTAGTTTCTTAGCCACGTCTTGAAAAGTTGGATCATTTTTTTTCTTTTTGAATGCCAAACTGAACTGTCCAAGCTTTTGAAAAACATATATATAGTGAAGGTGACCAAGCTCATAATGTAAAAACTTACTGTGATAAAATAAAAAGCACCCAAAAAGTTAGAGACAAGCCAACGCATTTCGACACACGTGGTGTCTTCATCAGGGCAAATCAAAACGCCAAAAATACGTTGATTTGTCCCATGTAACCAGTAAAAGACTTTTATTCTAATTCCAATTGAGTGCTTTTGACTTTTTGACAGCTTTTTACTTCATCACAGTGAGTTTTTACATTACAAACTTGGTCACCCTCAATATAGAATCTACAGAAAAAATGACATCGATTTACATGTCCAACCAGGATATCGGCTGAAGTCTCTTATCTTTTGAAGCTTTTGGACACTAATAATAACAAACACAGATTGCATACAGTGATACAAATATGTACATTCTGATCCATATTCAAATTATACTTTCAGTTTTTACATTACAAGCTTGTTCACCCTCACTATATGTTTGCTTTTGGGCCTTGTCCTTGAAGAGCACCTGTTGTGTACTTCTACTAAGATAACCTCAAGCTTCCTTCATTTCCTCTGTTTTTATACCAGTGAAAACAAAATTTAAATTGTCCTTCATAGATCTCAAAATACTTCGTGAACATTACTTTTAGGAAAGGCATATGGACTTTACAAACAAGGCACAAACATGGTTGGTTTTCTGATGAAGATTTGGTTTAGTCCTTGTCTAGTCCAGTTTTTATTTATTGTATTTAAAACAAGGACAGTGCACAGAAAACATTAATCTCAGAAAGAAAAGATGATCTGCGCCAGATTTAACTACAAGCTGTTTACCATCTGAAGTCCTTGGCCAAGTACAAAATACAATAAAGAAACTATTTACATCAGGCCACCATCAGTATCAGAGTCTCCTTAAAATAACCACAACCCAGTTCATCATTAATAGAAATGTAACAATAACATAAATATCGTGATATTGCATCGTCAAAGTTCACACAATAATATCGTGGACCATCACAATATATCGAATTACAAGTCTCTTTGCTTAAATGAAGAGTTATGGTGCAACAATAGCGAAAAAAAGGCAGAGGAACTACATAGACCATGATTCTTTGCTCCATTTCAGTGCAGACTACAAGAAGAAATAACAGTTCTAAGCACTTTTAAGTCTTAGTTCTTTGGATTAAGTCTTGTCAAGGACTTTTAAGAGGAAAAAGTACCATATTAACAGTTTTATTAGCCTCCACAAAATCGTACCATGAGATGTATATCATGAAAACCGAGAGATTTCGATATCGTTACATCTCTAATCGTGAGCTTTCCCACAATATGAAAAGAAACAGAAAACGCACATTGAAATTCTTGTAGAGGTGCAAATGTGAGGAGCAGCAAGACAAAAGCGAAAAAATGCACAGCACACTCAGATGGCCGATGTCCAAAAGCGTTTTTATTTTTAAATAACGTTTCGGCAAAAAAAGGCTTCATCAGATATTTTTCTTGCTTTGGACCACAGTGCACAAAATGGTTGCCAGCCCAGGTGCTCATATCCCCTCCAATGAATGGAAGATCCCAAAGTGAGGTCATCCAGTGAGAACAGCCCACTCTACAACAGAAAAAACAAAAACAGTTTAGATATTTACATATAAAAAAACATTCTATTAAATACAGAAACTGTTTAACCATATCACAAAAAACATCTTAGCTCAAACTCTACATTCAGTCCGTGAGGAGCTGGAGTCTTAAGTTGGTGAATCCAGAAGTGTTCTCTTTATCTTTATAAAGATAAAGAGATTATCTTTATCTTATCTTTATCTATATCACAATAAATATCGTATTGTGAGGTTCATACCATTACAATATCGTATCGTGAGACTTGAATATTGTTACACTCCTACTCATTAAACTTTTAAAACAATCCAAATTCAGTCATTCTAATGTCCATGAATAAAAAAATTCATTCATTATCTTCTAAAAATACTCAAATTCATTGTCATCAAAATCCTATAAAACAGACATGTCAAACTCAGGCCCGAGGACCAAATTTGGCCCGTGATATAATTATATTTGGCCCGTGAGATCATCTCAAATCTGTATTAGAGCTGCTCGCTGGCTACAGATAGACTATAGAGACATTATTTATTTAAAATTTTGTTATTATTTTATATTATGCTTGTTCTGGATTGAATGTTTATGTCATGGTGTTTATTTTCATTGAATTATTTTACTATTCTTAAGCCAGTTTTATTTTATATTTCTCTAACCGTGTGTGTGTTTTGACTTCCTGTTGACTCGTTTGTGTGCGTTTATACCCAGTGCACTCCTTTGCCCTTTGTTGGTTCATTGTCATTATCAGTGTCACGTCTGTTTGGATTTTTGTGTTTTGGTCATTCTTTGTTTTATTAATCAACTTCGGAAATGCAGTCTTGCATTTTGAGTCCAACTTCTGCTCTAGATGTGACAGAATGAACCAACCTTCTGTCACATCAAGAATAGGAAAATAAACACCATGACAGTTTAACCACAGCTATTATTCAACATTTATTTTAATAAGAAAAGGTTTCACATTACATATTTCGAAAGAAGAGAAAACATGCTTGAAATTTTTCATTAAATATTTAGTTTGGCCCCACGACTTACTCCCAGTTTTTTATTTCGCCCCTCTGTGAGTTTGAAACCTCTGATCTAAAATGTTCATTTACCAAATTTATCAGCACTATTATTTTCTAAAATACAACAAAACAAAACAAAATCAACAACATCACCATCAAGACAAACATCATTACTCAAACAGATTACATCTGTAGCACAATCAGTCACAATGTTTAAATGTTTACTCTAGGTTTAGTGTCCGTTAAGTCCTAATTTTGAGTATGAACACATCGTTTTTCTGATTCTGACACGAGCAGCTATTGTGTTTTACCTCATTTACACTGCCTTTCTCCTCATAGACATAAGCTACCTCTGAAACTCTCCACATGTACAACACCTGCCCAAAAACAGGTGTCTGATCTGACCCCCGGCCCGGAAGCGCCCGCCTCGTCCACTTTACTTAAATGATTTGAGTAACGCTCCTGGAATGAGGCCCGTTTTATTGGCTCATGGCTCAGGTATGCGCCACAAACACGGGTAAATACCGCAAAAAGTACTTCAAAGCCCGTTTTAGCTTTCCAGGAAACGACTTCTACTACCACCACTACTACTACTACTACTACTTAGTCATACTCGCGTAGTCACCCCTAAACCAGGCTTATAAAACGTGACCAAAACTACAACTAATGCCCAGTTACGTCGCATGAACCAGTGACTCACTCGCCGTAACCTTTTAAACTGTGCGATGGAGGTCTCATTTCAAACAACATCGAATTAAGCGCATGTTTTCTTATAAATTCACCTCGTAAATTCTTAGCATCGTAAAAGACGCTGCTTTTTTCGTAAGTCGGTTGCGTCAAAATGCGAAAAAGGAATTTAAATTTTATCTTCAAAGGCCCTGGATCTGATTTTGACCATGTGTTTGTGTGACATTTGTCTTGCCCCAGTACAGATATATTGCGTAAGCAGCTCTCGAAGTCAAAATAAGTTTGTCTTTTAATTGTAGGATAATCAGGAAGTGCACATTAGCATGCTAGTTGTTGATTTATAGATCTATAGTGGTGGTGAAACTCTGCTCTCGTCTCTGAAAGTTTTGAGAAGTGCTTATGAACTGATTGTGGTAAATAATTAGGATGCTCCGAATGCGTACGGTAAATTTGGACCACGGGAAAGTGTTTCAAACAAATTACCGTATTTTCTGCACTATAGGGCACTCTGGATTATGGATTATATCACACTGTGGAATGGTCCATTTTCAAACCTTTTTCACAAATAAACGGCACCGGATTTTTAAACGAAACACAACAGTTAGATGGGTTAGTCCACAGGTGTCAAACATACGGCCCGGGGGCCAGAGCCGCCCCTCCAAGACCTTTAATCTGGCCCTTGGCTGATTTTCTACAAAAATATTTTAATTATATTTTCTATTAATATATCGGTAATTTTCTGTGCTGCTTAGCACAGCAGCGTCTCCAGCGTCTCTGTACGTGGCCCCTCCCACCAGAGCAGCACAAATAAAGACTTGCCTCTTTCCAAACGCTCTTAAAAGACGATCGTTTTGACTGTTGACCGTGACACCCTCATCAGCAAAATGTCAAAAATGAGAAAAGTGGACGCCTAGTGCAGGATTTTCCAAGAAAAATTTACTTATTCCTATTTGCATACAAGTTCATGTTAAAACAATTTGTTGAAATTGCATTTTTCTTAAAGTTTCAGGTTGTTCATAATAATATAACATTTTGTAAAAGAAAGAGTTCATCAATTAAAAAAGATTTCTGTAATAGATTTGCGTTTCCCTGCACAAATATTTGAACTTATTGATGTTTTTTGAGGTATATATGCCATGTATTTTCTGATCCGGCCTCTTTGGGATCAAAGTAGGTTGGATACGGCCCCCGGACCAAAATGAGTTTGACACCCCTGGGTTAGTCGGATGGCTGTCTGGGACCGCTGGATTGTCGGCGTGTTCGCAGTGACTCAGTTGTTCAGTCGTGTCTAGAAGTGGCACATTGCACTCGCTTTTTCGGTTCGTTCCTCCGTTCCGTTCCTCGTCGGCGCGGAGTGATGAGTGTGGCTGTGGGTGTTTTTCGCTGCGTGGTCGCTGTCTTCTCCCAAGTGGATTTTTGATGGGGTTGGAGGCTTAAGAGCAGGGAAAATACGGTAGTTATATTTTTAAGACAGTAAAAATCGATACAGCGCCGTTAAGATCTAAAATATTTTCATGCAAATGTAAAGTGGGTCTAAACCAGGACTGAACTGAACTGTAAACAAGGATGTAACAGCTTTAGCTAAGACCATAACAGGATCAAACCAGGTCTAGACCGGGACTAAAATAGCAGTGTATTTGGAAATCAGCTGGGAAGTCCCCCTGGCTCGAAGGTCCCCCGCATCTTGCATGGCGCATGAACATGTTATGAATGTTAAGCTTTTATCATCCTAATATATTTCCAAATAAAAGAAATCTTGAGCAGGTTACACGTTCTTTTTCAGTGGAACAGTTTGATATTTATTTTTACAATTCTGTTGATTCACTGAAACGAAACAGCTCTTGTTTAGAACTTCACGCCCCACACTTGCACTAGCCCTAAGTTCGGGGGAACAAGAAAAAAAAAATCTAAATTAAAGGCAATTTTATAGTAAACTTCTGCGAGCAAATGAGGATTATACTGATATTACAAACTGAAAAAATATGTGCCGCTTGGGTAAGATTGGTAAAATGACATAAACAAAGCCGACATTTGGTCTCACTACATTCACATTTCGTTTTATTATGAAACAGAATGCTGATTTTCCTCTCCTGGGCACAGCAGTTGCTCAGTGTGTGCCGCCCAAGAGAAGGGGACACTTGGAGGGAGGAGGGGAACGTTCCCACTGAGAGAATGGGACTAGGACTTTCAAGCCAGCGGGACACTCGAGCTGGCATTTGTGTATTTACAAGAGAACCAACCAAGACCAGACCAGGACTAAAAAAGGACAATTTCAGGCCTCATCCAGTTCTAAACCAGGACTAGCCAAAAGACAGACCACAGAGAGCATAACATAAGTAGGTCACTGAAGTGTGTGTTTATTGTAAAGACTTGAGTGAGGAGCTTAAGTCCCACTCTGCTGCTTTTTTGTTGCCTAAAAGTAGACTAAAAGCGTGTTTGTTTTTCATGCTGAATGTTTTAATGCAACGAAATCTGTAATCGGGCTTGCATCTCCACAAACTTGACTCTTCCTACTGCTTTTTTTCCATGGAAATATTGTTCCTTTGGCTAAAATGTTCCACAGCGAGGCCCAAAAACATATCTATTCCCATGGAAAATGTTCCCAAGGATGGTTTTAACTTTTTATTTGTCTGTTTGCAGGTGATGTGCCGCCTCTAAAAAGTTACAAACTGTATCTTTAAATAAATAAATACATATAATTTACTTCTCAGTGTTATGGCAAGAGTTTCAGTGCCATTAACAAATCAAAAAATACATGGAGAATTCAAACTAGATCTAAGTAAATACAAAAGTTTGTACTCATGTGGATTATCTTGTAATTTCTGCGCCTTAGGTCAATTTTACGCACAAGAATTCAAGATATCTGGATAGACTTTTATCATAAATACTTCCATAAATATTCCTCTTTAATTTTTTCAACTTTATACTTGTTTTATCCAACGCAAGTGACGTTATTTTAACATTATCTGTGTGGTTTTCTCTGCGTAAATCCCTAACATAACCGTGCGTAAAGTCGGAACGTCTTACGGCGCTTAGATAAACAACACCTCTAATGAAAGTGCCCATTTGTCTCCGTATGCATGCGCCTCTAATGCGCCTCTCAGTCCGCGATGCAAATGCGCGCCTTTTACACCTGAATTGCGCATTATTAGGCACGTCTGGGTTTGTTTTTTCACGCCAGGTACGCGCTCTTTTGCCTTAATGAGGGACCCGTGATGGCACCGCGTCTGGAGCGGCTTTTCAAATGCAGATACGCGCTTTCTGACGTCCCCCCCGGCCCGACACGCCGCCTCGCATTCACAACAGAGGGTCAAATTTGTACGTAAAGATAAAAGTAGTGGTCCTTTATAGCGTACAACTCGTGTAGTAGCTTCAAAAATTACTATTTGGCGAACAACGATGTTACTAAAAGCGCAAAAGTTGGGAGTTCGCTGTTATTATTTTCTTAGTAGACCTTTTTACGAACTTAAACTGAAGCATTTCCAATTAACTTCCAATGTAATGATCCAACAAATTGCCCAAAACATATATTTAAATGACGTAATGCGTAATGACGTAAAAACGGGCTATTATGAACTTTAAAACCACAACCTAATAGCCTACTTCGAGTTGTCAAAACATGATTTATGAAAAGTACTGTTACTTTAGAATATTACTCAAGCAGTAAACGCAGTCACACGGCGACTATTAAGAGTAAAGACGTGGTTTTAAAAAGTTACTCGAGTAAATGTAACTAATTACTACACGGTCAATCCCCCAAAGTTTCGCATAATGGGAGAGAAAATAGTTTGGCGCAGGGGAGGGGGGTTATCCAAGGTGTTTGAACCGCACGAGGGACAGGGAGAGAGGGAGAGAGGGAGGAAGAGGAGGAGGAGGAGGAGGAGGGGGGGTCTGGGAGGGCCGAGGAGGCAGGGAGGGCAAAAATTGGGCGGACACATAAAAACTGCAAGGGACCATAGATGCTGGGATCATTTGGAAAAAGTCTGCGTGACCAGCCTTGCGCCTCTGTCTCCTCGCTTCCCTCTCCTCTCGCTTTTCGAACTGGACTGAAAACCTCGAGGCGAAGACTTCTCATTCCCCCCCCCCAAAAAAAAACAAACAAAACAACTGCGCAATTCCACTTCGAACTGCGCGAGAAAGGTGCGCGCGGCGGTACAGCGGTCGCGTTTCTGGGTCCGAATCGTAACGGATTATTGAGAGGCGTCGCGGTTTTTGCCAGCCTTGGGGACAGGAGCGTCGCCTCTCCGGTCGTACTCTTTTTCTTTTGGATTCGAGGACACCTGGACCACTACTGATGGTAAGTAAGATCCCCCGCTGAGGGCTTCTTCTTGCGGCTTCTGTCACTCTCACTGCGCGGTTACGCAGAGGAGGATGGTGTTAGTTGGCTCTGATCGGTCATGTGTGTTCTTGGCTTCCGTGGAGTTGTTTTTTTTTGTTTTTTTTTACGCTGTAACTTCGCACATCGCTGTAAATTTGCTCAAAAACTTGTTGACCAGCTTGTTGCCTTTTTATTTCCTTAAACTAGAAGCTGTTGGTTGTCTCTTTATCCAAACATTGCCAAATCATCCCAAAACCACGCGTTCATACCTTCATAGAACAAGCATAAATATCGATTAAATGCCTTTCCGTAAACTTTGACCGAGTTTAACCGAAGCTTAGCCTGGTTTAGACACCTGCGCGACCCCCCCTCTCTCTTTCCCTCCCTCTCTCCTTCCCTCCTTCACCCCTCGTCCCCCAAAGGCGCGCGCGGCTGCATCTGACACTTTTTGTACACACAATTTTGTAATCCCGAAATATTTATCGTGACATCATGCGCCGGAGGTGTCGGCTAATCGTTATTAACGCGGAGCAAGTCTGACTATAAACCCGCGGAGGAGAGCGTGAGAAACCGGTCGGTTCAAGTCGTGCGTAATGACAACGAAAAGTTCAACGGAGTCCGGAATTTCTAGGAAGTGTTAACAGTTTTCAGTCAGGGCTTTTTGGGGTTTTTTTGGCGTGGGGACGTGTTGGCTAATGTTGAGTTGTTTTAGACTGGAGGAGAGGAGAGAGGGAGAGGAGAGAGAGGAGTTTGCGGCCTGCGGCGCATGGCACGGACAAACCAGATCCAGAATGCTCGATTATACTTCTTTCTTCAACTGCAGAAGTGTTGTGTTGTGTTTATTTCTGCACCAGTTCGCACGGTTTAACATTTTCAGCGAACTATCTTCTTGTTTGCACCGCGATCCGTACGCGTAAAACTAAACCAGCTCGAACTCCCGCTGCAATACGTCTGTTAAAGCAACCACTATCTCTTTGGAAGTCAGATATCTGGTCTGGAAGTTGTGTTAGTGCAGCAAACCAAGCCCGTAGCCTACTCCAAGGTGATCTCATAGACTGCGAATGTTCGGCGGACACTGCGCTCTGCTCCCCGTGCGCACTGATCACAAACACGCCAAATCTCTGGACACTTCTTCCCTTCTTCCCCCCTTTACGAACGAGTGTGTTCCTCTCCAGCGACTGTGTGCACCAGATAGATAAGCCGTGGCTGGGCCTGAGCTGCAGATTTATGCCAGTGCACTTTTAGATTCTTAAAAAACGCTGGCATCTTGGAAACTGAATCATGTTTGTAGCTTTTTTTTAACCAAACGACTTTATTTCATGCTTAGGGTGACTAGATTTTCTCCCGGTTTGTCATGACTAATAATAAAATTGGGAAATGAGCAGGTAATTAAGAACTATTTTTATGCACTCGGTCCATTCATGACTTATTTAGGACTAACGTGACTCAGTATAGTCACATTTTCTCTTTGTTTTGGTTGTTTTTAAGCAGCTTTTCTGCAATTTACATAAATAAATGACAAAGTATGACTGTTTTTACTGTTGGCAGGGGTCAGATTGGTCAAAAATAGTGGCACTTCTTGATAAAACTGGGACAAAACACTGGTTTTGGTTAAATCTGCTGGGACTAAGGGACACAGGGCTCAAATCTGGGACTGTCCCGGGTAAATATGGACGTCTGGTCACCCCAAAACACATGGTAGGACATTTAAACAGATTTGCCAAAAAGTTCTAACACTTGCTTACGTTTCTAAGAAGTTTACAAAGATAAATCAGCTCAGGTTTAGCCTTTAAAAGTGTCTGTTCTTCCAAATTCCAGCTTGTATTTTCAGTTTTCAGTAGCTTACTTGTGGTTAAAGAAAGCTTCATTGCGAATTTTGTCGTTTTATCCAATTAGTAAAGCAGCTTCCTCGACCACTTAACGTTTCTCGCCGACATCAAACGCGCGGATAAAATCTTTTACCCATTCAAAGTTCTCAAAGTGCACGGGGGATAAAAGCAGGCTAGCGCGGCCCTCCTCCCTCCATCGCTGTCAAAATTCCTCCACTTTAAAGGCGATCCGTGCGCGTTACTATCTGTGGTCAGTTGAAAGGGCCAAGGACGGACCGCTTTTGCTTTGGTCTGGTTTGGTAGATTTTGGTAATTGCAGCCTGCGTCGCGTTTTCTCTGATGTTAAGATGGAAGGATTGCAGACCCACCCTTCCTACAAATGCGAAAGGGAGATAGCGGCGGAGTGGAGTTTGGCGAGCGAGCGTGTTTTCAAAGTACCCGTGAAAGGAGGCCAGTAGCTCCGTTGTCAAATCTGGCTTAGCTTGACTTGCTACACATTCAGCAGGTTGATTATGTCCGAGAGAGATGATAAGAGCAACTTTTTGGCTGCCTGCCTTGGCCGGCTTCCACGGCAGCTTGAAAAACCACGTTAGATTCACTTTGAGGCAAAAAAAAAACCCTCTGCAAAATGGACAACAGCTCGATATTATCTGGCTTCGGGATCATTTAATTTGTTTGAGTTTGTTCCAGCTCCGTCCGATTTTCATTCTCATTCCAGTTTTTCCAATTTATTCTGCGGATTTACTGATTGCACGACGGCATATTTGCAATCGAATCTGCATTTCTAAAACATTTCAATCAATAAAAAGTCAAGTTAAGCGAAATTACTCCAGAATCTTCCCCCATATTGTCATTTTTTTTGCAATTGGCTCATGTTTTATTGCAAATCGTACCGTTTTTGTGTAAGAAAAACCCTTCCAAAGCTCTGTTGCACGTTAGTATTGTTCGAGACGAGGGATTACTACATACCTACTAGTATTTCAGTGCGACGCATTTTACGATTTGGCTACAGTTACCCGATTTGTATGGCCAGTGTGTTTTTAAGCCACCATGTATCCCTGTAATCATGGGAGAGGCCCGGGAGCTTTACAATGAGCGTTTGTTGTCAAAGATGTGCACATAGCCTCCTCGCTCCAACACCCCACCAACCTGCCCCTCCTGCCCCCGCCTCGGCCCAGGGGTAATGGGGCCGATCATGTTCCGAAAACCCTCCTCTTTCCCCACCGCCGGCGTTCTCACGGACAGTGGCACTCGCGCGGCGGGGTTACGGCGGTTAGGCTGTGTCGAAACGGTGAAGGTTACAGCGAGGTCAGGTCGTTTTGCTTGTTTCGTTCCCGGGTACGGTAGGAGCACTCCAAAACGCAGCCCTCGCTTAAATATTCCGGTACTTGTCATTCTGGGGGGCGAGCCAGTGGAACCGATTCCAAACGATGACCGAATAGTTGCATCATAGGAGCACACGACACAGCGAGTCCGCGAAGCCAAAAGTGCAATTGGATTAGAGTTATGTTCCGTAAAAGAAATAGCGGCGGTGTCCAAAAACAACTGGGCAAGCTGTCTGTTTAAGTAAAACCATGTACGCCCATGTAGCTGCATTAGCATTCAAACAACAAAGTATGCTTTTTTTACCCAAACACACGCACGAGAACCGCTCGGACTGGGCTCATTTTAAAAGATTTTTGCATTTTTTTTGTCGCCACCGATGCAGATTTTTGTGTGTGATTATGCTTGTTCAAGAAATACTTCAACAAAACAACACTGAAGTACTTTTTTATTGGCAGAGAGGGGTCAGAAAGTACCGGTCGCCTCATCAGCGTCACTACAACCTGTGATCTCTCAAGCGGTGTAGTAGCGGTGGGGGTTTGCACGCTTCGACTAACAATAGCAGCATCATAACCAGTTGGACTTTATCGTCTTGTTTTAATCTATATTTATGAGCTAAAGATGTTAATAGTTCTAATTTACAGTCAGGGTTCCAGCTTTTTTTTTCGCTGACAGAATTTAAAAACTTTTCCATGACATTTTCACGACCTAAAGTGAATTTCCCGTGACTTTACGACATCATACATGTACTTTTAGGCCTAAATATGAAACGTTAACCCTTTCTGCTCACTTTATGGTTTGGGATTATAGTTTTTTAACATTCAAAATACTTTAAATGCATTTATTGTCGTCTCTTAAACAAAAAAAAGGCGCAAATGTTCAGAAATAATCATAATAGCGTCGTGATAACTTAACAGAACGTTGTAGTTGCGTGAAAGCGACGCTAAAATGACGTGACTTTTCCAAAACGTTCATTGAATTTACACTGGCGTAGAAAACGACATTTTCGATTTCCATGACGTTTCCAGGATTTCCATGACCGTGGGAACCGTGTACAGTGGGATCGTGTTCATAAAAAGAACGGTTACTTAAAACTCCGTATAAACGTGAATTTCTTTTAAAATCTGGCTCAGATGCGACACGTTTTGGGGCTCTGTTGCTGCACTCCGAAGCAGCGAAGCACTAATGGCGTATCGTTTCAGATTTTTTTTTATTTTTAAATTTACTTTCATAATATTTTTTTAAGCCAAGATAAGACGGAGGCGTTGGAGGTCTACAGTCCGTGTTGTTCTACATACCTCCTAACATTCCAGTTACAGTAAATAGCTAGCTTAAGCCCAGAGCCAAAATGATAAGGCTTAAAGACACACTCCTGCCCCGCCGCTTTTGCTCTCCCGTGCAAACCCGACATGCTACCACGTTAACCACTGTTTTTCTACGTTTTCTTCGCAGGAACAGGGTCACTCCAACGGTCCCCAGCAGCCGCCCAGCACCAGCTAACATTTCCTGGAAGAACGTGTCCATAGCCCGCTCCCAACAAACATGGACAGTTTTCCCATGCTTTATTTTCTGTCGGTAAGTGAACGCATCGTGGCATTTGAGAATTCCACATGTGATGAAGTGTTCCTGCTGGGCTTATGGTGTGTAGACGTACTGAGCGGTGAAAAGTTGTAGGCCCACTTACTGAAACAGACTGACGTGGATGGACTACTTTTGTGGTTGTAGTAAATATATTTTTGTTTTAAGTAGATGAAAACGTGAAAAAGTTGCAGAAATTAAAAACTGAATAGCTGCGGTTTTCAGATAAAGTCGGGCAAAGTTTTTAAAGTATATATCGTCAAAACAAATCACAACTTATACACACACCTCACCAAAATCGGGACTAAACCCAGAACTAAACCAGGACCAGAACAGGACTAAACCTTAAAAAAGTCGGGCAAAGTTGTTAAAGTATTTACTCTCGCCACAAATCACTTATACACACTCCTTAAAAAAGTTGGAACTAAGCTCAGGACTCAACCAGGACTAAACCAGGACCGGAACAGGACTATACCTTAAAAAAGTCCAGATCTGGACCAATCTGTTGAACGTAAATCAAAAGTAAAGCAAACTAAAACATGTTAAGTAGATGAAAATGTGAAAAAGTTGCAGAAATTAAAAACTGAAGTTAACATTTTCAAATAAAGTCGGGCAAAGTTTTTAAAGTATTTACCCTCGCCGCTAATCATGACTTATACACACACCTCACCAAAACTGGGACTAAACCCAGACCTCAACCAGGGCTAAACCAGGACTAGAACAGGACTAAACCTTAAAAAAGTTGGGCAAAGTTTTTAAAGTATTTACTGTTGCCACAAATCACCACTTACACACACACCTCACCAAAACTGGGACTAAGCTCAGGACTTAACCAGGTCTAGAACAGGACTAAACCTAAAAAGTCCACATCTGGACCAATCTGTTGCGAATTTGTTGAACGTTAATCAAAAGTAAAGCAAACTAAGCAAACTAAAACATATTGAGTTGATGAAAATGTGGAAAAAGTTGCAGAAATTAAAAACCAATGTATATATTGTCAAACCAAATCACCACTGATACACACACCTCACCAAAATCGGGACTAAACCCAAACTCAACCAAGACTAAACCAGGACCAGAACAGGACTAAACCTTTAAAAAAAAAGTCCACATTTGGACCAATCTGTTGCGAATTTGTTGAACGTAAATCAAAAGAACCAAACTAAAACATGTTAAGTAGATGAAAATGTGAAAAAAGTTGCTGAAATTAAACCTTGAATAGCTACCATTTTCAAATAAAGTTGGGCAAAGTTTTTAAAATATTTATTGTCCCCACCAATTACAATATAAACACATACCTCACCAAAATCAGGACTAATCCCAGAACTAACCCAAGACTAAACCAGGACTAGAGCAGGGCTAAACCTTAAAAAGTCAGGCAAAGTTTTTAAAGTATTTACTGTCGCCACAAATCCCCACTTATACACACACTTCACCAAAATTGGGACTAAACCCAGACCTCAACCAGGGCTAAACCAGGACTAGAACAGGACCAAACCTTAAAAAGTCCACCTCTGGACCAATCTTTTGGGAATTTGTTGAATGTAAATCAAAAGTACCAAACTAAAACATATTAAGTAGATGAAAATGTGAAAAAAGGTTGCAGAAATTAAAAACTGAAATAGCTACCATTTTCAGATAAAGTTGGGCAAAGTTTTAAAAGTATTTATCATCACCACAAATCACCACTTACACTCACACCTCACCAAAATGGGGACTAAGCTCAGGACTCAACCAGGACTAAAACAGAACCTAAAAACTGAATAGCTACCGTTTTCAAATAAAGTTGGGCAAAGTTTCACCACAAATCGTCACTTACACACACCTCACCAAAATCGGGACTAAACCCAGACCTCAACCAGGGCTAAACCAGGACAAAACCAGGATTAGAACAGGACTAAACCTTAAAAAGAAGTCCTCATCTGGACCAATCTGAGATCAAACCAGGACAAGTGTGAACACAGTCTTGGATTTGGGAGGTTTTATCAAGATGAAACTTTGCTCCAAGTGGGGGAGGGACTCGGGAATTGACTTAAAATTCCCCAAATCTTTGTTGAAGGAGCAGTTTTTCCCTGAAGGACGTGTCCGTAGGTAAACAGTAGTTCTATCTGATTCTGTTATCTGACTGTTGTGTGGTAAACAACACTTAGAGCTTAAATATGTTAAGTTAAAGTTAAAGTTAAATGTTGACCTAGTCGGCTATTGGTCAAAACCTTAATGGAAAATATCCGTAGATAATCAATGAATTTCCATGTTTTACTAAAATAAGCTTGATTGAAATGTAATAGTACGTTGAGGGAAGCCTTTTAAACCTTCGTCAAATACCTTGGCTATTGTTGAAACAGGAATGACTGCAGAAAATGACGAAATTCAAGTGTAACCAGATTACAAAATATAACAATATTACAAAATGCAGGCCTAATGAAGACTAAAATAACTGCTTAAGTTCACAACGTGTCAAAACTTCAGTACTTTTCCAAATTTTTCAAACTTAAAAAAATAAAGCTGTCAAATTTGTTCAGCGTTTTAGTTGTTTTGCCCATTTCTAACCTAAAAAAAAAAGAGTTAAGCTCCAGTAAACCAGGACTAGAACAGGACTAAACCTAAAAAAGTCCACATCTCGACCACTTTGTTGCGAATTTGTTGAACGTAAGTCAAAAGTGGCAAACTTAAACATGTTAAGTAGATGAAAATGTGAAAAAAGTTGCAGAAATTAAAACCTGAATAGCTGCAATTTTCAAATAAAATCAGGCAAAGTTTTTAAAGTATTTATCGTCAAAACAAATCACGACTTATACACACACCTCACCAAAATCAGGACTAAACCCAGAACTCAACCAGGGCTAAACAAGGACCAGAACAGGTTAAAACCTTTAAAAAGTCAAGCAAAGTTTTTAAAGTATTTACCCTTGCCACAAATCACCACTTATACAAACTCCTTAAAAAAACCAGGGCTAAACCAGGACTAGAACAGAACTAAACCTAAAAAAGTCCACATCTGGACCAATCTGTTGCGAATTTGTTTGAGCATAAATCAAATGTAAAGCAAACCAAGCAAACTAAAACATATTAAGTAGATGAAAACGTGGACAAAGTTGCAGAAATTAAAAATTTATGTATTCACCATCAAAACAAATCACCACTTATACACGCACCTCACCAAAATCAGGACTAAACCCAGAACTCAACCAGGGCTAAACCAGGACCAGAACAGGACTAAACCTCAAAAAAGTCGGGCAAAGTTTTTAAAGTATTTACTGTCAAAATAAATCGCAACTTATACAAACCCATCACCAAAATCGGGACTAAACCCAGAACTCAACCAGGGCTAAACCTTAAAAAAGTCCACATCTGGACCAATCTTTTGCGAATCTGTTGAACATAAATCAAAAGTAGCAAACTAAAACATGTTAAGTAGATGAAAATGTGAAAAAAGTAGCAGAAATTAAAACCAGAATAGCTGCAATTTTCAAATAAAGACGGACAAAGATTACAAAATATAGGCCTAATGAAGACTAAAATAGCTGCTTAAGTTCACAACGTGTCAAACGCTTCAGTAGATCTGGCCACTTTTCAATTTATTTCAAACTTTAAAAAAATAAAAGTGTCAAATTTGTTCAGCGTTTTAGTTGTTTTGCCCATTTCTAGCCTAAACAAAACCAAAGTTAGGCTCATGTTCCAGCTACTTGCCAATATTGACCAACCGCATTTTAGTTGTTTTACCCACGCTTTACAGGCTAGCCTAAACAAAACTAGGGATAGGCAACATGTCCAGCTACTCGCCGATACTGGCGAACCGCACTGACGCAATTTCCACTCAAAACTTGACGTACCCTTCTGTATCGAATCTGCGGTTAATCATGTGTTTGCCTTTTGGGGTAGTTTTAACCGTGGTGTCCGCACTAGCCTAAATAAAACCCGAGTTAGTTTAAACTTCTCGCCACTTGCCAATTTTGACGACACACATTGACACAACTCAGAAACGTATTAAATCTAGTTGTAATTGCTTGTTTTGCTTTATCATAAATTGCCTAATAATAAAATTTGTTGAGGATTTTAGTTTTTTTAACCATGGTAGCCTAAACAAAACTCGGGATAGGCTAAACGTCCAGCTACTTGCCGATATTAGCTAACCGCACTGAGCATCTCCACCCAAAATTTAGTGCATATTTAATGTATCACATCTGGTGTTGGTTTATTTCAAATAATATTAATAATAAGATCAAATTTGTTCAACATTTTACTTGTTTTACTTACGGTTTACGGGCTAGTCTAAACAAAACTAAGGTTAGGCTAAATGTCCAGCTGACTCCACCCAGAATTTATTTTAAAATGTTAACTGCTTAAACATCTTTCTCCATTTCTGTCAAAAGTAATAATCAGATTTGTTTGTTTTAACATGGTGAACAGGCAAACCAAAACAAATCTAGTGTTAGTCTAAATTTCCAGCTACTTGCCAAAATCGACTGCACACACATCAGCGCAACTCCACCCAAGTTTGACCGTAGTTTTCTTTATCCAATCTGGTGTTAATCGCTTGTTTGCCTTCTCCCTAGAGACATCATGATTCCTGGTAATCGAATGCTGATGGTCATTTTAATATGCCAAGTCCTGCTGGGAGAGAGCAACCATGCTAATCTGATACCTGAGGAAGGGAAGAAGAAGGTTCCGGGAGTTCGCGCTGGTGGGGACCCTCAGAGCAATGACCTGCTACGGGACTTCGAGGCCACGCTGCTCCAGATGTTCGGCCTCCGCAGACGGCCCCGCCCCAGCCGTGCCCTCACCGTGCCCCAGTACATGCTGGACCTGTACAGGCTGCAGTCCGGAGAGGCCGAGGAGGACGCGGAGGCCTTCCAGTACCCGGAGAGGTCCGCCAGCCGGGCCAACACCGTGAGGGGCTTCCACCATGAGGGTAAGAAGTGCGGTAGGAGAGTGCGCCTACGTTCCCTCAGCCCTGTGTTCCCTCATTTCTAAGTTTTTTTTCTATTTCCTTCCAAAATTAGGCCCAAAATTAGTCTCTATGTTCCAACCTATTATCCAGCAGCACTTGACTACAGATGTAAGGTTGAGGTCATGGTGCAAAGGATCCTCGATTGAAATTACTCTAAATCATCCCTTTAAATGCGGTATAAAAATAAAAATGACTTGATTTAGAGTTTAATTTTGAGAAGAATCTTAGAAATAATGGAACATAGGGCTGACCCCGTGTGGTAGATACACTTAAGTCTCTATAATCCAGTGTTAAGTTTTGAGTTTGCAGATTAGAGTTTGCAGTGACATCGCAATGGGGGGTTCTACATGTAGAGTATGTCTATGAGTGTTCATTAGCTACCAGAGGCGGGGACTTGCAAGTCGTGACTCGAGTCAGACTTGAGTTACTATTTTTAGAAGTGGAGACTTGGCTTGATAAAATGGATTAAGACTTGGGACTTGACTTGGACTCGAAGGTCAGTGACTTGGGACTTGACTCGGACTTGAGGCCTGTGACTTGAGAAGACTTGAGAAGCACTTTTAAATCTGAATTCTTTCTAGTCTGACCGTAATGATTCACTCTAAGATCTTGTCAAGACATAAAAAGGAAAAATGGACTAAATTCATTTCTACAACTTTCAAATAAAGACTCATATGTAAATATACCATGACTTTTTAAGTAAAATTTATCTTAAAATTCATATACATTGCAAAAATCTATGATGTATTTGGTACTTTGGTTTAAAGACTTGAAATGACTTGAAGCTCAGAGCAGACGACTTGGATTTGACTTGGACTTATGGGCCAGTGTCTCGAGACTCGACTTGGACTTGCCTGTATTTGACTTGGGACTTGACTCAGAGTTGAGGTGAAAGATTTGAGACTTACTTGGTATCTTCCACGGTGGCACAACGCACACATTAGACACACTGCCAAAAAAGTTTGAAAACTCAAGAGAAAATACAAACTGGATTTTGATTTTCAGCAAAAAGGTGCGATTAACAGACTGAAAAAACTGTGGGATTATGTGAGCTATCGTCTGACTCTAATGTGATTTGAGAGGCTCACCTGTCGTAGTTCCAGCTCAGGTCTTTCTGGTCAGATTGTGTTAAAATGAAGCTCGGATTAAAGCCCGTTAGAGATTAGAAGACCACAGCAGGACTAAAACAGCAGCGAAGACTGTACTAAAAGTCAACCAGGTTTGAACAAGTCTTAGGTTAAACCAGACCTAAATCAAAACTCAAAACTTGGATTATAAAAAGGATTGAAGCAGGTGTAAATTCTAGACTATAAAGACTATACCAGGTCTAAGACAGGACTACAGAGTTCTAAACAAAGACCTAAACTAGAACATGCTTACTATATACTAGTATCTTTGAAATACTAGTATCTAAGAAAGTAATTTGAGCAAATATTCATGCAGTTCTTTGGGTTAGTTTACAGCATGTCTTTGTTTTTTTTTCTTCTTTTTGCAAGATTTAAATGGGTCTGACAGAGGTTGAGTAAGACTAATACAACACCGATTCAGCTTTTAAAGACTCCTGCAATGGCAATCAATTGTTGCACACATGGTTAACAGATCAACGCGGCTAAAAATACACTTTCTCAAATGTGTAACTGCTTATTCCGCTTGCCAGATTGGAAAGCTAACCTGCAACAAAGCTATTTTTAAGTTTAATTAGCAGCTCAACACCCACTAACTTCAACCGTAACCATACAACTTCGCAAACCCGTGGGAAGACTTTCGAGTCACCCGGGTAAAAAACTAGATAAAAACCAATTTGATCTTAAACCCAAACTAGCTCTTCTATTTCGGCGCATATCTTTGACGACCGCGCGAAAAGGCAGTGGCTTATTTTGTCTCGCGTTTAAATCGCCGCTCTGTCATCGCCGCCGTCTCTTCCAACCGGCCTTTGGTGAAAAGTGCCTCATTGGGTTGCATCATTCCCAGTGTTTTCATAAACTCCCAATCTCCCCCCTTTGCTTCCCCTGCGCGCACGCCAGCAGCCAGCAGCCCGCCATCTGGCCAGTGGAAAAGCGCCGTCTTGCATTTGCGTTGGGTGAGGACTGCAAAACGCATTTCCTACATCCCTTGAAACACGATTTTAAAGCCGCCCCGCCCTTCTCACCCAAACCATGGAGGATGTGGTCAGCGAATAGGAGGAAAAAAATCTGCAGGACAAGCTTTCCAGAATGTGTGGACGGTTCGCAGCTGGAGCTATAAGGCATACCTCTAGATTATGGCTTGCAACTGGGACCCCACCCAAGTGTCTAGGCCCGGGCGAGCTCTTTCTTGTGTCTTGCTTTGTGTGTTTGCATGGAAGGCTCATTTCGAAGGGCTATCGCGAACGTGCAATTATCTTTAATTCTACTCTGCGCTCCCGTCTAAATAAAACCCGCCTTCCAACAATGTGGGACGACGCTCTCTCGGGACGTGGAAAAACAGGCGAAGGCAAAGTCTCAAGGGAAATTTTTTCGCAGAGAGAATCGGGCTGGTGATCTGGCTCGGGCAGAGAATGCGACGAGGTAAACAGCGGTCCAAAACGTGTCCGACTTAAAGGTGCACTGTGTAGCTTTTGGAGACCGCGGAGACGAGCGCCAAGCCGGTTTACAGGTCCGATCTGTGGAGAGGTGGACCTAGATACAGTAGAATAGTAGATATAGTAAAATATTCTAAAATTTTCAATAATAATAAGCAAATTTAATGCCATACATGGTACATTCTAGGATAAACATCTCCGTGGACATCTCCTCGTTCCACAAAAGTGACATAGACCACCTTTAAAGCCACAGTATGTAACTTTTTTTGCCTAAATTAAAGTAAATTAAGGCCTGTTTTTATCATTATGAGTGATTTTATTGCACCAAAAACACAGTAACAAATGCTCTTACTGTGAATGGGCTTGCATCTCCGTAAACCTGACTGGTCTACTTCCTGCTTGTTTCCATGGAGATGCTTCCTTTGGCTGTAATATTCCACAGTATGGCATAAAATCTCCATGAAAGTATTGTTTACATACGTTCTTATGACTTTAAAGGGGCAATTATGTCACTTTTCTTTTGCTTTTCTATTGCCTTGAATGTTCCAAAGTGTGGCATTAAATGTAATTACCTCATAATTGTTCAGCGACAGGTGTTTTTGAGGATCGTGCGCCGGCGTCAGGTGCTTGTTTAACGCATTATGGTGGAACTTTTCCAAGCAAAGCAATGACGTCTCAGTGTAAATTCTGCTTTTACCAGAAAAGTTACACAGTGCGCCTTTAGTTTGGCTGATGTTTTTGAGAACTAGAACGGACTTGCAGGAGAAAATTGTATGTTAAAAGCTACGGCCAGGGCTAGTCAACAGTTTGGTCCCGGGGGGGAGGAGTGGAGATAGGATGATTCAGCCTTAATACGCCCACTTACATTTGAAACAATCGACAACATTAGTCAATTTGAACAAGTAACGTCACGTAACATAACAACAACAACTTCACACTGACTTTCCAAAACTACAAAGAAGATTTTGACCTTTTGACATTCATTTCACATCATTTGTAAATAGAATAAATGTCATATAACCTGGTCAGCCGCAAAAACACCATTAGAAAGATTTATATTCCAGCCCCTATAAGTTAATGGTACAACAAATCGACAGTAAAACATGACATTTTACTATTAAACCCACAGTATATAACATTTTAGCAAAAGAAAGAAAAAAAAGCATGTAACTAAACTTATGTAAATCATGGGAGACAACTATAGGCTACATTATGAGGTCAGATCTGTGGAGAGGCAACCCTATTCAAAGAGAGAATGACTGTATTTCTGAACAATAGAAACAACAGAATGGAATAAATGTTAGATGATTGTGTTGAGTGGGCTTGCGTCTCCACAAACCTTTAGTCTTATCCAGCTTGTTTCCATGGAAATGTTGCTCCTTTAGCTGTAATCTTGCACATTATGACACAGGACCTGTCAATGTCCATAGAGAATGTTCCAAAGTGTGGCTTTAACTTGTTACACCCATGGAACCATGAAGGTGCCACTTCCAGAAAGCTACATACTGCACCTTTAAAGGCCCATATTACACAATTTTTGGTCTACAGGGTTCCCACGGTCATGGAAATCCTGAAAAAGTCATGGAAATTGAAAATGTAATTTTTCATGCCTGGAAAAGTCATGGATTTTTGTAAATTCAATGACAGTTTTTTAGGTATTTAGCATCTCTTTCACACAACTTCTTCGTTCTGTTAAGTTATCATTCGGCTATTATAAATATTTCTGAACGTTTTGTTTAAAAGTGATGACAATTAAATACACTGACAGTATTTTGAATGTTAAAAAACTATAATCCCAAACCATAAGATGAGTGGAAAGGGTTGACATTTCATATTTAGCCTTAAAAATCTGATCAATTCTACACATGTAGGTGCCGTAAAGTCATGGAAAATTCACTTTAGTTCATTAAAAAGTCATGGAAAAGTTTTGAAATTGTGACAGTGAAAAAGAGTGGGAACCTTGGATGTTATAATGTTGTTTACTCATCACAAACAGACCTGGAGTTGTGTTTTGTTTCATTCACACATGTTTAACACTGAAAGTTCGTCTCTCCACTGTGTTTTTAAACTCCACACACCTTCACTCGAATCTTTTCTTTGATTTCACCATTGCTTGTCTCTACTGAACAAAATCTTAAAGGTATCCGTTAACTTGAAAACTACCACTACGTATTCAACGACATCACAAGGTGGAACGAAGTATTCTGAGCTTTGAAGAAGTAGACAGACTAATAACAATAAAGGATTTAATATTCAATTTAAAGGTCTTATATCACACAAACTTGACTTCTGTGAGCTTTAGCCGTGTTATAATGTTGTTGCCTCCTCAGGAACGGACCTGGAGTTGTGTTTTATTTGTAGTCTCTTGCACCTTGTGATGTCACGAAGCGGTAGTGTTCAGGTTTCAGGCCGATCACTCGCGCCTTTATCGAGCAGTTTACGCACTTCCTGCTCTTTTTGTGTGAATGAAACAAAACACAACTCCGGGTTTGTTTTTGATGAGGTAACAACATTCTAACGCGGCTTAAACCTCACAGGAGTCTGCGTGGCGTAATATTGGACTTTGCGTGGGCTGATTTCTAAGTCCTTCGGTTTCAAACTGGACTCCGACTTTACCTTTAACTTTTGTAACTAGTCTGGGCCGCTAACTCTGAACAAACATGGCCGACGAGCGCAGTGATGCAACGTATTTCTCCTGCTGTCTTCTCCCCCTCCAACTATGTTAATAACACGCTGTGAGGACTTTTAAGTGCTCGCTTTCATCTGGGCCCCATTGTACGCCAGTGTGATCCAGTTGACTGATTTATCCCAAACACAACCCTCGGTGCACCCCGCGACATATGGACAGCCACGGCGCTAGCTATATCATTAAGAAAACATTATTGTTTCAGGTGATAGCTTTGTTATTCATTCATTTCTCCTCCCTTCGGCGGATTAGGAGTCTAAGCACGCGGCTTGACAAGTGTAAGACGGATAAGAGCAGGGGCGTAGGGTTTTTTCTACATTTTTAAGTAAACTTCTGAGAATTGACCACCCAGCGCCATGTGACTTATAGCGTTTGACCCCTTCATGTATTTGTTTTTTTTTTTTTTTTGCATGAGGTATAGTAAAGACTTTCTACCTGATTTTTACTGTCTTAAAAATGTGAAAAACAGAAGTAGCTCAAAACATTTTGCAGTGGTCCAAAGTTATTCCTCACTTACCTTACGTTAATTATTCACCACAGTGAGTTTACCAGACTGGATTTTTGCCATCACAATAAAGCTTACAACAACTAGTATGCTAACTATGCACTTCCTGTTCATTGGGCAATAAGAAGCTTTGTAATAGTGGACTTATTTTTACTTCAAATTTTGGTTAAATACATGGGAAAGAATTGGATACACAGCTTTTCATGCTAAAATGTGGGAAAATGAGAACATTTGGTTGATTTATTTCTTTATTTTATCTTAATTTTACCATTTTACCTTCAGATAAATCTTCAGAGTTAGGGTTTTTAAAAAATTGTTAAGATAATTATTAGTCGTTCACAGTTCAGTGCATCAAATTGGGACTAAATCTGGACTAGATCAGGACTAAACCAAACCTAAATCCCAATTAGGACTCAAAACTGGACCGAAAACCAGGACCAAAGCAGGACAAGTATGAACCCACACTTGAACTTAAACCAGGTCTAAATTAGGACCGTACCAATAGCCTAGAAGATAAGAAAAATGCAACTGGTGTGCATGTTTTTGGAAATTACACTAATAACGGTACAAAAAAAAAGTGTTATTGTTAAATTTCTGTATCGGTGATCCATTTGTCATAACTTCAGTTTACATTTTATACGTTTACGTTTAGAGCAAATTCATGGACCACAAGTTTTCAAATCATTTCGAATCATAAAATTTATCATCCCCCGTACATACTTCCCCAAACTCTTATCCGACTTCTGCGAATCTCCGAAGTGTTTTCCCTTGGATATTGTACCGTCGGAAAGATAAATCTTTAGGGTTAGTGCTAGTTAGGGTTAATAAAAATTGGTTCCAATAATTATTAGTAGTTTACACTTCAATGCATCAAATTGGGATTAAATCTGGACTAGATCAAGACTATACCAAATTTAAACCAAGATTAGGACTCAAACGGGGCTGAAAACCAGGACCAAACCAGGGAAAGAATGAACCCACCCTTGAACTAATAGCAAGTCTACACCAGGACTAAGCCTAACCTAGGACTTAACTAAACCAGGTCTAAACTAGGACCATACCAATAGCAGATATATATTTAAAAAAAGATAGAAAAATACAACCGGTGTGCATATTTTCAGAAATTACACTTTTAACAAAATTTCTCTAAACGTTTTCATACCGTTATCGTTAAATTTCAGTATCAGTGATGAATTTGTCATAACTTCAGTTTACATTTTATAGGTTTAGAGCAAGTTTTCAAATCATAAAATTACAATTTGCAAAACTGCGCTAGGTCAGGACTAAACCAAATTTACATTAGGACTCAAACTGGGCCGAAAACCAGGACAAGTATGAACCCATCCTTGAACTAAAAGCAAGGACTAGAGCAAGTCTAAACCAGGACTAAGCCTAAACCAGGACTAAACTAAACCAGGATTAAACTAGAACTAACAATAACCGACCAGATAAGAAAAATACAACTGGTTTTGGAAGTTACACTAATAACAACATTTCTGTACACTTTTTTTCATACCGTTATCGTTAAATTTCAGTATCAGTGATCCATTTTTGTCATAACTACACTTTACATTTTATAGGTTTAAATTCTTGGACCACAAGTTTCCGAAAAAACAGGACTAAACCAGGACAAGTTTGAACCCAACTTTGAACTAAAAGCAAGGACTACAGCAAGTCTAAACCAGGACTAAACCAGGTCTAAGCCTAAACCTGGACTAAACTAAATTAGGACTAAACCAAAACTTACGAAGATAAGAATAAGAAAAGTACAACTGGTTTCATAAATGACACTATTAACAAAATTTCTGTTAACTTTTTTATACCGTTATCGTTAAATTTCAGTATCAGTGATCCACTTGTCATAACTTCACTTTACATTTTATAGGTTTAGATCAAATTCTTGGACCACAAGTTTCCGAATCATAAAATTACAATATTTCTATTCACCGTAGCAACAACATTAAAACTTATCATCCCCCGTACATACTTCCCCAAACTCTTATCCGACTTCTGCGAAACCCCCGAGTGTTTTCCCTTGGATATTGTACCGTCGGCCTCCTTAATGATTATGCATGATGAAAATGATAAACGTCGTAAGCTAGCAAAGCGCGGCTAGCTAATCAGGAACACAGAAGGTTTTAATAATACGAAGCACCTGGCGGAGATTATGGCCTGGGTGTGAAATAACAGGGCCCGGAATGAGCAGGAAAAGGGTAGACACAACATTCCTTTCTCCCAACAATGGTGATCTTGGCTGAAATGTGCGGAGCTAGCCTGTTTTTACTGTAGCTGTGGTACGTTAATCACCTACCCTCCTCCCCGACAACGCAAGTCTGTGCACAGGGAGAGAAATGGGGTCGGAGAGGGCAGAGGTGAGGCGCTGGAGGAGTGATGGATAAGAGCGGAGAGATTGAACGATACGGGTATTTGCGTAGCTGATGCGGATTGTGTAGGATCCAGAGAAAGCGATGGTCGATAAGGTCTGACAATATTTTTCGACTGATATCTAAGGCAGGTTTTGATCATTTTCCCAAAAATATATAACTTTTTTTTAAGAGGGAGTATATTCAGAATCGATTTTTTGGAGCTTTCTACCGTTTTATTAGCCTAATTTATCAGACGGTTTCACTTTGTGGAAACCGTCTGACCACTGAGACTTTTTTAAATTCAACCGATCGCTGCTATTTGGTCGTGAAGTATGTAATGCATCAAATCCCGTAGGACGAAGGGCAATAACATCTTTCCCCTTGATAAAATTCACTAAACATTCTCTTTATTCCGGCTTTAAATCCTCGATCTCAGGAATCGTTGCCAACACAGAATCTATGGCTCTTTGCTGATTGGCTGGTGCCTGAACTCGCACTTTCAGGGTTCTTGCAAACCGTCTAGTGTATTCCAATTCCTGACCTAGTCGTTGGAGAGAAATGAAATTGAGCAGAGACACTAGGTGGCGTCAACCTGGCTGCCATGTTATAACATTCCTTCATCAAAAACATGCCTGAAGTGGTTGTGTACACTACCGGTCAAAAGTTTTAGAACACCCTAATTTTTCCAGTTATTTATTGCAATTCAAGTTGTGCAAGCTTGAAATGATACAAAAGTAGGTACTGAAAAAGATAAAAGATACAAAATACAAGTCCAAACTCTGCCAAAACTACCTCAGGAAAAAAGAACAAGATGGTAAAGCTTGAAAACATGGAGTGTCCAGCAGCACAGTGTCCAGACTTAAACCCCATCGAGCTGGTTTGGGATGAACTGGACTGAAGAGTGAAGCAACCTACAAGTGCCACACATTTATGGAAACTTCTGCAACAGACTTGGGAAGAACTTTCTGAAGAATATTTGATTTCTGTTGTAAAAAGAACGAGCCACGAGTGTGTTCAGCTGTTATATCTGCCAAAGGTGGACACTTTCATGAATCAAAAGTTTAGAATACGTTTTGGTCAACAGTAAAAAAAAAAATAGAAAAAGTGTGGTGTTCTAAAACATTTGACTGGTAGCGTATGTCATCCATGCATGTTTGAGTAATGTAGTGATCTCTCCCAGGCTCTATCCAAACCCTACTTTTGTCCAATCCTTCGCTCACAAACCTACGTGACAATTCTCCACAAAAACATGATGCAAAACTATACACTACAGCTTCACAAACCTGATTCGATGTGCAGTTGTTTCTTTAGTGGAACACACGCCGATTGTAACGTAATAGTTTTGTGAAGGGGGAGTGACTTTTGGCTCAGAGTGAAGCTTATAATACATTTTAGTAAGTTGTTTTTGGCGAATAGAAGTATTTTTAAAACAAAAAAGGGTATCTTAATATGTTGTGTTTGCAGTTAGTAGGTTATCTTGGTGTTTTCATTGTAGTTTTCACGTGTTATCTGTATATATGTGTATGGAACTGTTTCTTCTGTTGTTGTTGACTTTTATGTGAAGCACTTTAGTCAGCTGAAGTTGTTTTAAATGTGCTATATAAGTAAACTTGAATTGAATTAATTTTAATAAGTTTGCCATCAACAAAATTCTCAAAATCTCTCTCTTGTTCCCCGCAGAGCACATGGAGAGGGTGGAGGGCGTACACGACCGCAGGCCCACGCCGCTCCGCTTCCTGTTCAACCTGAGCAGCATCCCGGACGACGAGCTCCTCACGTCCGCGGAGCTCCGGCTTTACCGCCACCAGATCCAGGACGCCCTATCGGAGGAACCGGGCCTTCACCGCATCAACATCCACGAGGTCATCAAGCCCCCGCAGCCGGGCAAGCCCCTCATCACCCAGCTCCTGGACACCCGCCTGGTCCGGCACAACGCCACGCGGTGGGAGAGCTTCGACGTCAGCCCGGCCGTGCTGCGCTGGACCCGGGAACGCCACCCCAACTACGGGCTGGCGGTGGAGGTCCTGCACCTTAACCAGACCCCGCGCCACCAGGGGAAGCACGTCCGGATCAGCCGCTCCCTCCACCAAGAGCCGGGCGAGGACTGGGAGCAGCTACGCCCGCTGTTGGTCACCTTCGGGCACGACGGAAAGGGCCACCCGTTGACGAGGCGGGCGAAGCGTAGCCCGAAGCAGAGGGGCCGGAAGCGGAACCGTAACTGCCGGCGACACGCGCTGTACGTGGACTTTAGCGACGTGGGGTGGAATGACTGGATAGTGGCGCCGCCCGGGTACCAGGCGTATTACTGCCACGGGGAGTGCCCATTCCCGCTGGCCGACCACCTGAACTCCACCAACCACGCCATAGTGCAGACGCTGGTCAACTCGGTCAACAACAACATTCCCAAGGCGTGCTGCGTGCCCACGGAGCTGAGCGCCATCTCCATGCTCTACCTGGACGAGCATGACAAGGTGGTGCTCAAAAACTACCAGGAGATGGTGGTGGAGGGCTGTGGCTGCCGCTAGTCCAGGACACTGTTGGCCTGAGGAGGACTATGGACCTCACTGACAGAAGCTATACCGGACACTCCACCCGCCCTCCCCCAGAACGCTCACTCGGACCCTTATTTATAACGTTTATGTTGAGGTGTATGTTTGTCTCACTTTTGTTTGTTTCTTTTGACAATATGATCATATATTTTGACAAAATATATATATTTATATCTACATATTAAAAATAAATTGAGTCCTTATTTTAAACATAAAAGCTGTACAACTTGTCATAATGTACATTAGATTGTATACGTTTTTTATGGAGAAAATAGTAAAAACCTACTAAAAATGGATTTACTGGTAATATTTATTGCTCGAGTGATAGGATTTAAGATTGCATTGTTGACATATTCTAGCACATACTCACATTGAACTCTTTAAATCTTCAAACCAAAGATGACGTAAGGAAAAGTCCAGTTTATAAAATCAGGCTGGATCAGGGTTTGCAAAATATGTACCAAGGTAAAGTTATTGTTTTATAGTCATTGCATTTAAGGTTGAAGTTGTTAATGAAGCTTAAATCTGTTATTTTTTTTATAATTATCATTGTACTAAAAGAAAAAAAAAAAAAAACTCCATCACATTTTACCTAATCTCATCTTCAGTATTTGAAGTACAACTTGGTCTTAAAATCAGGTTTTACAAATACAATCCAAACATCGAAACATATATTTAAAGTTGGGAATAAGCGCATGAGTTGAAATAATTTAATTTCTGTAGTTTTGAGATATAGGTATAGATTTTTAAGTTGATCTAACAAAATTATTTTATTAGACGTTTCTTCCTTGTTTAAAACATTGTATGTACAGTTAAATCAGCTGCCAATGTCATTTATCGAACGTTTACTGACTCTATTAACTAATCATTCACATAAAATTAATGTCATGTTGGACACATATTCTGCTAATTTCTGATTTGTTATAATGTTTCCTCATCACAAACATACCTGGAGTTGTGTTTTGTTTCATTCAGACACGTTTAACGCACAAAATAATCAAAAGTCTCTAATACCGCATGTTTAGGCTTTGGAAAACACTTCATTCCACCTCGTGATGTCATGTGGTAATACAGGAAGTGCTCCATTGTGCTTTTAAACTCCATACACCTTAAAGGTTGCATAGAGGATTTTTTTAAGGAAAGAGAACTACAGCGACAGTCCTTTTTCAAATGTTGTGCATGCGGGACACCACCTTCCTCCTCCACAGGTCCCTCTAAAAATAATTTAGAGACCGATACCTCAGTTTTTAGACCCTTTGTCTGCTTCAGTTGCACAATCGCTGAAAGGAATCTCCAAGAATCACCTCAGTTTGTCTTCGCTCCTTTTCTCCTTCTCTTCTTCTTTCAGCGACCTCAAAAACGGACTTTCTTTCGCGGCGAACTGGTCGTGGATTCTCGTCCGACATCGCAACAAACTTTGTGCGAACTGCGAGGAAGCTGCAATTAGAAAAAGCCTCTTAAGAACCGTTGCATAGTTACCCTAGGTACGTAGGGAGTTTCATTGACAACCTAACAGCCAATAGAAAATGAGGTAGCCTTGTTATCTATTGGCTGATGTTTATCTGGCCTCACTACATCCACAGTTAATAGATTTTCATTCTTTTTTTTTTTGGTCATCATAATTACAAAGTTGCTGCAGCTCTGTAATGGTCATTGACAATTTGAAACAAAACCAAAAATCCTCCATACAACCTTTAACTAGAATGATTGTATGAATTTAGCCCTGGAATTACCAATCTCTAATGAAGTAAAAAGCTACCACCACATGACATCACAACGTGGAACAGAGCGCTTTGAGTTTTGCCCTGTTAAAGGCCGAAGAGTCGAAGCGCGTTTTTTGTGATTTTAACTTTATCTCCCATGTGGTATTAGAGGCTTTTGATAATTTTGCGCTTTTTGAGTGCCTCAGTTTTTTCTGTTTTGTATTTGAGACTGATCCCTACACTGAAGAGCACCAACAGGACAATTCTGCACTTTTTTTTTTTTTAATATCCAAGTAGCACTCTTGCCCTCAAAGTTTTGCAGAAGTTTTGGAGATGTAGACAGCTGAATAATTCAAGATGTGTGTGAATGAAACAAAACACAACTTTGAGTATGTTTTTTTTTAGGAGATAACAACATTATAACATTGACTTAGAGCTCATCTTCAGCACCTTTACAATTTAAACAAGAAAGCAAAAGAATAAAGCTTCTCAAAACTAGTGAAATAAGATATCATTTAAGTCAAAGTTGAACTCATCCCGATGTGTTTTTTTTACGGCGTAACTAGCACCTCGTACCTTTTTGTCAGGACTTGTTTGCATTGACACGACTGTTAGGGGTCCCTCAGGGCTCCATTGTCTCCCCATTTCACTTTTATGTCAATTAGTCTATCCTGAGGTGCTTAGACCCTCGCCTGGTCGTGGAGGGAGGGGGGGGCCCTATTGTTCTCTCCGTCCCCACTTGGTCCCCTGCACTTCGGGGGCATGTCTCTGGCCTGTCCCCCTGGTCTGGTCTGGTCTGGTCTGGTACCTCCCCCCCCCCCCCCCCGCCCCTAAAAGTCTACGTCCTCCCAGGAATCAAAGCTGAGACGCCGTGTCTGCTGTCCCCTTTGTCTCCTGCCTGTCTCCAGTCTCACAATGGGCCCTGACTTGACTTATTTACAAGCTGCCGGTCGCCCCACATCACCGGAGCGTTTGATCCGACGGGAGGACAGCGCCGCCTGGGCTTTTGTCTCGTACGGAGGCCCCGGTCCTCTGGTTCTTCTGATATTTGAAAGAGCATATGACAGATTTTCATTTTTTGTTCGTATTATTTGGTTTGGTGGGATAATACCTGCGGGTTTACGTCGGGAAAGAGGCAGTTTGTGGGGAAAAATTGAGAAGAAAAGTCCAAAAATACAGGTAATAGCGCTGAGTTCTAAAACAGAACAAACGATCAAATTCAAGGAGAATTTACACACACTAAAGGCTTTTTCTGTCACTTTTAACCTTCATTCCACAAAATAAAGGTGTTGCCATTTATGTTTATCAATCTAATCATAACTATTTCACAATTTCCAACCATTAAATTGAACGTTACCAAAATAAAAATCACTTTACTCATGGAATTGTTATTATTAGGTGGGCGTGGATGTCTCTACTTCAAATTAGGGATGGGACAAGATCTCTCAAAACAAAATTGCCACGAGATTGTGCACTCAAGAGAATTATTATCTCATAAGATTGTTTTCCACATGTTTTTACGTTTAGATCCACTTTACATCTAGTTGTTTAGACGAGTTACTTGAGGAGTTATAGTTCCAAAACGCAGAGATATAGTGACAACAAGAATAGTAATTAAAATAAAGGAATTCTGATGCGAAAATACTCTATATCATTGCACATTTATTTATTACAACTCGTGTTTCTTGGACCCAATCTCATATCTCGTCTCGTCTTGTGGGAATTGTGTCCCAACTCTAGAAGACATATTTTCGATGTTAAATCAAGTCCAATTTCAATTGTCAAATCCACAAATGTCGGATCTGGTCATTTTCTGTTAGTAAAAAAGTCCAATCCACAAATACGAAGTTTAAAAAGTACAGATATTTCTTCACGATCGCTTTTGTAACCATTAGGGCCGGTATCATTAAGAAGTATCTGTATATCTTCATACAGGGCACTTTTGGTTCGATACGGTATATTTCAAATCGATTTGATACGGTCAGTGTTGGGGAGTAACAGATTACATGTACCGGAGTTACGTAATCAGAGTACAAATTATGAGTAACTGTATTCAGTTACAGTTACTGTTTTAATGAGTGGTAATTGGATTACAGTTACTTTGTTGAAATAAGTGGATTACACGGCGGTATTTTCCTGTTTTCACATTTTGGGTTATATCCCTTTTTCTTTTTTTTTTCACTCATTGCCAGGTCCAAACCAGGTCTAAACCAACCAAGACTAAACCAGGACTAAACCAGGACTAAAACTAGGTCTAAAACCAGGACTAAAACTAGGTCTAAACTGGGACTAAACCAGGACTAAACTAGGTCTAAACTGGGACTAAACCAGGACTAAACCAGGACTAAAACTAGGTCTAAACCAGGACTAGACCAGGACTAAAACTAGGTCTAAACTGGGACTAAACCAGGACTAAACTAGGTCTAAACCAAGACTAAACCAGGACTAAAACCAGGTCTAAACTAAAACTAGGTCTAAAACTAGGACTAAACTAGGACTAAAACCAGGTCTAAAACTAAACTAGGTCTAAACCAGGACTAAACCAGGACTAAAACCAGGTCTAAACTAGGTCTAAACCAGGACTAAAACCAGGTCTAAAACTAGGAATAAACTAAAACTAAACTGGACTAAATCATGCTGCATGGATTTTGTTTCCTCCTCTTCTATCAAATAATATTTTTAATTTGGTTAAGTAAAGACTCGGCTTTTTTATTTTCTTTTATCAGACAAAACATCTTCTGTAAAGATTTCCTCGTCTTTGCTTCTCTACGGCAAATCAAGTAATCCAAAGTATTCAGATTACATTACTCACTTTAAGTAATTTAATCCCCCAAACTACATTTTGGGGGATGTAATCTGTAATCTGTAGGGGAATACATTTTAAAAGTAACTTTCCCAACACTGGATACGGTTCAATAAAAAATAAAGCCTAAATCATGGCTGTGACACTAAAAGTCTTTGTTAAACCACTTCTTGTGCAAAGTTCATACGAAACACAAACATTTTAATCATCAAAACAGTGAAAATGTCAAACAAGCATCAAAACTATAGCTCTGTAACAAAATAATTTAGTAAAATATACCAAAAATACTCTTGCAGATATATCGATACAGCAGCCACAGCCTTTATCATCACATTAAACAATACGATATATCGATATTTTGATATTTTTGCACACCTCTAGTAACCAGTGATGTGAAAGGGGTTGAATGAGCAAGCAGCTAAAACATCTAACATCTATCAAAGCGGCACTACTTTGTGCTGAAGTGAAATTGAAGCCATGTTTTTGTCTTTCATCAAAAGCATACTTGGAGCATTTGAGTAATTGTCCATAATTATCATTTGATAGTGTGAAATTCTCAGTTTTTTGTTTTTTTTTCATGTTTTCAAAGTCCACACTCCTTCATCAGGACTCATTTGGCTTCATCCTTGACACTTTGAACTTTGAAGAATCACACTGAACGTCATGATTAGAAAAATCTATTGACGTAACTTATGACTTTTTCATCCATTTGTTCAAAAATTCAACACTTTTTTTTTTTTTTTTTATGACTAATTACCATCTGAGAAAATACTGACTTTCCCAGTTTGAGAATAAAGCCTAAACTAGGTCTAAAACGGGACTAAATCGGACCAATCCATGTCAAAAGGAAACATACAAGTCAAATGTTTTCCATCAACAAATGAACTTCGTCTCCTAGGAAGTTTTGTACACTTACAAAATGAGTTCTTAATGCCATAGTATGTAACATTTCCCCAAAAAATAGACAAAAAGTTCATCTAAAATTCCTATGATTCGATCTTTTAAACCCAATTTTATTACAGAGGTTTGTTTTTTTTAATCTATGTTATAATGTTGTTTCCTCATCACAAACAGACCTGGAGTTGTGTTTTGTTTCATTCACACACGTTTAACTCACAATTTTTTTTTTTTATGTTAAGGCTGAGTTCTTCTCTCAAACTGAAAGAAAAACTCTGTTCCACCTTGTGATGTCATGCATACATACAGGAAGTGCGCTAATGTATCACTGGAATCATTTGGATAATTTCAGCCCTGGAATTGCGAATTTCGACTGAACTAAAAGTAAAACGCAGCTGTTCGCTCGAAAACTACGGCTTCATGACGTCACGAGGTGGAAAAGAGCGTTTTGAGGTTTGGAGATGTTGAAGAAGGTTACAGAAACAAAACACAACTCCACACAGCAAAAAGTGAAGAGTTAAAATTGACTCTGACAGAATCAATTTTTAACATTTTCTCAGGGTTTATTTGAGTCCAGTCTGTTCTAGAGTTAATTTAACATTTTTGGAAATGTTCGTTAAGGGACACTGGACCAAAGTTCCTGTTTAACCCCGAAATCTAAAGTTATATTAACCAGGTCTAAACCAGGTCTAAACCTAAACCAGGTCTAAACCAGGTCTAAACCAGGACTAAAACATGTCTGAACCAGGTCTAAACCAGGTCTAAACCAGGACTAAACCAGGTCTAAACCAGGACTAAACCAGGTCTAAAACAGGTCTAAACAGGAGGACTAAAACATGTCTGAACCAGGTCTAAACTAAACCAGGACTAAACCAGGTCTAAACTAAACAGGACTAAAAGTCTGAACCAGGTCTAAACCAGGACTAAACCAGGACTAAACCAGGTCTAAAACAGGTCTAAACCAGGACTAAACCAGGTCTAAAACAGGTCTAAACCAGGACTAAAACATGTCTGAACCAGGTCTAAACCAGGACTAAACCAGGTCTAAAACAGGTCTAAAACAGTCCAGGACTAAAACATGTCTGAACCAGGTCTAAACCAGGACTAAACCAGGTCTAAACCAGGTCTAAAACAGGTCTAAACCAGGACTAAAACATGTCTGAACCAGGTCTAAACCAGGACTAAACCAGGTCTAAAACAGGTCTAAAACCAGGACTAAAACATGTCTGAACCAGGTCTAAACCAGGACTAAAACAGGACTAAACCAGGTCTAAAACAGGTCTAAACCAGGACTAAAACATGTCTGAACCAGGTCTAAACCAGGACTAAACCAGGTCTAAACCAGGTCTAAAACAGGTCTAAACCAGGACTAAAACATGTCTGAACCAGGTCTAAACCAGGACTAAACCAGGTCTAAAGGTCTAAAACAGGTCTAAACCAGGACTAAAACATGTCTGAACCAGGTCTAAACCAGGACTAAACCAGGACTAAAACAGGTCTAAAACAGGACTAAATCATGCTGCATGGATCGTGTCTCCTCCTCTTCTATCAATAATATTTTTAATACGGTTGAGTAAAGTCTTTTTATTTTCTTTTAGCAGACAAAACTTCTTGTATTACGATATTCTAGTCTTTGCTTCTCTACAGCAAACCAAGTAATCCAAAGTATTCAGATTACATTACTCACTTTAAGTAATTTAATGGATTACGTTACAAACTACATTTTGGGGTATGTAATCTGTAATCTGTAGGGGAATACATTTTAAAAGTAACCTTCCCAACACTGACCATAACTCTTAATTTAAGCAATGAAGACTTGTAATTCGATATATTGTGATGGTCCACGATGTTATTGTGAGAACCTTGACGATATCACGATATTTCGGTTATTGTGCCTAGTATTTAACATCAACAACTGCTTTAAAACACTCTTCAAATTGACATTGACAAGCGACTTTCCCAAAATGAATCCCGAAGTCGTTATAAAGTTGTGGATTTGGCAACTCCGAATGAAACTAAAAACTTGGGAAGGCCCCAACCGTCAGAATGTCCGAGCTGCTCCCTCATTTACCGGCGATCACGTGTGTGCCCCTGACCCCCGTCCTTTAATAAACACGGCTCCCTTTGTTGCGCTCAGTGGGGTAATGAACAAACACTATTAGCATAACTGACTGATGCTATCTGCCCCCACACACACACACACACACACACTAACAACCTCCACCAAATGAAATTCTTCCATCTTCGGCCCCTTCCTGAGCGGTCTGTCCCCTTTTTGTCAGAGCGCCGCTGATATGCACCATCAAAGAGAAAAAGAGGAGGAGGAGGAGGAAGGAGAAAGGGAAAGAAGGAAAAGGGGGGCACCCGAAGGACCACAGTCTTCGCTTAAACACACTTTTACACCGAATTAAAAGCTGCCGACGCACGTGATTATATAAACTAGGATCACTCATTTGAAAAGATCTTTGGCATTTTTTTCGGGGGGTGTCCAAACTTTTTTCATCAAGGGCCACATATCTAAACGCAGACGAAGCAGAGGGCCGATCGAGGGTCTGCAGACTGGTGCTGAATAGGCGAGTTTCGGCTGACGTCATTGTTATTAAAAGCCCGCGTTGCATGCTGGGAAATATTTTGGTCGGAGGCAAGAAACACGGTAGCGTCAAACACAGTGCGTAACCTCGCGTATTTATCCCCGATAATGGTAAATTCCTGCTGCATTATCGGATGCACAAATAGAAGCGCGGAAGAAGGAAAATGTCTTCTTCGTATTCTGAGTGAAAACAACCGTTAACGGTGAATTAAAGGTTGTATAGAGGATTTTTTTAAGGGAAGAGAAATACAGCGACAGTCCTTGTTCGTGTTCAGAATTACTGTTGAAGTTTCCTGTCTAGAAGTAATTCAGCGACCGACGCGTCAGTTTTTAGACCCTTCGTCTGCTTCGGTCGCGCCATCGCTGGACGAGATCTCCAAGAATCACCTCAGTTTGGCTTTGCTCCTTTTCCCCTTCTCTTCTTCTTTCAGCGACCTCAAAAACGGACTTTCTTTTGCGGCGAACCGGTCGTGGATTCTCGTCCGCCGTCGCGACAAACTTTGTGCGAAATGCGAGGAAGCGACAGTTCGAAAAAGCCTCTAAGAACCGCTGCGTAAACCACGTAATCCCCGCGCTCCGACGAGTCAGTTATACTAGGGAGTTTGATTGACAACCCAACAGCCAATAGAAAATGAGGGAGCCTCATTTTCTATTGGCTGATGTTTATCTGGCCTCAACACGTCCACAGTTGATAGATTTTCGTTCTTTTTTTTTTTGGTCATCATAATTACAAAGCTGCTGCGTCTCTGTAATGGCATTTTAATCTTTCACTGACAGTTTGAAACAAAAAAAAATCCTCCATACAACCTTTAAACGGCTTTCAAACATCCGCAGAGCAAACGTAGAAGATCCTAACAAACCGTGGACTCCAACAAGTTCAACAACACATCGAGACTCTTGGAGGTTTTCATCTTTTCTGCTGTGAATGGCCCAGGAGTTTCCACCAAGTCATTGTGGATATCGCCAAAGTGAATATTTGTCCAGGTAGTTGGCGATTCTGACCAGAAATTTGGTTTGGTCCACCTTTTGTCGGGGTTGAAAAGGGTGATTTGGCTCCATCGATGCTTATGACCAATTTCTGGTCAAATGGTCTTGGGTCCTCTGCCGTTAGAGTGGATAAATAACCGGGATCAATACCCTTTACGTGTTTTCTCGCTCCGTCCGTCATGTTGAATTAGTGTTTCTTGCCGCCGACCAAAATAATTCCAGGCATGCAACGCGCGCTTTTGTCAACAATGAAACTCGCCTATACAGTCAATAATTGAAATATGTGCATGTTTAACACGTTAGAATGAGACATCAGACTTTCTTCACGCTAAGATCCTTAAAACCACACACTAAATATTAAATAACAGCTTCATCAAGGTAGACTTTAAAAAAAAAATTGAAGTAAAAAGTTGATTTTTAATTGATACAAGGTAGTTTGGGCCAAGAAAAACTTGTCTGAGTGCTGCATTTGGACATGAAAATTGGAAATGCACACACCCGACCCATTTGGATGACACCCTCCGAATTTGAGATCGGTGGAATGAGCAGTTCGTTCGTGGTTGAGTTATGTGTGGATCAGACAAACACACAAACAAACAAACAAACAAACAAACGCAGAGACGATCCTTGAATGAATAGATAGATTTTACAGGTTTAAAGGTCATATATTACTCAGAATTGACTCGTTTGCTTTGCTTTTAGCCGTGTTTTAATGTTGTTACATCATCAAAATCTATTTATCTAAGATTGTGTGTTTTTAACATATTTAATATTTATTGTGATTTTAGCCAAGCGTGATGGATGAATTTAATTGGTTGTTTATGGAACAAACCATTTTCCACTGTAACACTTTATTTTGTAATTGTGTTTTTATACGTGTTTTGTGGATGAATGAAATGTGAAATGTGGAACCTGCCTCTCAAATCTGCAAAGCAAATTTACCTACGGGTACGAATAAAGCAAAAACTGGAGGGTTAAAATTTCAGGTTAAAATATTTCAGAGTTGTTTTTAACACAAAAAGTGTTATTTTAACCATGGGGGTTGGAGTTGAGTTGATTTGGTTGAAGATAATTCAACTTCACTTAGTGTTAATTTGGCTCCTCCTCCCTCCACTTCAAACTCCCGCCAAAGAAGACCAGTTTGAGCCAGTTTTGTTCATAATTTCATCTTAAATTAACTCAAATAAAGTGTAAAAATAAAACATCTCTGTGTGCTGTTTAGTTAAATCAGGATAACTCTACAAAGTGTTATCCGTTTACTCTCAATATTATCATTCATTCATCCATTTTTCAATATAAAACCAAAAATAAGAAAATGAAAAAACAACTGTTTTCTTTGTTATTTGTCTCCAAAACCAAAATGAAAAAGTGGATAACAATTCGTTTTTTCAGTTTTCAATTTTGTGTTTAAATGAAGAACGGAAAAAACGGATAACGACCGTTTCCCGTTTACGTGACGTCCGTGACTGCGATGCCGGACTTTTACACTGCATACGGACTGAACCAGGACTGATCCAGGTCCGAGACCAGACCGGGACCAGTCCGGGACCAGAGTGGGACTGGAGACCAGGGACCAGAGCCAGGGACCAGAGTGGGACTGAGACCGGGACCAGACCAGGACCAGACCAGGGACTGAGACCGGGACCAGAGCAGGACCAGAGTGGGACTGAGACCGATACCAGACCGGGACCAGTCCAGGACCAGACCGGGACCAGAGTGGGACTGAGACCAGGACCAGACCGGGACTAGAGCGGGACTGAGACCGTGACCAGAGCGGGACCAGAGCGGGACTGAGACTGAGACAAGACCAGGACCAGGCTGGGACCAGAAAGGGACTGAGACCAGAACTGAGACCAGGACCAGGCCGGGACCAGGCCAGGACCAGACCGGGTCCAGACCGGGACCAGAGTGGGACTGAGACCGGGACCAGACTGGGACCAAACCGGGACCAGACCAGGACCAGACCAGGACTGAGACTGGGACCAGAGCAGGACTGAAACCGAGACCAGACCAGGACCAGAGTGGGACTGAGACCAGGACCAGACCGGGACCAGACCGGACTGAGACCGGACCAGACACTGACTGAGACCAGACCAGACCAGGGACCAGACCAGGACCAGACCGGGACCAGACCAGACCAGACCAGGACTGAGACCGGGACCAGCCGGACCAGAGTGGGACCAGAGTGGACTGAGTTCCAGGACCAGACCGGGACCAGAGCGGGACCAGAGCGGGACCAGAGCGGGACTGAGACCGGAACTGAGACCAGGACCAGGCCGGGTCCAGACCGGGTCCAGAACGGGTGCAGACGGGGACCAGACCGGAGTCTCAGAGCCCACGGCAGGGCCAGAGTTCGAAGCTGAGGCTCGGACCCCGCGGATGCTCGGAGTCAGAGCTCGGAGTCCCCCTGGTCCCGCTCTGGTCCTGGACCTGGATCAGTCCTGGTTCAGTCCTGGTTCAGTCCGTCTGCAGTGCAAAAGTTCGGCATCGCAGTCACGGACGTCACATAAACGGGAAATGGTCGTTATCCGTTTTTTCCATTCTTCATTTAAACACAAAATCAAAAACTGAAAAAACAAATCATTATTCGTTTTTTCATTTTGGTTTTGGAGACAAATAGTGAAGAAAACTGTTGCTTTTTCGTTTTCTTATTTTTGGTTTTATATTGAAAAATGAATGAACAAATGATACACGGATTCACATCAGTTTCATCTTCACTGCACTGACTTCCTGTTAAGTTCTGTGTTGATTTTAAAATCTTGGTTTTAACTTACAGAGCTTTAAATGGACAGGCGCCCCACTACATCAGTGACTTACTGCGCCCCTACACCTCAGGACGCACCCTCAGGTCCTCAGGTCCTCAGGTCAGGGCCTCTTGATGGTCCCAAAGAGCCGATTTATAACACGGGGATCTGTGCTTTCAGGCTGTGGCCCCCAGATCATGGACTGCCCTGCCCCTCGCCCACGTGAGGCAGACTCTACAACAGTTTCCTAAACTTTTTTTCTGGGGACCCATATTTTAAAAGTCACAAACCTTCACGACCCAAGTCCATAGACATTATTCGTAAATCACAAAATAAAGGTGGATTTGAGCATTATTGAACATTAATGAGGATATTTTACTGTTGACTGAGTGATTGTGTCTCTGAACAATTAGTATGACTCACTTTTAAACAATGAAAAACAGTCACTGAAGCAGCTTTAAAAGGATCCAGAAGTCGCCTGTTTGGACATTAAATGTAGAACATTTCTTTTTCTTTTCAACAATCAATTGAACCAACAATATTGGAACAAAATAGCTGGTAAAATAATTACAAAAAGATTAGAATTTATACAAAACATGTCTTAACATTTCAACATGTGTCAGAACTGTACATCACAGACCTACATGCAGATCGTGACAAGGCGACACAAAAAAAATCTCTTATGACCCACCTGAGGACCGCGGGCCGGTCTTTGAGAAAAGCAGCTCAAGAAACTGTTATTTACAAGAGCTTTTATTTGACTCTGTAATTCCTCTGTTCTTGATTTTTTTGAAAGGTGCTATATAAATAATAGCTTACTTACTTAGTCACTTCCTTCCTTCCTCACTCACTTCCTTCCTTACTCACTCCTTCCTTCCTTCCTTCCTTCACTTCCTTCCTTCCTTCCTTCCTTCCTTCCTCACTTCCTTCCTTCCTTTCTTCCTTCCTTACTCACTTCCTTACTCACTTCCTTCCTTTTCCTTTCTCTCACTTCCTTCCTTCCTTCCTTACTCACTTTCTTCCTTCCTTCCTTCCTTACTCACTTCCTTCCTTCTTTCCTTACTCACAACCTTCCTTCCTTCCTTCCTTACTTACTCACTTCCTTCCTTCCATCCTTCATTCCTTCCTCACGTCCTTCCTTCCTTCCTTACTCACTTCCTTCCTTCCTTACTCACTTCCATCCTTCATTCCTTTCTCGCGTCTTTCCTTCCTTCCTTACTCACTTCCTTCCTTCCTTACTCACTTCCTTCCTTCCTTCCTTACTCACTTCCTTCCTTCCTTCCTCACTTGCTTCCTTTCTTCCTCACTTCCTTCCTTCCATCCTTCATTCCTTCCTCACTTCCTTCTTTCCTTACTCACTCCCTTCCTTCCTTCCTTCCTTCCTTACTCACTTTCTTCCTTCCTTCCTTACTCACCTTACTTCCTTCCTTCCTCCTTCTTCCTTCCTCCCTTCCTTCCTTACTCACTTCCTTCCTTCCTTCCTTCCTTACTTCACTTCCTTCATTCCTTCCTTCCTGACTCACTGACTGACACTGCCCTGATCAGTTTATTATATTTCAGTCAGAACACGACTGTTGGAAGTTGATGTTTCTATAGGTTACCATGCCAAAACAGTCTGTAGTTTTCATATCCTTACTTTGCCTGGGATCCAAAATATTTTCTCATATTTCCCAAAGATGTGAGTCTGGTCACTGTTGTAGCCAAACAGGGACACGCGTGGACTCTCTGTATCAAAACAAACAAAAAATATATCTCTGGGGACTCAGATTTCTGCAAAATCCATGAGCAAAGCACTAAACTCTAAATGATGGGTTTATTTAAAATGATGGGTTTAAAATGATGAGCTCCTTCGTTTCACATGTGTCTGTGAAAATACAAAAACAAATCTGATTACATAATGATGTTTGCTTCTGGCTCGAGATGCAATGGAAAAATACAGAGATCATTCTACAGCGTATCAGAGCAGAACATCCTCCCACTGCAGATTATTCTCTTAAGCGGCATCTTCTGCGTGACCAGTACAAGTGACAAAAGCACGGACCTGCCTCTACTTGTCTGTGTGTGTGTGTTTGAGTGTTGGGGTGTGTGTGTTTGTGTGTGTGTGTGTGTGTGTGTGTGTTTGTGAGGTGCAGAGGTTCAGGCAGAGGGTGGCTGTCATTCCTGGATGATCGTAGAGTGAGGATTGTCTGTACTGAAAATGAGATACTAATCAATGGGGATGTAACAATAACTGAAATACTGTGATATTGTATTGTGAAAAGTGTCACAATAATACTGTGGGCCAACACAATATATTGAATTACAAGTGTCTTTGCTAAAATTCATAGTTTTGGTGCAGCAATAGCTAAAAAAACACTGAGTGAACTACATATACCATGATCCTTTGCTCCATTACAGTGCAGACTACATGAAAAGTAACACAAATAATAATAATAATCATAATTTTTAAGCACATTTATATATTAATTCATTGGTTTATGACAGAACAAAAGTCTTGTGAAGGCATCTTAAAAGGAAAAATAGCATTTTTCACAATTTTGTTAGTGCCTATTAAATATCTCAATAAATATCGTACTGTGCGATGTATGTCGCGAAAATACCGTATTGAGAAATCTGAATATCATTACGGGACCTGGTACAAAAATTGCGGTGCAGGACACATTTTGAAAGCTCAGTTGGTGGAGCATTCGCCCACTGATCTGAAGGTTGGCGGTTCAATTCCAGCTCTCGACATAAACATCACAGGTTGAGCGGTCAGATCCACTGACCCACAGGTTGGCTGGTGTGATTCCAGCTCCCACAGATGAATGCTGCCGTTGTGTCCTTGGGCAAGACACTTAACCCACCTTGCCCACAGTGTCTGCGTGCACTGGTGTATGAATGTGTGTGTGAATGGGTGAGTGGTTCCTTGTTGTAAAGTGCTTTGAGTGCCTTGAAGGTGGAAAAGTGCTATAGAAAAATGTGACCATTTACCAAAGCTCATTGTGGGGAGTGGGACTGCACAGTGCGGGAGTGGGCAGGTGGGATGATAAACTACAGTCCCTCAAACTAAATATGAGTGTAAAGTAAAATATTCAAATGATTCATGTTTGCCTGTCATACATCATTTGTGCTGGATATTTTATTTGGCATTAATAAAAACATTTTAAGCAGCCTAAACTTGCGGATGTGGTCTAATCTTCCTTTCCAACAATTCCTTTCCACTTCTCCGTGTTTCATAGAGCTTAAGAAAGCGAACGTTCCCATCTTGCGGGATTTGTGGGCAGGAGTGGGAATGAAAATTACAATTCTTTGCGGGCGAGGGTGAGAGAGGGACTGCACAGTCTCCACAGAATTTCATTTCTCCCCAGCGACTAGGTCAGATGTCGGAATACACTGGACGGTTTGGAAGAACCCCTGAAGTTATAGATCGCGACTGGCCAATCAGAAGAGCTGTGAAGCCATGACGTCAAACTCAAGCGTCTGTCTGTGTCCCTTTTGTGGAACAGCACAACAGTAAACAAAGCGGTCGAGATGGACGTAGACGAAACCATACATTCTGTGTTGGCAACGATTCCCGAAATTGAGGATTTAAAGCTGGAATAAAGAGAATGTTTGGTGAATTTTATCAATGGGAAAGACTTTATTCCCCTTCTTCCTACGGGATTTGGCGCATTACATACATCACGACCAAAAAGCAGCGATTGGTTAAATAAAAAAAGCACCCATCTACCATTGAGTGAACAAATCCTAATGCTGTGAGGTCAGACGGTTTCCATGAAGTGAAACTGGCTGATGAATCAGGCTAGGTGTGGGCAGGAGTGGGACTGAAAATCCTGTCCCACACAAGCCTCTAGTTACATTCCTACTAATCGATTATTAAAAAAAAAAAAAAACTAGTATCGAAACTAGATAATCATTTTTGCAGGTATTGATACTAAAAAAATCGCATTCATAGGACAGAAATGAACCTTTCCTGAATAACTTTAGAATGATCTCGAGCTGTATTAGAGCACATCAGAGTTGGGACCAAGTCATTGTTTTGCAAGTCTCAAGTAAGTCTCAAGTCCGAGTCAAGTCCCTCGTCAACTACAGGCAAGTCCAAGTCGAGTCTCGAGTCACTGGCCCATAAGACCAAGTCAAGTCCAAGTCGTCTGCTTTAAGCTTCAAGTCATTTTCAAGTCTTTAAAACCAAAATACCAAAAATATCTTAGATTTTTGTAATTTATATGATTTTGTATGTAAGAGTTGTAGAAATTGTAATTTTCCTTTTTAAATGACAAGATCTTAGAGTGAATCATTACGGTCAGAACAGAAAGAATTCAGATTTAAAAGTGTTTCTCAAATCTTCTTAAGTCGCAGGCCTCAAGTCCGAGTCAAGTCCCAAGCCACTGTCCATTTTATCAAGTCAAGTCTCAAGTCCTAAAAAGTCTGACTTGAGTCACAATTACGACTTGCAAGCCCCCAACTCTGGAGCACATAGACTAGTTTAGAATTTCTTCCTTCCTTACTCACTTTCTTCCTTCCTTCCTTACTCACTTCCTTCCTTCTTTCCTTACTCACTTCCTTCCTTCTTTTCTTACTCACAACCTTCCTTCCTTCCTTCCTTACTCACCTCCTTCCTTACTTACTCACTTGCTTCCTTCCTTCCTTACTCACTTCCTTCCTTCCATCCTTCATTCCTTCCTCATGTCCTTCCTTCCTTCCTTACTCACTTCCTTCCTTACTTACTCACTTGCTTCCTTCCTTCCTTCCTCACTTCCTTCCTTCCATCCTTCATTCCTTAATCACTTCCTTCCTTCCTTACTCACTTTCTTAATTCCTTCCTTCCTCACTACCTTCCTTCCTTCCTTACTCACTCACTTCCTTCCTTTCCTTTCCTCACTTCCTTCCTTCCTTCCTCACTTCCTTCCTCACTTCCTTCCTTCCTTCATTCCTTCCTTCCTTACTCACTCACTGACTTACTGACTCACTGACTGAATGAATCATTACGGTCAGAACAGAAAGAATTCAGATTTAAAAGTGTTTCTCAAATCTTCTTAAGTCGCAGGCCTCAAGTCCGAGTCAAGTCCCAAGCCACTGTCCATTTTATCAAGTCAAGTCTCAAGTCCTAAAAAGTCTGACTTGAGTCCAAATTACGACTTGCAAGCCCCCAACTCTGGAGCACATAGACTAGTTTAGAATTTCTTCCTTCCTTACTCACTTCCTTCTTTCCTTCCTCACTTCCTTCCTTCCTTCCTTACTCACTTTCTTCCTTCCTTCCTTACTCACTTCCTTCCTTCTTTCCTTACTCACTTCCTTCCTTCTCACTCCTTCCTTCCTTACTCACCTTCCTTCTTACTCTCACTTTCTTCCTTCCTTCCTTACTCACTTTTTCCTTCTTTCTTACTCACTTTCCTCCTTCCTTCCTTACTCACCTCCTTCCTTCCTTACTCACTTCCTTCCTTCCATCCTTCATTCCTTCCTCATGTCCTTCTTTCCTTCCTTACTCACTTCCTTCCTTCCTTACTCACTTCCTTCCTTCCATCCTTCATTCCTTAATCACTTCCTTCCTTACTTACTTACTCACTTGCTTCCTTCCTCACTTCCTTTCTTCCTTCCTTCTCCTTCCTTCCTTCATCTTCACTTCCTTATCACTTCCTTCCTTCCTTCCTCACTTTCTTTAATTCCTTCCTTCCTTCACTAACTTCCTTCCTTCCTTACTCACTCACTTCCTTCCTTCCTTCCTCACTTCCTTCCTTCCTTCCTCACTTCCTTCCTTCCTTCCTCACTTCCTTCCTCACTTCCTTCCTTCCTTCCTTCCTTACTCACTCACTGACTTACTGACTCACTGACTGAATGAATCATTACGGTCAGAACAGAAAGAATTCAGATTTAAAAGTGTTTCTCAAATCTTCTTAAGTCGCAGGCCTCAAGTCCGAGTCAAGTCCCAAGCCACTGTCCATTTTATCAAGTCAAGTCTCAAGTCCTAAAAAGTCTGACTTGAGTCCAAATTACGACTTGCAAGCCCCCAACTCTGGAGCACATAGACTAGTTTAGAATTTCTTCCTTCCTTACTCACTTCCTTCCTTCTTTCCTTCCTCACTTCCTTCCTTCCTTCCTTACTCACTTTCTTCATTCCTTCCTTACTTACTTACTTCCTTCTTTCCTTACTCACAACCTTCCTTCCTTCCTTCCTTACTTACTCACTTGCTTCCTTCCTTCCTTACTCACTTCCTTTCTTCCTCATGTCCTTCCTTCCTTCCTTACTCACTTCCTTCCTTACTTACTCACTTCCTTCCTTCCTTCCTCACTTCCTTCCTTCCATCCTTCATTCCTTAATCACTTCCTTCCTTCCTTCCTTCCTCACTTTCTTAATTCCTTCCTTCCTCACTACCTTCCTTCCTTCCTTACTCACTCACTTCCTTCCTTCCTTCCTCACTTCCTTCCTTCCTTCCTTCCTTCCTTCCTCACTTCCTTCCTTCCTTCCTTACTCACTCACTGACTTACTGACTCACTGACTGAATGAATCATTACGGTCAGAACAGAAAGAATTCAGATTTAAAAGTGTTTCTCAAATCTTCTTAAGTCGCAGGCCTCAAGTCCGAGTCAAGTCCCAAGCCACTGTCCATTTTATCAAGTCAAGTCTCAAGTCCTAAAAAGTCTGACTTGAGTCCAAATTACGACTTGCAAGCCCCCAACTCTGGAGCACATAGACTAGTTTAGAATTTCTTCTTTCCTTCCTTACTCACTTCCTTCCTTCTTTCCTTCCTCACTTCCTTCCTTCCTTCCTCACTTTCTTCCTTCCTTCCTTACTCACTTCCTTCCTTCTTTCCTTACTCACAACCTTCCTTCCTTCCTTCCTTACTCACCTCCTTCCTTACTTACTCACTTGCTTCCTTCCTTCCTTACTCACTTCCTTCCTTCCATCCTTCATTCCTTCCTCATGTCCTTCCTTCCTTCCATCCTTCATTCCTTAATCACTTCCTTCCTTCCTTACTCACTTTCTTAATTCCTTCCTTCCTCACTACCTTCCTTACTCACTCACTTCCTTCCTTCCTTCCTCACTTCCTTCCTTCCTTCCTTCCTTCCTCACTTCCTTCCTTCACTTCCTTCCTTCCTTCCTCACTCCTTCCTTCCTCACTTCCTTCCTTCCTTCCTTACTTCACTTCCTTTCACTTCCTTCTTCCTTCCTTCCTTCCTTCCTTCCTTCACTTCCTTCCTTCCACTTCCTTCTTCCTTCACTACCTTCCTTACTCACTCACTTCCTTCCTTCCTTCCTCACTTCCTTCCTTCCTTCCTTCCTTCCTTCCTTACTTCCTCACTTCCTTCCTTCCTTCCTCACTTCCTTCCTTCCTTCCTTCCTTCCTTCCTTCCTTCCTTCCTTCCTCACTTCCTTCCTTCCTTCCTCCTTCCTTCCTTCCTTCCTTCCTTACTCACTCACTGACTTACTGACTCACTGACTGAATGAATCATTACGGTCAGAACAGAAAGAATTCAGATTTAAAAGTGTTTCTCAAATCTTCTTAAGTCGCAGGCCTCAAGTCCGAGTCAAGTCCCAAGCCACTGTCCATTTTATCAAGTCAAGTCTCAAGTCCTAAAAAGTCTGACTTGAGTCCAAATTACGACTTGCAAGCCCCCAACTCTGGAGCACATAGACTAGTTTACGCCCACGGACGCTGTGGAACCTGCCTGGACCGCCGAGGGATTACACAGATATAATTCCACGTGGGAAAAGAAAAGAAAGTCCTATGATTTAAGGCTGAAAATGACATTCTTGTTTAAATGTGTGTGCAGAGGTGGGGGTCAGGCAGAGGGTGGCTGTTCTGTCATTCCTGGCCGATGTCTCCTCCTCTCCTGTAACAGTCCCTTGTCACGCACTCGTCTGTACAACGCGTTTTACTCCAGTCCCATCCACAGCGCTCCCTCCACTAACTGACCCCCGAGCTCCTTCAAAAAGCTTTTTATTTGGAACGTAAAAAGCCCCGTGTTTATAGCCAGTAATGGGGACGAGGAACAAAGGCTGAAGGACCCACGGGAGGTCAGGCTGGAGTACTAGTACAGTAAGTACAGTAGAGCTGTCAGAAGTATCAGAAACCACCACCTACCTGGACCAGTGTGGGAGTACACACATAAAAGACTACATACTATAGAAGAAAGTACTACTATTACTACTAAATACTTTTTTTTAAATAAAGAGTTTTTAATTATCATTGTGGTGTCAGAATCGGTACTGAGTCTATTTCTTAGTATAGAAATCGAGTTTAAAATGTTACTATTATGATAAAACTAGGGTAGAGTAGTCAAAAACTGTACTCAAGTAAGAGTACCATTACTTTCTCTGTAGTGGTCCAAGAAATGACTCAAGCAAAAGTAACTTTAAAAAAAATTACAATAATATTACTTAAGTAGAAGTACACAGTAGTGATTAAAGAAATAACTCAAGAAAGAGTAACTTCCAAAAAAAACATAATAGTGGTCCCAGAAATGACTCAATTAAGAGTAATATTACTACAAAATAATATTACTTAAGTAGAAGTACACAGTAGTGGTCCAAGAAATGACTCAAGTAAGAGTAGGGTTACTTTAAAATAATATTACTTAAGTAGAAGTACATAATATTAGTTCAAGACTTGACTCAAGTAAGAGTAACTTAAAAAAAAAAAAAAAAAAAAAAAGACTTAAGTAGAAGTACACAGTAGTGGTTTAAGAAATAACTCAAGTAAGACTTACTTTGAGAAAAAAAAAAAAACTTAAGTAGAAGTATAAAGTAGTGGTCCAAGAAATTACTCAAGGAAGAGTAACGTTACTTTAAAATAATATTACTTAAGTAGAAGTACACAGTAGTGGTCCAAGAAATTACTCAAGGAAGAGTAAGTTACTTTAAAATAATATTATTAAGTAGAAGTACATGGTAGTGGTTCAAGAAATTACTCAAGTAAGAGTAACTTAAAAAAAAAAAAAAAGTTTAGTTGAAGTACACAGTAGTGATCCAAGAAATTACTCAAGAGTAACTAAAAAAAAAATAATAATAATAATAGTAATAGTAATATCACTTAACTAGAAGTACATAGTACTGGTCCAAGAAATGACTCAAGTAATAGTAAAAAAAAAAAAAAAGGATTTGGGAAAACTACTAATCAAGTAACTGCCGGAACAAAAAAGTTTTCAGAAAACTTCCTGGACCTCCAGAGGATAATACACAGTAGATCCAACTCAGCGGTGCTCTTTGGGAAGGGAAGTCAGTAAAAAGATGCAAAAAACACAAGGCACTCACTGGTAAAAATAAAATACCTTTATTAATTTACGGCATGTCTTAATGGACAACTTACAAAGTCCCGACACATTTCAGCCTATGACTTCCCTCAGGGGACAAACCTGACGGAACATTTGATTTATAATTTGAAGTCAGGACAAAAACATGGAGATGTAGACAAACTAATAAACAAGAATGAAACAAAACACAACTCCAGGTTTGTTTTTGAGGAGATAACAGCATTATAACATGACTTAAAGCTCACAAGAGTCAGTTTTGTGTAATATAGGACCTTTAAATGTTACTCAAGTAAATGCAGCGGAGTATTTGTAACTGAGGGGACAGCGTGGTACTACGAAGTGTACTGTACTCCAAACCAGCACAAACAGGAGTGACTGGGTATTGTTGGAGTGGAAAGAGCACAATAATGAGTCACTACGACAATACACTGAGTTTTAGATCATCAAAGATACGAAGAGTTCTATTACAGTGTGACATAATTTAAACACAAAAAAAAAAGTATTTAAAGGTGCACTGTTCATTAGACAATTAGACAAACTTTAAGGTTTATGTTAAGATGACTTGAATTAATAAAGTTTGATCATGATTTGAGTAATTTTGCTTGACAAGTAAGATGGAAGTCGACTTTTTGTGCTAAAAATATGAAAACACATCTTGCTACACTTAAAGATGCATTGTGTAACTTTTCTAGTGGAGGGTCCATCACCTGCTTGTCTCTATGGATGGGGATGTCATTGCTCAGCCTGGAATGTTCCACAGTGTGACATTAAACAACTCGACTTTACATGTATTCGATTACAGGTGGTTTTATAGCTCAAAAATACCTAGGAAAACAGGCACTGGAGGGTCGCCTCTCCACAGATCTGACCTGTAACTCGGTCTGGTTTGGTCTCCATGAAGACAGAAAGGTTTAAGGCCGTTCTTTTTCTCCGTGGAGTTGTTATTGCTTTTGTCTGGAATGTTTCACGGTACGGCATTAAACCTTTCTATCTTCACGGAGACAAAACCAGACCAAGTTACAGGTCAGATCTGTGGAGAGGCGACCCCGCTCACAGTCAGAACACCTGTTTTTCGAAGTATTTTTGAGCTATAAAACCACTTGAAATTGAATAAATATAAGGTAGAGCTGTTTAATGTCACACTGTGGAACATTCCAGGCAGAGCAATGGCGTATCCATAGAAACAAGCACCACCAGAAAAGTTACACAATGCACCTTTAACCCTGAAGTTAGGAGAATAATATCTTGCACATTTTGCATCAAGCTGTAATTCTTCAAACACTAAAAACATTTTTGAAAATCCATTCTTTCTGTGATCAGGGTCGCCTTTCCACAGATCTGACCTGTTACTTGGTCTGACAGTGTAAATGTCTCCATGTTTTTCTATGTATTTTTGAGCAATAAAACCATCTGTAATTGAATAAATTGAATGTAGAGCTGTTGTGTCATGTCAGTGTCACTGTGACCGGACTCTACTGACAATATTCCATGGAAAAATGTTTGGACATGACCTCACCAATATCTCATCACCAAGAAGCAAAGGGAAATCTGCTACAAACATCTACATCGCTGTTATCCGCTAAAGAATCATCTTAGAAGGGACACAAACTGTACTTTTTGTGAACTGAAAAACAAAACCACCTCTCACTTATTTTGAACCTGACCAGACTCTTTGTGTTTTTGGAAAGAATTCATAAAGCTGAGACCAAATTTATGCCCTTGGAAAGAAGCAGGTGAGGGACCCCCAACTAAAAAGTTACACTGCGCAGTGTAGCAAGATGTCTTTTCATTAGGGCCGGGCAATTATTTTAATGCCATTAACGCAGTTTTTATTATTTATTTATTTTATTTTTATTGTAAACTTTTGTTGCTCACTGGCTTTTATTTTGAAAAAGTCCACCGCGAGCGTTTCTTTAAGTTTGACGTCTTTTCTTTACGCTTTTTTCACTTTTTTCTGACCACGTGAGATGCAACGTGTCGGATCGGGTCGGACCAGCCCTCCAGTTCAAGGGGTCTTTCTCGTTCTTCTTCGTCCAAATTGACGTGTCCTGTGCGGTTTTCGTCGCTGCGGTCTCACTTACACAATGCTATTACAGAGTATTCACGAAGGTCCAGAGGATATGATCCATCCATAACTCAATGAAATATGATTGGCTCAGACAACTGTCAATCTCAAACTTTGTTTCAGCCACCGAAGGTCCTGCAGGTGTTTGTTTAGTTCAGCGCTGCAGGGGAGTCACTGATTTAACCAGATACCACTGGAAGAAAAACTGTGATTGGTCCATGTCCATTCCATTATAATAACCTTTTGTTTCCCAAGAAATATCAGTCCAAGTTTATAACAATATGATCTAGAAATTATTACTAGTAGTGTTTATTACTCACTGCATAAAAAATATTGAAAAAATATATTAGTAGTACAAAAATTAATTCAGTATTATTTCTTGAGCCTTCAGAATACCTTGAAGACTCGGTAACACTTTATAATAACTACACCTTATTTAGCCTTAATAAAGCATGAACAAAGACTTAATTAATAATGAGTCACGCTTAGTAACTACTTAATTACTGCCTTAATTAGCACTTAACTTGCACTTAATTCTCATGTGCTGTAAATAGTTACTCATAATTATTTCTTCACGTTAGAAAAGCTCTCAAAAAGACGTAACTAACAGATAACAGCTGCCGGAATTATCATTGTATTGCATTATTAGTAAATCAATCTCTCAAAGCTTACTAATCATCAATAAATGCTCAAATTTGTACTTATATATATATATATATATATATATATATATATATATATATATATATATATATATATATATATATATATATATATATATATATATATATAATGGTTGATTCAAATGGTTAATTCATGAGTAATTAAGTATGAAATAATTATGAGTAACTATTTACAGCACAGGCGAATTAAGTGCAAGTTAAGTGCTAATTAAGACAGTAATTAAGTAGTTATTAAGCGTGACTCATTATTAATTAAGTCTTTGTTCATTATTAATTAAGTCTTTGTTCATGCTTTATTAAGGCTAAATAAGGTGTAGTTATTATAAAGTGTTACCGAAGACTCTGAGGGTTCCCCGCTGAAAGAAATGCTGTTTGCACAACAAATGTGTGGCTCTTTCATTTACATTTCGGTAACACTTTATAATAACATCTTATTTAGCCTCAATAAAGCATGAATAAAGACTTAATTAATACTGAACAAAGACTTAATTAATAATGATTCATGCTTAGTAAATGTTTAATAAAGGATAATTCGTCTTCACTTTAGAAAAGCTCTCATCTCATAGTTTACTAATGATTAATAAATGCTCAAATGGTTAGTTCATGAGTAATTAAGTATGAAATAATTATGAGTAACTATTTACAGCACAGGCAAATTAAGTGCAAGTGCTAATTAAGGTAGTAATTAAGTAGTTACTAAGTGTGAATCCTTATTAATTAAGTCTTTGTTCATTATTAATTAAGTCTTTGTTCATTATTAATTAAGTCTTTGTTCATTATTAATTAAGTCTTTGTTCATGCTTTATTAAGGCTAAATAAGGTGTAGTTATTATAAAGTGTTACCGACATTTCCAATAAAAATGCGCTATACAATACTTTTTAATTCATTAATTGGTTTTGCGTATAACATGTGATTAATCGTGATTAATCGCACTCAAACTCATGCGATTCATATTTTTTATTTTTGCCCAGCCCTAATTTTCATATTTTAAGTACAAAAAGTCTTGTTCCATGGGTAGATCAAGTGAAATTTACTCAAACGTTCTTAATTCAAGTCATTTTAAACTTTTTTTTTTAACGATTTTATTTTTTGCAGTGGTGTCCTGTAGCAGATGCTCTTCGCGTTCGTCACGGTGACACGTCCTCTCATCGCCCGCTCGGACCCCCGCCGCTCCCTCGTCTCATACTTCCATATGTGCGCGGGGTATATCATTTTGACACGGGCACAAACGCTGACGTGAAACCGTAGCCGTATAGCGTCCGTGGGGCAGGGGTGACGGGGGGGACATGTCCTCTGTGTGTCCCCCCTCCGCGCCGTCCCGTCCAGGGCCGCTCCTGTCATCAGAGGGCCCTGTCACCTGTGGGTCAGTGCTCCCACACTCTCACGCACACTCAGCCCCGTAACAGGAGAGGACAATGAGCATTTAGAGCAAGGTTAGATACAGGTCAACTCCATAACAAGCTTCTTTAATATGGGATTTAAATGATCAGGAGATTAAAGCTGCATTGTGTAACTTTTCTGGTAAAGTGTCACATAGTTTATATAAATCTCTATGTTACCTTTTATCGTTTTGAAAATGCCATATTTGCCAAAAACAATGTATTAAAGGTGCACTATGTAACTTTTGACCTGCTTGTTTCTATGGAGATGTCATTGCTCTGCCTGGAATGTTCCACAGTGTGACATTAAACAGCTCTACTTTATATTTATCCAATTACAGGTGGTTTTACAGCTCAAAAATATCTAGAAAAACAACATTCGGACTGTGAGCGGGGTCGCCTCTCCGCAGATCTGACCTGTAACTTGATCTGGTTTGGCTCCATGAAGATAGAAAGGTTTAATGCCATACTGTGAAATAGAAGTGTGGGAAAATATCGAAATATCGATATATCGTATCGTTTAATGCGATTATACAGGATTGATATATGATATATGGGCTGCTGTATCGATATATCACCAAGACTATTTTTTGGTATATTTTACTAAGTTATTTTGTTACAGAGCTACAGTTTTGTTGCTTGTTTAGCGGAAGGAAATTAGTTTATGCAACACATTTGACATTTTCGCTGTTTTGCTGATTACAACTTTGAATTTTGCACAAAAAGTGGTTTAACAAAGACTTTTAGTATCACAGCCATGATTTAGCCTTTTTTTTAATTTTTATTGAACCATATCGAATCGTTTTGAAATATATTATACTGAACCGAAAGTGCGCGGTATTGAGGTATGTATCGTATCGTGGCCTATATGTCGAGACGTATCGTATCATGGCCTATTTATCGAGGTATGTATCGTATCGTGGTCTGTGTATCGAGATATGTATCGTATCGTGGCCTATGTATCGAGATATGTATCGTATCGTGGTCTGTGTATCGAGATATGTATCATATCGTGGCCTATGTATCGAGATATGTATCGTATCGTGGTGTGTATCGGTATCGTATGTATCGATATGATCGTTATCGTGTATGTATCGTATGTATCGTATCGTGGCCTATGTTTCGAGATATGTATCGTATCGTGGTCTGTGTATTGAGATATGTATCGTATCGTGGCTATGTATCGAGATATGTATCATATCGTGGCCTATGTATCGAGGTATGTATCGTGTCGTGGTTTGTGTATCGAAGTATGTATCGTATCGTGGCCTATGTATCGAGATATGTATCGTATCGTGGTCTGTGTATTGAGATATGTATCGTATCGTGGCCTATGTATCGAGATATGTATCGTATCGTGGTCTGTGTATCGAGATATGTATCATATCGTGGCCTATGTATCGAGATATGTATCGTATCGTGGTCTGTGTATCGAGATATGTATCATATCGTGGCCTATGTATCGAGATATGTATCGTATCGTGGTCTGTGTATCGAGATATGTATCGTATCGTGGTCTGTGTATCGAGATATGTATCATATCGTGGCCTCTGTATCGAGGTGTGTATCGTATCGGCAACTTCTTATTAATTCCCAGCCCTAAAGACAAAGCAAAAACATCTCCATGGAGAAAAGTATTTGATGGACCCTCCACCAGAAAAGTTACACAATGCACCTTTAGTAACTGTACAAAGGGAAAGGCAAGCGACTTAATAGAATCCTCCATCTTGTTAACTTCTTGAATTATTTGATTAACAAGTAGAGCTCAAAGTTTTAACGCTGAAGCTAATTCACGAGACACCTTTGAAACTGAAAAAAGCTGGCCAGTAATTCACTCCAACAATTCATCTTATCTGCACGTAGACTGGGACAAGAGCGATCTAACTATAGTTCCTTGGAGAAATCAGATTATAATGGGACATCCAGCGTAGTCAGAGTACCCAGTGCACCATGTAAACGTAGTGACCTGCAGATGTTGGGAACAGCCCCGGTCCGAGGTGTGTGACCAAACCCGTTCTTGTCAAAGGAGCTTAATAACAGTAATTGACTTGAGTGAAAGAGTTTCAGATAGTTGCCTCTTGACAACTGCTCCCTACAAAGCTCCGGGGCAGTGGGCGCTGGACGGGGCTGGAGGGGGTGTGATTAAACCCCTGAAGGACCTGGGAACCGATGGAGCTGGAAATTTCCACTTGTCATAGAAACGCGGTGTCAAGTGGCGGTGGTGCGGAGCTGGAATGCCTCTTTTGTGGCGTGTCCTGGGTGTAATTTGGGGCAGGGCAGGGTGTCCCGGCAGTAGGCCTTTCTTCTGCTCTCTGCAGTTTCATTAGATACGGCTAATGAAAAGATGGCTGCTGTCGGTCGGCCCCCGACCCTCTCAGGCCTGTACTTAGAGCCCCGCCTCATGGCCTCTCCACAGGTGTGCGCCTGACACTGTCCTCGCACACACACACCCGTACAAGCACACACACACACGCATGCACACACACCCGTACAAGCACACACACACACACACACACACACACACACACACACACACACACACACACACACACATGGGAACACGCACACACACACACACAGACACACGCACACACACACACACACACATGCACACACACCCGTACAAGCACACACACGCATGCATGCACACACACACACACCACACACACACCTACAAGCACACACACACATACACACATGCACACACACACACCTACACACACACATGGGAACACGCACACACACACACACAGACACACGCACACACACATGCACACACACATACGCACACACGCACATGCACACACACACGTATAGGCACACATACACGCACACACACCCGTACAAGCACACACACACACACCTACACACACACATGGGAACACACGCACACACACACACACACACATACGCACACACACACGTACAGGCACGCACATACACACACACACACCTACACACACATGAGCACACATACACACAAACACGCATATGCACAAACACGCACACACACACACAGACGCACGCACACATGCACACGCATACACACACCTACACACACATGCACACACACACATGCACACACACATACACAAACACACACAAACACACACCCGTACAAGCACACACACATACGCACACACACCCCAACACACACACACACAAGCACACACACACACACGCACACACACACACAACACACACACAAGCACACACACCCACGACACACACACGTACAAGCACACACACACACGCACACACACCCACACACACACACACACACACACACCACACGACACACACCCGTACAAGCACACACACCCACACGCACACACACACACACACACAAACACACATCCGTACAAGCACACACATACACACACACACACACACACACACACATACACACCCAAACACACATCCGTACAAGCACACACATGCACACACACCACACACACGGCGCTGGACCAGTGTTTAACTCTGAAGAAACATCAGGCATCAAAACACATCACAACACTGAGGAAAACCTGCTCATGGACCCGTGTATCTAATGCAAGACAGTAAACTTAAACATTTAGGACCGACAGAAGCCGTTGCCTTCTGACCAGGAGGTCTCTGCTTCCATCAGGTTAAGTTTCCCTCTCCATGTTTTTAAACTGCCCGCTGCTTTTGAGCCATGACCACAGTCCAGGTCTTGGTCTGGACTACCTTAGCTGGAGGCTACGTCTATTGTTTATGGGGAAAGTACCCACACAGAAACTAAGCCCACACAGACACAGAGAGAACATACAAGTAAAAAGGCCAAAACAGTCAGGGAAATAAACTCCATGAGTGTGTTAGACATTCTGGATGACTCTAAATTTCACCCGTCACTGAGACTGTGACAAACTCAGGAACAGATCATAGGAAATATTTTTTTACCTTGCTCTAAATGATGGATCGTATTTACATGTTTTCAAAATCACACATGTCGTCACTCGTCTCTTTGGGTCAGTCACTGGTGTCAAATGTGCTCCTCAGGCCTATTTTACTGACCGTCATGAGGCGTGTGATCATAAGGCAGGATTATTTACAGCAAATGAAACTACCTCTAGAACCTCCATAACATCACATTATGTTATGACAAAGGCCTAAAATTAACGTTTCACTCATAGACTGTATAAAAGAAGTGGACTAAGTGAGTGTGATGTCATCCATAGCGTTCAGCGCCGCTCAAATGAGGTTACAGGAGCGGATTTTTGGATGGTCAAAATAGCAAAAAAAAAATAAAAATCAGGATCATGCAGAGTGTGTTAATACGAACATTTTAAAACCAAAATGACGAGGCCCACTGCAGCAGGTACAGAGAGAGGAGCGACAAGATCCTAATGTAAGTCAATAGGTGAACTTCCTATTTGGCACACGGCGGTTAGTGCGTTAGCTATGTCCACTCATGTATACGGTCTACGGTTTCAACCCACCACTCTTACAAGTTGTGGCCTTCAATGAAAAACGCTTGAACTCCTCTGCAGTGCTGACATGAACTTGATTTCAAAGGTAAAGAATTGACTCAATACTTAAAGGTTGCATGGAGGATGCAGTAGCCTTGTAATTATGATGACCAAAAAAAAGAGAAAATTCATCAACTCTGGACGTGGTGGGGCTAAACATTTGCCAATAGATAACAACACTGCCTACTTATCTGTTAGCTGACAGGCTGTCAATCAAACTCCCTACGTTTCTAGCGTAACTGACTTGCCTGCGCGCTGCCATTACGTGGTTTACGTACGCCTGTCACGCAGTCCAGATGCAGACGCAAGACGCACAGACGCTGTTTACTCCACCAACGCAACCGTTCTTAGCGGCTTTTTTTGACCTATATCTTCCTCGCAGTTCGCACAAAGTTTGTTGCAATGGCGACAAGAATCCAGGAGCAGTTCGCCGCAAAAGAAAGTCTGTTTTTGAGGTCGCTGAAAGAAGAAGACAAGGGGAAAAGCAGCGAAGCCAAACTAAGGTGATTCTTGGAGATTCATTCCAGCGATGGCGCGACTGAAGCAGACGAAGGGTCTAAAGACTGACGCACTGGTCGCCAAAATTACTCCTGGACAGGTCACTTCTGCTTATTATGAAAACGTACTTTATTTCCAAGACCTAGACAAATGTTTTTCAGGACACGAAAGCGATATCCTATGTCTGAAAACGTAATTTTCAAGGCAAAGAAAGAATCCGCTTGCTGCTGCGTGTTGTAGCTAGTTCATTCGCACTGAATCTCCGCGCAACCCTTCTCTGCACCCCTTTCCTGCTCCTCTCCCCGCTGCCCGTTCCGCTCTTCCCCCCGCTCCTCACTTCTCCGTCTTGCCTAACCAACACTGTAGTTAGTTGTTTACAAGTCATGTGCAGCACCGGCTGTAAACAAACCTGTTTCTGGCGTAAGGAGGAGGAGGGAGGAGGTGTTCCTACATAAGGAGCTGTAGGGGAGGGGGGGTGGTTTCACGCATGCGCAACATTTGAAAAAGGACAAACAGTCGCTGGATTTCTCGTTCCTTGGAAAATCCTCTATACAACCTTTAATGCTGGCTTTGAAACCCAAATGATAATGTCATGGTGAAACTGCTCAGGGAATCTCAAATGTATCCAGTTATCTGATATTTTTTTGTTTTGTTTTTTCAGTATCAATACTTGCTTAAATGAGCATCTAGTTTCAATACTTGTTTTGTTATTGATCAGTATCTGACGATCAACAACACAGTCCTGCAGTGTAGCAAACTCCCAAACCCCAAACCAGCCCATGTGGTTTTGTAGAGTCCCGACTGTGCCTGGTCAGACTCTTCTTCCACAGCTGCAGTACCTGACAGCAGACCTCTCCTCACCGCCGCGTTTGTTTATTTGCCAACAGGCCGCTCTGTGTTCAAACCGGGCCTTTGTGGAGTCCTCCAGAGGCAGGTGGACTGTGCCTGAGGCCGGCCAGCCCTGAATGCTTGAATACAGGAGCGCGAAACCTGATCCGAAACCTGACCCAGAGGCAATTAGGCCCACAATAGTCACGTTCTTTGGGCATCCAGCGCTTTTGTCTGCATAAAGACTATTTAAGAGCACATCAGATGAGGAACTTCTAGAAAAGACCGTGCCAACTCCATATACCTGCAGGGAGGTGCACTGTTTAACTCTTCTGCTGGAGGGTCCCTCAAACGCTTTTCTCCATGGAGCTGTTATTGCTTTGTCTGGAATGTTTCACAGTATGGCATTACAAGTTACAAGTCAGATCTGTGGAGAGACAACCCCACTCACAGTCAGAATGCCTGTTTTTCTAGGCATTTTTGAGCTATAAAACCACCTGTAACTGAATAAATGTAAAGGCAGAGCTGTTTATAAACATACTGTGGAACATTCCAAGCAGAGCGATGACATCTCCATAGAAACAAGCAGGTGACAAACCCCTAACCAAAAAGTTACACCGTGCAGCTTTAATTGAAATCTGGAATTCCTCCCATTGCTTATTTGCAGGGGCGTCAAATTCAAATTCACAGAGGCCAAAATTAAAAACTGGGACTAAGTCGTGGGTCAAACTAAATATTTATTGAAAATTTTCGACAACATCTGCCTGTTTTCTCTTCTTTCGAGATATGTAATGTTAAATCTTTTCTTATTAAAATAAATATTTAATAATAGTTTAGCCAAATTTGGCCTGAGTTTGACATGTCTGTCTTATTGTGTTCTGTGTTGCATGTTTGTATGAAAAGCGCTCTATAAATAAAGTTTGTTGTTTGTTGTTGTTCTGATGCACACACAAAAAAGACACATGTGACAAAATCAGCTGCTTGATTTCATGGAGAGTAAAATCATACTTTGGAATATTTTCTTTGGAGAGATACATAAGTGTCGTACTGTGGAATATTATCCGCAACAACAAGGAACAACATTTCCATGGAAACAAGCAGGAGGAGGTGGTTTGTGGAGATGCAAGCCTCCTCACATATGGAACAGATGATTTTCAGAACAATAAACACAACTTAAAGGAGAAAAAAATAAAATAAAAACAACATTGTTTTATTTTAGTTTATCCTTTGACAAAAAAAAACAAAAAACATACCATGGCATTTAAAAACTTTTTGGTTTCTTCTTGCTTACTGAGAGTTGTATTTTGAGTGACCCACGAAGGTTTGAGTAATCCTGCATCTTAAGAACAATCTTTCAGTTTACAAAGAACAAAATATAAAATAATGTTCTAAAATTATACAAAAAAAAACTCGATTGCCAGTTTGGACACATCCTCTCATTAAATGTTTATACTTTCTATACTTTAAACACACACAGACAGAGAAGACACCAAATATATGAAACAAGAAATATGGAATCATGTAATAAAAAATACTTTATACTAAAATTAATGAACTTCATGATAAAGTCTCCTGAAATGTTTATTTTTTTACTTCACAGTTGTTTGTTTTTGGGATCCAAAGCAAAGATCATTCTAAAGCAATTCAGGAAAGGTTCATTTCTGTCGTGGGAATGTGACGTTTTTAGTATCGATACCTGCTCACACGAGTATCTAAATTTTTCGATTTTTAATACTTTTGACAACCCTTGCCCTAGTACAAACATATATTGTATAAGTCTGCTGTGTTCTGTCTACATCTAAAATCGAAAAGCATTTGAAAAACAAAAGTGTCGTCATGGATCAAAGCAAAGGGGTGGATAGTTTTTCGTTTTTATTTTTGATTCTAAAACAAGTTTGGAGTTATTTTGAGTTTATTTTAAGTCCATTGTTAGTTTTGATGCCTTCAGTGAAAGTCTACAACGTAAATAATCACGGAAATAAAGACGAAACATGATTGAAAAACTGCATCCAAACTTTTTTTATTTTTTTTTTATTTTTTTAATAATTTGTCACATCCACAATAAGACAGACTTAACTAAACACGCATACAAAAAAAATTAAAATAAATAAATAAATAAAATAAACAATAATAATAATAATAATAATAATAATAATAATAATAATAATAATAATAATAATAATAATAGGATAAACAAATAAAATAAATAAATAAATAAATAATAATAATAATAACAATAATAATACCACAAAAAAAAAGGGGGAGGGGAGAAGGGGGAGGGAGGGGTGCAGTACAGAGTTTCTCAATGCAGTGACACAAACATTTACATACACATATATTTTGACATTATCCAAGAGTATGTTGTTCTTATTTTACTGTGCTTTGTCCAAATAGGGTTTTGCCACAGTCCATAGGTCATCAGTCCGTTTGTTTTTTGTGTCCAACGATTGAGCCGCCTGCTCCATAGAAATTAAATCCAAAAAATCTTTGTACCAATTGTCTATCTCGAAGCATTTATGTTTGCGTTCCTTCCAGTTCATCATAATAATACGTTTTGCTGATAAAAAAACTGCATCCAAACTTTTGAGCGGTTGTGTATTTAAACATGCACCAACAAATCTTGACCCGAGGAGATCACGACGTACCCTGGACCCGAGTCCCCCCCCCCCCCCCGCCTCCTCACCCTTCCTCACCCCAGCACCACTCCACTTCCGCTGTCCGCTCTGCTCTGAATGTAGTACGGACCGGATCTCCAGGATGAAATGTCATATCTCCTGCGTGTGATCCTTATCTGTTAATCGCTTCCTTTGTCTGCTGCGATGGCGCGGACCCTCCCAGCCCCGCCGCTTTGATGTGTCAGAGCCGCTAGGGGCCGAAGGAGGGGGGTGGGGCCCGGGCTGCGTGGGTTTAAGCGGTGCTCAGGTCCGGCGCCGGGAGGAGGAGAACATTGGAGGTTGAGTCAGAATGTGTGGTCTGGTGGGTCTGCGAGGGCTTTTACGAGATGACACATCGCACTCAGGACTTTCTCTGGGGCTCTGCATGTGAGGAAAGAAACGCAGAGCAAATGTTAGGCTTTGTAAAGAGGCTATAGTTACAGGAGAAAAATAAATAAATGAAATATGGAATTGTACTTGAGAGACGGCCCACATCCCGAATATTCTCAGTTTTTGCATCTAACAAAATTATGGATCAACCACAGCGTAAACGCACTTAGATGGACTTTATTTTCATCAGTTTTCTTACTTATAATCGTTGTGTTTACGTGTTGTCGCTTTGATTGTTGGACTTTCACTTCATGCACTGAAACACCAGCCCAATTCATCAGCTGGTTTCATTTCGTGGAAACCGTCCGACCTCGCTGCATTAGGATTCGTTCGTTCGACAGTAGGCAGGTACTTTTTTTAATTTAACCAAACTCTCATCTAGCACTTAATGGATTAATGAAGTTATGTCCTTTTTGAAAGTAGAAAAGATTAGGTACTCCAAGAGAGGTAACATAAAGACATTTTTTAGAAAGTGGCAGCCATTTATTGATTTTTTAAAACAGTCTAAACCAACCACCCACCCACCTCTTTTTATTATTATTATTATTATTACTATTAAAAAATATATATTATTTTATTGTATTTATTTATTTTAATTTTATTTGTTATTAATATTAGTAGTGTATTATTAGTAGTGTATTTTTTTTTAATCATTCTATTACTATTATATTGTATGACGCTACTCCTATTTCTTTTCTTTATTAGTTATGTTTTGTCTGCATAAAAATGAAAAAGTGTGTGTTAGGGGTGGGCATATATTGTATTTTAAATATATCAGATGTTCTGACATTCGTATATATCGAATTGCTTATATTCATTTAGATTTCGCCGCTTCGCTTGTTTATCTCTCGTCGCCCCCCTCCCTGATTTTGTTCTCGTGTCTCCTTCACTCGTCACTATCACCGTGAACGCCGAAAGTTGGTGCCATGAAAAACTCAAGCACCACGAACCTTTTCCATTTAAGACAAACCACCAGCAACATCCTCATATTCCACTGAGTCGCGTCCTTTACCCGAAAGAAGCTGAACGAGTTGAGCTGCGAGAGAAGTGTGCTGTTATGCAAATGTCATGCGCTTAAGTTTCGTTTCTGTAAAATGTAAACACACGTGCGCAAAACTGCATTAATTATTATCGCAAACAGGCTGATGTGGCTCTATCGTGTTTTTATATATTGTAAAGTTTAGCAATGTAAAGTTTATTTATGCAGAATATTTTAATGAATAATCTGCTGCAGTGTCACTTGTTCTATGTTTGGAAACGTTGGGTTTGATCTGCAGTGGATTGTGGGATTAAACCTCAGAGCTCCTGACTGCTGGAACATGGATCTATTGAAATAAGGAACTCCTGAGCTTCTTCTGCTAAATAGCCCATGGTATGATTATTTGGAGAACAGAGTTAATGCAAGATGAGCTTGTGTGAGTGTATGAATGAAAAGAAGGAAATATGTATTATTTCTTATATTTACAGTTAAATATTATTTATGTAATAGGTTTTTTGAATCTTAAATGTTCCTATATGAACTCCGACCTTTACACTTCAATTTAAAAAAAAGACCTTGTGAATTTGGCAATTTGTTTTTGCAGTTCAGTTTTAGGGGGTTATTTTTTCTGAACATTATATCGAGATTATATCGTATATCGAGCTTTCGAGATATATTTTTGATCCATTCGTTTAGTGTGTGTACATGTGTTGTTTGAATGACATATCTATATCTGTTTGCACATGAATAAAAACATATGAAACCGAACGAGTCGCTGCTATTTTGTCGTGACGTATGTAATGCACCAAATCCCGTAGGAAAAAGGGCGATAACGTCTTTCCCTTGATAAAATTCACCAAACATTCTCTGTATTCCGGCTTTAATCCTCGATTTCGGGAATCGTTGCCAACACAGAATGTTTGTCTTCGTCTACATTCATCTCGACGCTTTGTTTACTGTTGTGCTGTACCACAAAAGGGACCCAGACAGACGCTTGAGTTTGACGTCATGGCTTCACAGCTCTTCACTGATTACCTGTGCGCGGTCTACAACTTCTAGGGGTCTTGCGAACCATCTAGTGTATTCTGATTCCTGACCTAGTCGCTGGAGAGAAATTAAATTGATTGGGGGCACTAGGTGGCGCCAGCCTGATTCATCAGCCGGTTTCACGTTGTTTCACTTCGTAGAAACCGTCTGCTCGAATTCGTTTGCTTGTGTGTAGGCGGGTACTTTTTTTATTTAACCAATCGCTGCTATTTGGTCATGACATATGTAATGCGCCGCTAACGGGGCTAACTGGTATATTAAGCTTTTCCCAAATCCCGTAGGAAGAAGGACAATAACGTCTTTCCCCTTGATGAAATTCACCAAACATTCTCTTTTTTCCGGCTTTAAATCCTCGATCTCGGGAATCTTTGACAACACTGAATATATGGCTCTTCGCTGATTGGCTTGTGCCCGAACTTGCACTTCCAGAGTTTTTGTTTTGTTTGGTCTTGAAGTATTTAATGCGCCAAATCCCGTAGGAAGAAGGACAATAACGTCTTTCCCCTTGATAAAATTCACTAAACATTCTCTTTGCTCCGGCTTTAAATCCTTGATCTCGGGAATCATTGCCAATTGGCTGATGCCCGGACTCGCACTTCTGGGGTTCTTGCAAACCGTCTTGTGTATTTTGATTCCTGACCTACTCGCTGGAGAGAAATGAAACTGAGCGGAGGCACTAGGTGGCACCAGCCTGGCTACTGAAACACCACCATGTGAAAACGTTCATTGGACTTGTCTACACAGTTTATTGCCTAATTAGCCTTGGTCCAGAGAAAAAACATGCAGAAATTGATAAGATAAAGAGCCATCTTAAACTGGGGCCTTCAGTTCACAAACTCATGCTCACCGCGTATGTTTTTTCTGGAGCTTCTCTGGGCTCACAGCTCCGTGCGGCACAGCTGTGAGGAGATGAAACACGTTCAGCAAGTGAACGTCTGTGTTTCTGTCTGAGCCCATCTGTGGAGCTGTACAGAGGAGCAGAGCTGGTGATGTGGAATCAGCTCGTTATTTACCGACTCCTGACTTTCACAGTTTGTTCATCAGGAATCTTTAATTAAGAAAACACCGATCTGATACTGGTATTGGGTAACAGCGCCAATCCAGAAACATTTGCTGGATCAGATTTCAGTAGAGATGTAACAATATCTCAAATCTCATGTCTATTGTCACGCTTCGCACGGAACGATAATTATTGTGATATTTTGGGGAGGTTAACATAATTGTACATATGCTAATTTTTTATTTTTAAATACCTTGACTAGTCTTCAGTGTTAATCATTACTGCATTTACTAAAGTAAGTAAAGGATCATGGCCTGTGCAGTTCCATCTTTTTTAATACTTTAAAGTAAAAAACTTTGCAATTTGATATATTGTGATGGCCCCCGATATTATTGTGAGAGTTCTGACGATACGATATCATATTTTGGTTATTGGTACATCCCTAGATATCAGCTTCCAAATATCAGTTCTGCAGATATCCTGTCTGGGCATGCGCATTGATGTAAGACTTTTTACTAGTTGTAGTCAGCCCAGAAAGTCTCAGTGTTTGAATTTTAATTTATACAATGCTTTGTGCTTACTTAAAATAAATAAAAGTAACAAATAATACATGCATAAATAACAGCATGGCACATTTGTTTTATGTTAGTTTTATTTTAAAGGGTCCATCTCATGCAAAATCCACTTTTCAGAGCTTTCTACCTTCTAAGAGTGATGTGTGAGCCTTGTATATGTCGCTGAATTGGTTTTTAGATTGATTCTGTGTTTTTTTTTAACAAATTGCAGCGTATTTCTGCCGCCCTCCCACGTGACAATGAACTAAAGCTGCTACAATGATGACACGGCAGCTACACCTATGACGCGTTTGATGTAGCAGAAAGCGCATCAGCTGACAATTCCCACATGAACATCTAAACAAAAGCGACAGCATAAGCTCATTGTTCTACACTGCAGTGAACACGATATAATACGTTTATCTACTAGAGTTTATTAATACTTTACCAATCAGTAATGTTCAGCTGATATCGACGCGGTGCTTGAGCTTCGTGCTCCTCAAAGTCCTCGTCCGATTCCAGGTCCAACACATGCGGCTGAACTCCTTTATCTCCATGATGAATAAAAGTTTATTCCTGCCGCTATCAGGGTGCACGCCTGTCTCCCCCTCCCTCCCTGAGATGGCGGAGGAAGGGCGGCTCACTCAGAGCCTACGTCACGTTTGGAGGGCGGAGCCTGTGCTTTCTCAGGACAGGGGGATGAGCAAGAGTCGGACTTTCATAGTTCCTGGTCTGTGACTGTCTTAAAGAAATCAGTAAGATTTCATAACTATTGTGTAATGGCTGTTTCAAAACTCAAATTGTGCTTGTTTATGTGCAGAAGATACAATGTGAAAAGAGTTATTTTGCATGAGGGAATAAATGCTATTTTCAGTCACTGCACTGATTGCTTAGATATCAAATATCGGCCAATATTTATGTCAAAGTATCGGAAAATTTTATACCAAACTGTGCAACAAATAATGAACATTCTTGTGCTCACTCCAGTAGATCTGCTGTAAATGTATGGACTCAAAATGATCAAATCCTGTTCTGCTGTAACATATGCTCCTCATTAATCTCATGTCTATTATGGCAGGATCTATTGCAGATTTCTTCAGTCCGTACAGCTCCCTCTTGGTTCAAAACACACAGTCCACGAGTGTTCAAATCTCGCTTCAATCTTTCACTAACATGTGGTGGAGCGGAGCAAGGCCGCGCTAAAGCCAGGCCTGTTGGCAAAGGCTCATTAAGATCCTCAGAAGTCTCAGTGTGTGTTTACATGAGAGTGGAGGAATTCTGCCGGAGATAAGGAGAAGGACTGCAGAGGACTGGAGAGGACTGTGGAGCAGAGAGCAGATGATCAGGCTGATAGACTAGGTACATTTTTAAACGTCTACTTGTGCTTCAATATTTTTCTATACACAGTATGGGGGATATTTTATATGAAATCAAAACCATAATATCAAAGAATCGGAGTATCCTGCAAAGTGACCCCAGCCTGAGTCCTCGCTTCCAAAACTCGTACCTTCACACTCCGCATTACTCGTCCTGTAAGAAACTTCATAGTCACAAGTTATTTTCCTTCTCCTAAATGTTTCATCAGGCTCACAGAAACAAGACACTGCGATAACATGTCATATATTTCAGGACATATTCACTTACAAGCCTTACAAATGCACAGGTTTTGTAACATGCAGGTGCTTCTACGCTGACACAGTTAAATCCAAATTCAAAGCAGAGCAAAAATATACACACACACGCACACTGATCTGATCATTTCACTTCTTTATTACTGATAACATGTAAGTAGCATGTTTATTTGGAAAGTTTTCTAATGATTTAAAGTCATATTTTGCATTGCATTTGAACTGAAAGATATTACGACGGGTATTATTTCACTTACAACAATTAATTAAATATTTTTTTTAAAAAATGAGAAACATATATACATTCATAAAAAGGTTCAGCTGACTCGTTTTCTGTATTAAAAAACACATGGCGGTCACATCGACTAATCATTTATTCCAGAAAATAATGTGTTGGACAGGGTCAAGCATATAATTTGAAAATAAACCTCTGTGATTTTATTGTTCATTAAATTGTAATCTGGGACGCACACACACACACACACGCACCCCCACGTACACACACACACACGCACACACACTAACATGCTACAATACATAAAACCACACGTAAAAATGTGAGGCTGAATACAGGCGAACCAGTTGAGAAAGTGGAGACGTCCACCTCCACCAGGAACCACCACCGGGCCCCGGGGAGAGATGAAGCCCAAGCACCAACCCACGGGACAGAACCTGGCACCCGGACCCGACCTCCGCTCCTGATGCAAAGGGTTACTACACTGGAAATCCTAAAAAATATGCCTAAAATAAATAAATATTAAAAAATGTGTACAATAGAAACAAGAAAAAGTGTAAGATTTTGCTCAAAAGCTAAGCTAAAAAGGTGGGTCTAAAAGCAAGAACGTTCTCTGCAGCCCTGACCTCCTCCGGCAGACAGTTCCATAAACGGGGGCCACAGTAGTGAAAAGACGCCTCTCTGTGAGTGTATGACTGTCCTTTGGCCAAACACGACAAACAGGCTGGCAGTGTTGGGGAGTAACAGATTACATGTACTGGAGTTACGTAATCAGAGTACAAATTATGAGTTACTGTTTCAGTGAGTGGTAATTGGATTACAGTTACTTTGTTGAAATAAATGGATTACAGGGCAATATTCTCCTGTTTTCACATTTTGGGCTATTCATTTTTTTTTTTTTTTTTTTTTTTTTTCGGTAATTCCACTCATTGGGGAACACTAAACCTAGTCTAAAACCATGTCTACACCAGGACTAAAGCAGGACTAAAACCAGTTCTAAACCAGGTCTAAACCAGGTCTAAAATCAGGTCTAAACTAAGATTAAACCAGGACTAAACCAGGACTAATCCAGGTCTAAACCCAGGTCCAAACCAGGTTTAAACCTGGTCTAAACCAGGTCTAAAAACAGGTCTAAACCAGGTCTAAAACCAAGTCTAAACTAGGTCTAAACCAAGATTAAACCAGGACTCAAACAGGACTAAAACAGGATTTAATAGGATCTAACGATGCTGCATGGACCGTGTCTCCTCTTCTTCTATCAATAATATTTTTAATATGTTTAAGTAAAGTCTGGACTTTTCATTGTCTTTTATCAGACAAAACATCTTACGTGAAGATTTCCTCGTCTTTGCTTCTCTACAGCAAATGAAGTAATCCAAAGTATTCAGATTACGTTACTCACTTTAAGTAATTTACTGGATTACGTTACAAACTACATTTTGGGGCATGTAATCTGTAATCTGTAGGGGAATACATTTTAAAAGTAACCTTCCCAACACTGCAGGCTGGTCACAGTAGCCTGAACTCCTTAAAAGCCACAGTGATTGAGCATATTCTGCAGAACAGAAGGAGAGAAGCTCAACTTAAGCCTCTCTTACAAAACAAACCTACCAAATCCACGAACTCAGAGCCACAAACATTCAGGGCTAAACAATGAAATGGAGCTCCTGCCGTACTCGTAACATCTGGGCTGCCTTGTTTCATATTTGCGGTCTCTGTCATTGTCCTACTTTGTATTTACAGTTGTATAATTGTCTTCAAGCATGTGTGTCCTGCCAGAGCTTCACATACGAACACTCTGTCCATGGGCTACGACCGACAGGGAGTGTGTGTCCAGATTGGTACAAGCTCATATCATGTGGTGAATCACTTTGTCTTCTATTGTTCATGTGTATGTGCGTATATTATACACATGTTATATTTTTCGTATATATTTTTTACTTTTTTAGTACAATTTCTGCAGCAGTACTTGGAGAAGAGCCCTGCACAGGTACATTTTTGGAGACCTGCACCTGCGCAGTACAGCACCACACCCGCCCGTTAACCCATGATTATATCAAAGTTAAATCCGCACCCGCCCGGACCCTCAGCCCATTAGTCTGACAGCCCAGTAGTCCAGGACTAAACCAGGACTACACCAGGACTGAACAGATGCAGAGTCATTAGTGGATTATAAATATATACATGCTGTAACCACAGAGCCAATCGCCAGGACTACACCAGGACTGCACCAGGACTACACCAGGACTAGCACCAGGACTGCACCAGGACTGACACCAGGACTACACCAGGACTGCACCAGGACTACACCAGGACTACACCAGGACTGCACCAGGACTACACCAGGACTACACCAGGACTACACCAGGACTACACCAGGACTACACCAGGACTGCACCAGGACTACACCAGGACTGACACCAGGACTGCACCAGGACTACACCAGGACTGCACCAGGACTGACTGCACCAGGACTGCACCAGGACTACACCAGGACTACACCAGGACTACACCAGGACTACTACACCAGGACTGAACCAGGACTAAACCAGGACTACAGGACTGCACCAGGACTACACCAGGACTACACCAGGACTGCACCAGGACTACACCAGGACTGACTGGACCACCAGGACTACACCAGGACTGAACCAGGACTAACCAGGACTGCAGGACTGCACCAGGACTACACCAGGACTGCACCAGGACTACACCAGGACTGCACCAGGACTACACCAGGACTAAACCAGGACTACACCAGGACTGAACCAGGACTACACCAGGACTGAACCAGGACTGCACCAGGACTAACCAGGACTAAACCAGGACAGGACCAGGACTGCACCAGGACTACACCAGGACTGAACCAGGACTACACCAGGACTGCACCAGGACTACACCAGGACTGAACCAGGACTAAACCAGGACTACACCAGGACTGCACCAGGACTACACCAGGACTACACCAGGACTAACCAGGACTACACCAGGACTGCACCAGGACTACACCAGGACTGACACCAGGACTACACCAGGACTACACCAGGACTACACCAGGACTGCACCAGGACTACCACCAGGACTACCAGGACTACACCAGGACTGAACCAGGACTGAACCAGGACTGCACCAGGACTACACCAGGACTACACCAGGACTGCACCAGGACTACACCAGGACTACACCAGGACTACACCAGGACTGAACCAGGACTAAAGGACTACCAGGACTGCACCAGGACTACACCAGGACTACACTACCAGGACTACACCAGGACTAAACCAGGACTACACCAGGACTGCACCAGGACTACACCAGGACTGAACCAGGACTACAACCAGGACTACACCAGGACTGCACCAGGACTAACCAGGACTACACCAGGACTACACCAGGACTGAACCAGGACTTACACCAGGACTGCACCAGGACTACACAGGACTGAACCAGGACTGCACCAGGGACTGCACCAGGACTACACCAGGACTAAACCAGGACTACCACCGGGACTGACCCAGGACTACACCAGGACTACACCAGGACTACACCAGGACTAAACCAGGACTAAATCAGGACTAAACCAGAACTGAACAAAAACAAAACCAGGACTGACCCAGGACTGAACCCGGACTAAACCAGGACTAAACCAGGACTGCACCAGGACTACACCAGGACTACACCAGGACTACACCAGGACTACACCAGGACTACACCAGGACTACACCAGGACTGCACCAGGACTACACCAGGACTGCACCAGGACTACACCAGGACTGCACCAGGACTGAACCAGGACTACACAGGACTACACAGGACTGAACCAGGACTACACCAGGACTGAACCAGGACTTACACCAGGACTACACCAGGACTGAACCAGGACTGAACCAGGACTACACCAGGACTGCAACCAGGACTGGACTACACCAGGACTGCACCAGGACTACACCAGGACTGAACCAGGACTACACCAGGACTGCACCAGGACTACACCAGGACTGCACCAGGACTGCACCAGGACTAAACCAGGACTAAACCAGAACTGAACCAGAACTGAACCCGGACTGAACCAGGACTAAACCAGGCCTACACTAGGTCTAAACCAGTCTCAAATACAAAGTAGGTAAAAAACTGAGGCACTCAAAAAGTACAAAATAATTAAAAGCCTTTAATACCACATGGCAGATAAAGTTAAAATCACGCGATATCCACCTCGAGTTTGCCCTGATGAAGGCCGAAGGGCCGAAACGCGTTGGCGTGATTTTAACTTTATCTGCCATGTGGTATTAAAGGCTTTTAATTATTTTGTACTTTTTGAGTGCCTCAGTTTTTTTCCTACTTTGTATTTGAGACTGGTCCCTACACTGAAGAGCACCAAAAGGACAATTCAGCACATTTTTGTATATCCAAGCAGCACTCCTGCATCCCAAAGCTTTGTAGGTCTAAACCAGGTCTAAACCAGGACCAAACCAGGACTAATCTTGGACAAGAACCTAGGATTGGAATCTAGGACCTCCCCTGAGAGAACCCGGAGCAGGGTGTCCGCAAAGCACGATCGGGCGTCGGCTGCGATTCTACGCCCACAGTCACCCGACGTTTTACAGTGATTTTAGCGAATTTGTACGAAGAAAAACGAAAAACCCACCACTTCAATCCAGGTTAAAAAAGCACTGTGACGCGCGTTACTGACATTTGTACAGTAAAATATTAGCTTTTGTTTTTCTCTGTATTTCGTTACATTCCTGCGTTACAGTCATTTGTTACTTTTATAACTCATTACTCCCAACACTGCTTCCACCAAGACCTGATGCTGATTTGACCTGGACCCTCTCGTTCCAGTTTTGTCCTCCACGACTACTACTACTTGTTGACTTCACTCTCCATTACAGTGTCTCTCCACCGTACAAATATTCTTTTATGAACTCCGATAAGCAGCTCACAAAAGCCCGTGATTTTGACTGAACGTCGGACACAATGGAATCTCCTGTGTATTGTCTGCAGTCTGTGAAGTCAGTGAAGTTATGTCCCCCAAACATCCGGACTCTTGTGGATGTGGGGCCGCGTGGATGGGGGCGCATTGTCTGACTCGGCACCCTCTGCTGGTGGGAGGGGGGAGAACAGGTGGGCACGGGACAATGATCTAAGGGTGTTTATACGAGAGGCCACCATGCGCAGGACTTCAGTATATCAGATGGAACTGTTTACAGACACACGGATTGATACTGTGCGCTGACGTCACGCTGGGGGTATTCTACATGTATGCCTATGATGAAATGTTTGTCAGTTACCATGGTGACGCAATGCAACACATTAGCAAACTGCCAAAAAGTCTCAAAACTCAAACAAAATTGATTTAAACGACTAATTTCCCGGAACCTGGCTTGTGACTGTAATGTTATTTGAGAGGGACGTGTTTAAGAGTAAAAGTTCCAGCTAAATCCTTTTTGTTCCCGGTCAGATTGTGTTGAAATAAACATTTATTTTGGGTTCAAGGGGGAGACTTGATGTGAAAAGTTGTATGTATTTGGTGGTTTAGAGCAGCGGTCCCCAAACCCCAGGCCGCGGACCTGTACCAGGTCGTGGGTCATTTGGTACCGGGTTTCGAAAGCGCGAATCCCCCCTTCCATAGGCCACGTGGACCAGAACTAAAACCGAACTAAAACCGTGACTAAACTAGGACTAAACCAGGTCTAAAACAAATCTAAAACAAGTCTAAACCAGGTCTAAACCAAGGCTAAACCAGGTCTGAAACAGGTCTAACCAGGTCTAAATCAGGTCTAAACCAGGTCTAAACCAGGACAAAACCAGGGCTAAACCAGGGCTAAACCAGGTCTAAACCAGGACAAAACTAGGGCTAAACCAGGACTAAAACAGGATTTAACCAGGACTTAACCATGCTGAGTGGACCACACACCACACCTCTTCCCATACACCGCCCCCATATGAAATATTATCGGATATAAAACCAGTCTGTGGCGAAAAAAAGGTTTGGGACCATTGATTTAGAGCGATTGATGGGTTTGTAAAGCAAAGGCTTTATTCTTGAAAGATGAATACAAAATAATTATGTTTTATACATCAACATGAATGAAAAGGAGCAGAAAGAAGTATAAACTTCACTGGGGAAAACAAAACAAAACAATATCTAGGTAAGTTAAAATGACTTAAAATTAGAAACATTTTACTAGATTCAACTTGACAAGTAAAAGTATCTACCAATGGAATAAGTGTGTTTTTCTTAATTCAAGTAACTTTCAGTTAAGTTTTTTATTTTAAGTGTAGCAAGATGTATTTTCATATTTTAAGTACAAAAAGGCAGATCATTTTACTTGTCAAGTGAAGTTTATTCAATCATGATCAAACTTTCTTAATTCAAGTCATCTTAACTGGACTAGATTTCATTTTTAGTATCTGCCCTCTTCACATAAAGTAAAACATTTCTTCAACACACTTCAACAGTTCCATCTACATTTATAAGCCACTTCTTTACAAGACATACACAATAGGGCTGGGCGATATGGATCAAAAAATATATCTCGATATATTTTGCTATATCTCGATATACGATATATATCTCGATATATGTTCAAGAAAAAATAACCCCCTAAAACTGAAAACTGCAAAAACAAATCTGCCAAATTCCACAAGGTCTTTTTTTTTATTGAAGTGTAAGAGGTCGGCAGTTCATATAGGAACATTTAAGATTACAAAAAACCCTAATTACATAAATAATAATTTAACTGTAAAATAAAAGAAATAATACATATTTCCTTCTTTTCATTCATAAATAAAACAACTCAACACAAGCTCATCTTTGCATTAACTCTGTTATCCAAACCAGAACCAGAACCATGAGCTCCTTCAGCAGAAGAAACTCAGGATGTTCCTTATTTCAATAGATCCATGTTCCAGCGTCAGGAGCTCTGAGGTTTAATCCCACAATCCACTGCAGATCAAACCCAACGATTCCAAACACTATTGTACAAGTGACACTGCAGCAGATTATTAATTAAAATCTTCTGCATAAATAAACTTTACATTGCTAAACTTTACAATATATAAAACATAACGACTCTAGAGCCACATCAGCCCGTTTGAGATAATAATGTGTTTAATGCAGTTTTGCGCACGTGTGTTTACGTTTTACAGAAACGAAACTTAAGCGCATGGCTCATTTGCATAAACAGCACTTCTCACGCAGCTCAACTCGTTCAGCTTCTTTTGGACTAAAGGACGCGACTCGGTGGAACATGAGGATGTGCTGCTGATGGTTTTGTCTTGAAATGGTGGAAAAGGTTCGTGGTGCTTGAAGCTTTTCACTGGCACCAACTTTCGGCGTTCAAGGCGATAGTGACGAGCGAAGGAGACACGAGCGAACAAAATCAGGGAGGCGGGGGCGACGAGAGAGTAAACAAGCGAAGCGGCGAAATCAGAATTGAATCTAAGCATTATATCGATATATACGATATGTCAGAATTCATATCGAGTTTAAAAACTCGATATATTTAAAATATCGATATATCGCCCACCCCTAATACACAATATTAAATACTTGTTAATTCACACAAAAGGACAGTTCATACTTCATACTTTTTTAGCATTTCTTTTAAACACGAATAGATTTTGAAGCTTTGTTTTTTCATTTCGACTGAGATTTAGGTGGTGAACGGCTGTAGCTTCAACAGTGGTAAGAATGAGGGGAGAAGTAGTGCATTTATATGAGTAGGCTGAGAGTTCATTAGAGTCGCACAGGTGGTGACGATGATGATGGTAGCGCTTTGGTTTCATATACAACTTTTATTACTACAACTGATGTATGTGTTGTATAAACGCAGCACCAGCACCGTTTCGTGTTACTGTATGAACGTCAAACACTCGTAATAAAAATGATTGTACAGTACAGTAATTGTGTTGTTGTTGGCCCGGGCCTGGACACCTGTGTGCTGTGTCCCATTAAACGTTTACATTATGAACATGTGCTCTGTATGTTCAGAGTAAACTGCACGTTTTACATCTGCGCCCGCACGCTTCACAGTGACGCCCAACATACGAGAAAATCATCAAGGAAACACCTGCTGATTCAACGTAAAATAAACTCATTATTACAGGTCCGATATTGTGCGAAAATTACTCTTGTGAGCTTCATAACGTGGACATTTTAAATCACAATATTAAGAAATCTGCTGACTTCCATGTTAGAAAACTGCTTTGCCCAGATGACAAAACAATTAAAGGTTGTATAGAGGATTTTTTTAAGGAAAAAGAAATCCAGCGACAGTCCTTTTTCAAATGTAGTGCATGCGTGACACCACCTTCCTCCTCCACAGCTCCCTCTAGAAATAATTTAGAGACCGACACCTCAGTTTTTAGACCCTTCGTCCGCTTCAGTCGCGCCATCGCTGGAAGGAATCTCCAAGAATCACCTCAGTTTGTCTTCGCTCCTTTTCTCCTTCTCTTCTTCTTTCAGCGACCTCAAAAACTGACTTTCTTTTGCGGCGAACTGGTCGTGGATTCTCGTCCGCCGTCGCAACAAACTTTATGCGAACTGCGAGAGAGCCACAATTAGAAAAAGCCTCTAAGACCCGCTGCATAGTTACCTTAGAAACGTAGGGAGTTTGATTGACAACCTGACAGCCAATAAAAAATGAGGCAGCCTCATTTTCTATTGGCTGATGTTTATCTGGCCTCAACACGTCCACAGTTGATAGATTTTCTTTCTTTTTTTTTTGGTCATCATAATTACAAGGCTGCTGCGTCTCTGTAATGGTGTTTTAAACTTTCATTGACAATTTGAAACAAAAAAAAAATCCTCCATACAACCTTTAACATCATCCAAACAAAAATTAGCACTTCCGATGGAGAGTTGCAGATCCTCAGAGTAGAGGATTTTTATTTTTATTTTTTTACATTTGTACCAAAATGACAATCCTAATTCATCAGCCGGTTTCACTTCGTAGAAACCCTCTGACCTCACAGTGTTAGAATTCGTTCTCTCAACAGTAGGCAGGTACTTTTTTAATTTAACCAATCGCTGCTATTTGTTAGTGACGGGCAAATGAGACGGAGCTCCGGAGCACGTCTCGTTCTTTCTGAAACAAATTGCTGCGAAGCGCTGCGTCGGAGCTCATCTCGCAGCAGCCGCTCACGTGACCGAAGTGTCGAAGTGTCGGTCCCTCCCCCTACTGCTTCGCTCTGCGTGTCAGTCGCTTCAGTGTATCGAAGCGTTTCATTGGCTCAGTGAATGTTCCGCTCTGCGATTGGTTCAGAGCTTCAGAGTGTTCAGCGCACTTCTGTGGTTTGACAAGCGCTAAACTGCTACGGTATAAAAGATGCACCAATATTTCTTAAAAATGTAGTGTAGTGAGGAGTATTGTGTGACGTTAGTGGTGATTTTAGAGTGACTTTTGACGACTTTTGGCATTTGTTTCATTTTCGATGGCATCTACAAGTGGAAAAAAGCGATCCATGGTTTGGGATCACTTTGATCTAATTCCACCGAACAAGGTGTTACCTGTTTTCTTATTTACAGCTGCTATTTATGTTGCTCTTTACATATTATTTTAAATCATCATTATTATTGTTGTTGATGGGTACGGTGTCGCTCTGCACTAACAATACTTCATCGATGCTGAGACACCTGCGTGCCAATGGTTTAATTTATCCACTAGAGGTCAGTGTTTCTCCGAGGCCTCAGACACGTCGAACTATTTGAGACAATTTTGCGACTGAGGTGTCAATGCTTCACATTCGCCCATCACTACTATTTGGTCATGACGTATGAAAAGCACCACTAACGGGGCTAACTGGTATATTAAGCTTTTACCAAATCCCGTAGGGAGAAGGGTAATAACGTCTTGTCCCTTGATAAAATTCACCAAACATTCTCTTTGTTCTGGCTTTAAATCCTCGATCTCGGGAATCGTCGCCAACACAGAATGTCTGGCTCTTCACTGATTGGCTGGTGCCCGAACTCGCACTTCCGGGGTTTTTGCGAACTGTCTAGTGTATTCCGATTTCTGACCTAGTCGCTGGAGAGAAATTAAATTGAGCGGAGGCACTAGGAGGCGCCCTACGTGTATCCCAGATTCAAGAAAATAAAATTGGAGAATGAAGTAAGCACAGAGCAGTGGGCATATGGCGATCAGGACCATGGCGTCTTAAAAATAAGCGATAAAAGATTGCGCAAAAATGCTTGAATTGTTCCAAACACAAATTTGGATGTGTAAATCATTGTTTCTCAAAGACTGGTTCGCGATCCTCAGGTGAGTTGCAAGAGATTTTTTTGGAACATGGATTGGAACACACTACAAAAACACAGACAGGTCCTCCTGTCTCATTAGAAATGTTGAAATGTTTAGACATGTTTTGTATAATTTCTAATCTTTTTGTAATTATTTTATTGACTGTTTTTTTTTCTAGTATTGCTGGTTCAGTTGAATGTTGAAAAGAAAAAGAAATGGGCTACATTTAACGTCCAAATAGGCGACTTATGGATCATTTTCTTGCTGCTTCAATGACTAAATGAGTAATACTGATTGTTCAGAGACACGATCACTCAGTCAACAATAAAATATCCTCATTAATGTTCAATAATGCTCAAATCCACCTGTATTTTGTCATTTATGAATAATGTTGATTGACTTGAATGTTTTTGTTTAGAGCAGGTATCTCCAAACTATGACCCGGGGGCCAAATGCGGCCCTTTTTCTTGACCCTCAGACTTCCAGATGAATTGGCCCAAATTACCTTGCATCAATTAAAAAATATTTTTTTACTGCAAGTTTTTTTGAAAATCTACCTTGTTAAAGCTAATATTTAATATTTAGTGTGTGATTTTAAGGATCTTATCGTGAACAAAGACTGATGGCTCATTCTAATGTGTTAAACATGCACATATTTCAATTATTCACTGTATTCAGCACCAGTCTACGGCCCTCGATCGGCCCTCTGCTTCATCTGTGTTTAGATACATGGCCCTTGATGAAAAAAGTTTGGACACCCCTGGTTTAGAGGATAAGCCCCTTGAGATGTCTCGTCATCTCCTTTTCAAAAAAACAAAAGATACAGATACAGTAGGGCAGACAGTAGCATACATTCAAATAAACAACAAAATCAACACAACCACACACACACTTGACTTTTAGACACATACTAAATCAAATTTGAACAAAAAACTAAGACAGAGTTTAAAGATAATCACAAAATACCAAAAGATGACCAACAAAATTCTACAAAATGATCAAAAACAATGACATGGGTTCTGTAAATACTGAACGAGAGCTTTTTTAAACGAAGGGACAGAAGTGAATGCTCGAACAGATGAGGGAAGGCTGTTCAAATCAGAAGGAGATTTATATTTAAATGAGTGTTTTCCTATTTGTTTTTTGGCTCTTGGGACAACAGAAAATATCTGGTCTGTGTGACGTAAACTGTAAGACTTGGGTCGTGAAGGTTTGTGACAATGGTTTGTGGTTTGTGTAAATGGTGAGAGGAAACAATTATAAGACGGCGAAAAGCTCTGAAAAGTTGAGTTTGCGTAATAGGTCTGCTTTGGCTCAAGATTGATGAAATAACAAGACATTTTGCATCCTGTTGATTCATCACACGGCCCTGGAGCTGGCTGGGGGCAGCGTGGAAAGCAGGTTCTTCTGAATGGACGCGAGTGTCCTCAGAAGCTCCACCGGTGTGAAGCCAGCCAAGGTTTAGATCGTATCTGCGCAGACTTCAAACACGAGCTGCTGACAGGCCCGGATTATTGACGGCCCAACTCCACCTCGCTCCAGACGTGCTCCCATGAATTTACATGATAGGGCATTTAAGGCTGTCCACGTTCGGAACATCAAGTCTGATGTCTGATTCTGGAAACGTCGAGGAAACCGATGTTTTCAAATTACAAACAGAACTCATCATCACAGGCTGATTTTAAAGCACCAATATAACTTTTTATCCAAAACAATATAAATATAATAAACTAAATTAAAAGCAGACTTATTGCAATGGAAAAATATGTGCAAATTGTAGGAATGTAACGATATCCAAATCTCTCGGTACGATATTATCACGATATTTACTGTGATATTTTGGACGTTTTTGGAAGTGCTCATAATATAATTGTAGACAGGACACATTTCTGCTTTTAAAATGCCTTGACAAGATTTTGGTGTGAATTATTTCCATCATAATCCCAAGAATTCAAGTAAAAAACATATTTCTTCTTGTTGTCTGCGCTGAAATGAATCATGGGATATGTAGTTCTCAATGTTTATAAGCCGTTGCTTCTATAAACTAATGCATTTAAGTAAAGAAACTTGTAATTTGATATATTGTGACAGCCCACGATATTATTGTGAGAGTTTTGACGATACGATATCACGATATTTTGGTTATTGTTACATCCCTAGCAAATACATGCATCCAAAATGTCAGACTTCCGGTCATTGTGCAGTGCACACTGGGAAGGATCCTACGAAAATTGAGCATCAAACCGTCATGTTTGATTTTCCAGTGGGATGCATCGATTGTCAAAACTGATCTTTTCAAGTCTTTTGGACCATGTCGCTTTTGTTTCTGGTTCTGATATTGTCATATTTTAGTTTTGGGATTCGGACATCGTAATGGTGTGGTTGTTGCGATGTCCTAACAGCGGAAAACGGGCTTCCGAAGTTTGCGAACTCCATAAATGCAAAAGGGAATCAGATCTGTGTGAACGCATCTGTTCAAACTGTTTCCCTTCCCAGCGGCATTGAAAAAGAGTGAAAGGTGCGATATGGTTCAAAAGACTTGAAAAGATCGGACAATAGACACATCCCACTGGGAAATCAAACATGGCGGTTTGATGCTCACTTTTTCGGAGGATCCTTCCCAGTGTGCATGGTGCGATCATCGGAAGTCTGAAATTCAGGATGCATGTATTGGCATGAAATGTATTTATCAAATGAAACAGAAAACACAGACCAAGGTTCTTGTAGAGGAAATGTAAGGAAAATAAAATTATAAAATGTATTCATGCCATAAAAGTATTTCTATTTTAAAGCAGATCTATTGTGCAAAATAGACTTCTCTGAGCTTTTAACCATGTAGTAGTTGTTTTCTTCTCATTTACCCTCTCGAAGTTGTATTTGAAGTGATTTGTGCAGGTTTGAGCAATCTTTATCACTTATTTTCAAGGCACCATATTGCCGATTAACCCCTGTTTTACCATATCATACCATACCAACTTTATTTATAAAGCACTTTAAAAACTTTACAGTTGGCCAAAGTGTTGCACACAAACACAGGATAGACAAGGACAATCGCAGTACAACACAGTACACATTACAAACACAATACAACTACTAAAAACATAGAAAACAACAAGATACTCAACGACAAGAAATGTACACATCACTTCTTAAAATAAAGTGAAAAAGGTGCGTTTTAGGAGTGATTTGAAAACGGGTACAGAATCGGCCTGTCTAACCTCTAATAGTAACTGGTTCCAGGGTCGTGGGGCAGCGACAGAAAACGCACGGTCCCCCGCATCTCGTCAGACTCGACTACTGCAGTAGCCTCCTGTACAGTCTCCCCTCCACCCACCTCCAAAAATTACAATACAGCCAGAACTCTGCCACCTGCCTTCTCACCTGCACCCGCACCAGAGCCCACATCACTCCCCCGCATCCAATACAAGGTGAGGAGACATAAAGGTGCTGGATTCCACTGGTCATTTCAAGTGTCCTGGAACAAGCTACCACTTCTCTGGAACACGCAAGAGGTGCCAAGAACTCAAACATACCACCTCCTGGGCATTAGATAGTGATTTATAGACTGCCTTTGGTTTACATTGTGTGTAGTCAATTTTTGGGGCACAGAATATTGTTAGGGTTAAATAAAATAACAAAATACCTGTGAATTAAATATAATCTACAGCTCTCCAGCCCTTTAGTATTGATCAATCAGATTTTCGATAATTTTGACAACCCTACCACTGGGTTATGTCTCATGGATCTACTTTGGATATTTTTTTGGACAACATTAAAATAGAATACAAGATAGGCCATTTGGAAAGGGGAGCCTGGTCTATATGAAAAAACAACAACAACAAAAAAACTGTAATTATGAAAAGTCTCACAACAATATTTAAAACAAAATCCAATTTTTTGTAGTTTTTTTGTTATGGCATTGCTTGTCATACTCCCCCTGCTGGTGATGATTTGCAATGTTGTTTTGAATAACTGTCCTGTCAAAGTCTTCAATACAATCCATCCTCAATCCATCAGGAACTGGGACTCACTGCAGCACTTCAAATCACGACTAAAAACTCACCTTTTCAAACTGGCATTCGCTCCATGATTCCCCCGTTTTCTACAGTGTCACTTCTTATTTGTTTGTAAAGCATCTTTGAGTGTCCAAAAAAGCGCTATATAAGTCTGATGTATTATAATTTAGGGGTGTCAAATTATCGCGTTAATTGCGATTAATTAATTACAGTCATATTTAGCGCGTTATGTTTTTTAATCGCGTTAATCTCATTTTTAATCTCTAACTTTAGTGTTTCTGTATGCGAGTTGCTTTATTATAAAACCTGTTTTTATGTGTTGTTGGGACAACAACACACACACACACAAAAAACACATTTATACATTTTTTATTTCGGTAATTCCACTCATTGCCGGAAACCCACATAAAACGCGCGCAGTAAGAGCGATGTAAACGTCATGTTAACGTTGGCGGCGTCGAAGAGCCAGTAGAACAGAGGCAGCAGTGCACAGGTAAAAACGCATTCGTGTCTTGGAAATTATTTTCCCGACGTGAAATATAAAAGAAAATAACAAAATATAATATCGCCTACAACTTAAATGTCACTGGTGAAAACAACCTGCATAGACTCATGATGTCTGCACTACTGTCCTATAGTGACCTGCCACATGAGGGGACACACACAAAACACACACACAAACACACACACACACACAAACACACACACAACACACACACACACCTTCATCATCGTCATTTAACCTGAGAACGCGCGGACCACGTTTCCTTCCGTAGTTACTGCGCGGACACCGACGTGCTCCCGTGAGCCGCGTGTGGATCGTGTTTTCTCGCGTACGCGGCGTAAACCGAGCTTCCTCCTGTGAGCCTCTAAACCAGAACTAACACCAAGACTAAAACCAGGACTAATCCAGGAAACCAGGACTAAAACCAGAGACTAAACCAGGACTAAACCAGAACTAAAACTAAACCAGAACTAAAACCAGGTCTAAACCAGGACTAAACCAGAACTAAAACCAGAACTAAAACCAGGTCTAAACCAGGACTAAACCAGAACTAAAACCAGAACTAAACCAGGTCTAAACCAGGACTAAAACCAGAACTAAAACCAGGTAAAAAACCAGGACTAAACCAGAACTAAAACCAGGAACTAAACCAGGTCTAAACCAGGACTAAACCAGAACTAACTCCAGGACTAAAACCAGGATTAATCCATTCCAGGACTAAACTAGGACTAAAGTAGGACTAAAGCAGGTCTAAACCAGGACTAAAACCAGTGATCTCATATATAAAAGCATTTCTCTATCAATAATATTTTTAATATGGTTAAGGAAAGACTGGACTTTTTATTGTCTTTAAGTAGACAAAAGTTATTATGTTCAGATTTCCTCGTCTTTGCTACTTTACAGCAAACAGTTTCTTATTCATGGAGACTTGGGCTCAACAGCCAATTTGGAGAGATTTGTTAAACAATAAATGACTTTATAAAGTCACTTTTTTTAAAATCTATATCAGTCTTTTGATCTGCCACAATAATGTAATAATGAATTTAAATGAAAATACCTCAAATTGAAGGCTTTTCTCAGCATTTTTTAGGTGAGATTAAAATGAGATTAATTAGATTAATTAATTACAGATCATAATTAATTAATCTCTCAATTTTTTTAATCGCATGACAGCACTATTATAATTATTATTCACAAAGCAGCGTTTAGTCTTTAGGTCTTTGGAAGCTGGACCTGAGAGTGCGAGAGGGAGCGTAAGGTTGGATCAGGTCAGTGAGGTAGGAGGACGCTAGGCCATGCAAACACTTCAAACTAAATAAAAGAATTTTAAAATCGACTCTAAAAGACCTTGAGGGCCAGTTTTCACCACCATCAGTACACACCCACTGCTCCGTACATATTTCGTTGTCCAGTTTTATTTTCTTTAATCTGTGATGTGCGTAGGATTCAGCAGAGTTGTGTAGTCATTTTTGCACAAATGAAAAAATGTGCTGCTCTCTAGTGTGATGAGCAGCTGTCCGTAGAATTTGCCAAGTCTTTGTTGTGATGATGTTTACGGCGACGTCAGCTCCCATCGGGCACTGCGGTTTTCTGATGGTGAAGTCAGCGCACTTGTCACTGTCATTTTAAATCGTAATATTTAAAATGTCCAAATTATAACAAAATGATCCACAGATGTCAGAGATTATAACTATAAATCAGGCTCAAGCACAATATGTCTTTTTAAAAGTTGCATAATGTAACTTCTGTCCACCACCTGCTTGTCTCCACTAACATTATTGACATGACTGGAATGTTCCACAGAATGGCATTAAACAAATCTATCTCGCGTTTAATCAATTACATGTGCTTTATTGCCTTGAAAAACATGAATGTTGGAGTCACTTGCTTTTCTCCATTGAAATATACATGTTATTAGCCTGATTCATCAGCCGGTTTCACTTCATGGAAACCGTTTGACCTCGCAGTATTAAGAGTCGTTCACTCAGCGGTAGGCGGGTACTTTTTTTAATTTAACCAGTCACTGCTATTTGGTCCTGATGTCTGTAATGCTCCAAATCCCGCAGGAAGAAGGGCAATAACGTCTTTCCCCTTGATAAAATTCACCAAACATTCTCTTGTTCCTGTTTTAAATCCTCGATCTCGGAAATCGTTGCCAACACAGAATGTCTGTCTTCGTCTACATTCATCTCGACGCTTTGTTTACTGTTGTGCTGTTCCACAAAAGGGACCCAGACAGGTGCTTGAGTTTGACGTCATGGCTTCACAGCTCTTTGCTGATTGGCTGGTGCGCGGTCTACAACTTCTGGGGTTCTTGCAAACCGTCTAGTGCAGACATGTCAAATTCAGGCCCAGGGAACAAGTTTGGCCCGCAATATAATTATATTTGGCCCGCAAATATGTATTAGAGCTGCTCGCCAGCTACAGATATAGAGGTTATAGAGACATTATTTAATTCAAATTTTGTTATAATTTTATATTATATGTGTTCTTTATTCAATGTTAAGCATATCTCGAAAGAAGAGAAAGCATGCAGATGATTTTTTATAAATATTTAGTTTGGCCCACAAGTTAGTTCAATTTTTTAAATTTTGTCCCTCTGTGAATTTGAGTTTGACACCACTGGCCTAGTGGATTCTGATTCCTGACCTAGTCGCTGGAGAGAAATTAAATTAAGCAGAGGCACTAGGTGGCCTGGCTAACATTTTATAACATTCTAGGCAAAACGGTTATACTATATATATATAATGCTAATTCCATGGAGACAAGTAGGCAAAAAGTTGCATAATGCGACTTTAATTACATAAATGCAAGATTAGATTTCTTGAACATGTCTACTTGTGTCAAATTGTAAGTGTAAAATTTCCAACTTAATTCCGATACTAAGACATAGACTTGATGATCAATACTGATTCTGATACCATGATGATAAAAGAAAGACCCTTTATACCATTTAATGTGATTTTCAACATTAAATGGTAGCCCTTTCTTTTCTATTCCCATGTGGTTTTATATCTGTGTAAACCCTCAGTGGTTCACGTAGGTTCCATATTGGTCCATGGGTGTATATGTGTACTATTCTATGTGCTCTTATACTTGTTCTGACACAGCTCCAGATCATTCTAAACCTATTTTTTAGTATCGATTCAACAAGTATTTTTTCTTCCTTGCCTGCTCCTCTGTAATGTTCTTACCACCGTCCGATCGCGAGCTTGCAGGGGTAAGTGGGGTGCATTAACCATGTCAGCAGGGGCCCGTGTGTTACCACGGCAACAGCTCTGTTTGTTTGGCCTCCTTCCTTTTTACCTTAAGTGTCATCTAAAAGGTCTGTGTTTAACATTACCAAGGTGTGACAGCTCTTAAAAAACTACCAGAGGGAATTCAGACTTCCTAAGATGTAATAATTTTCCTGTCGGGTTTTTCTGTGATATTGTGACCAGAACGTCTCAAGAAGTCAGGAGCGTAAGTTTTACCACAGAAAAAAATCAAAGGTTTAACAGCGATTGTTGACAAAGTTCACCATTTTTGTAGCAGCAAACAAATGATCCACAGAGATGCATTAGCCCAAAAAAATGGTCCCGTTAAGCTCCTATATTTGATTTTTTTCCCTCCCATGTATTTGTTTTTATTTATGTATTAAAGAGACAATGTGACAGTGGCTCAGTGGTTAGAGCAGGAGAATGAGGAGGCTTAATTTAAAGACGCCATGTTCCTGTTGTTGTTTCTTTCGAACAGTGGTCTCCAACCTGTAGATCGGGAGCTACCAGGAGCTCTCCACCCTCTTCCAAGCAGCTCTCCAAAGGATTTCTGAATTATACACATCGTGCTGAATGACTCAAATTTTATGAACTACCATCGTTAAAGTATCATTTTTATGCACTAATAAATGGATCAGTTTTTATGTTTTATAGGTCTCTAACTGTTCCCCAGCGGAGACTTTCCTGTGCTGCCAAAATTAGAAGCTCTTTGGCATTTTCTTTTTGTAAAGGTAGTTCACCGGAAGAAAAAGGTTGGAGACTCCTGCCTTTGACACTTCACCCACATTGTCTAGTCTGAATGTGGCTCTGTGTGTGTGTGTGTGTGTGTAGATGATTGGTGGTGGCCAATAGCGCAGATTGGCAGCCTCACTTCTGTCAGTCTGTCCCTGGGCAGCTGTGGCTACAATAGTATCTTACCATCAAGAATGTTGAGTGAATGAATAATGACCACAGTGCAGTAGCCAGGCTGGCGTGCCTCCACTCAATTTCATTTCTCTTCAGAGACTAGGTCAGGAATCAGAATACACTAGACAGTTTGCAAAAATCCCAGAAGTTGTAAACCGCGCACCGGCCAATCAGCGAAGAGCTGTGAAGCCACGACTAGGTCCCTTTTGTGGTACAGCACAAGAGCAAACAAAGCGGTTGAGATGGATGTAGACGAAGACAAACATTCTGTGTTGGCAACGATTCCCGAAATCGAGGATTTAAAGCTGAAACAAAGAGAATGTTTGGTGAATTTTATCAAGGGGAAAGATGTTATTGCCCTTCTTCTTATGAGATTTGGAGCATTACATATGTCACAACCAATTAGCAGCAACTGGTTAAATAAAAAAAAGTACCCGCCTACCGTCAAGTGAACGAATCCTAATGCTGCGAGGTCAAACGGTTTCCACAAAGTGAAACCAACTGATGAATCAGGGCTCACAGTGCAGTGCTTTGAGAGACAAAACATGTACCTGTAAATATGTTGTAGCCAAAGCAAATTTAGCAAATTTCTCGTTTTATTGTCTTAGAATCAGGAAGTGTGTGGTTAGCATGCTAGTTGTGTCAGCACCACCACTCTGGCTTATGAAAGTTTTGAAAAGCGCTTATAAACTCAATGCTGTGAATAATTAGGATGGTCAGAATGCGAAGAGGGTAATAACTTTGGACCACGGCACGTATTTTAATATATGATACAGTAAACTTTAATGTCAGTTTATATCAGAGGAGTTTGGGCCTGCAGTACAGCATGGTTGTTTGGTAAAAGATGATGACATGATTTCCAACCAAGAAGTAACATTTAAAACCTAAAAAAAACCCAAAAAACACTAAACTGGGAGATAAAATGTTGCTGGATTGACTCACAACGAGAAAGTTCTCCACATGGCTGAGTGGGCTGGGCCGCGGTTTCTCCCATCAACCAAAATTCTGCTGTCTCTTCCTACACTGGTTCAACACCACACACTCAATTTTATTCTTTTTTGTTTGTTTCACTTTCCTTTTGAAGTGAATTGGGTGACTGATGCCCCCTGCTGGCGATAGTGACGACTCGAATGAAGCGCTTTAGGAAAACAAGACGGTAGTAATTTTCAGTTTAGTAATTCCACTTTCTTATACCATAACCAGACAACGTGACTATTGATACATCATGCTTGGGGGGTTCTGCATGCATGTCTATGGCAGAATGTTACCAGTTTGCTAATGTGTGCATTGGTAACTGCATAGCATAGCAAACAGAGCACAAAAAAATTAAGATCGTCAGAAAACAAGAACAAATTGATTTAAAAAACACATTTTCAGGAGCCTGTCCAGTTAAATCAGTTCTCTATGGTCACATTGTGTTAAAACAAAGCTCAGATCATGGACAGTAGAGTAAGTGTGATGACCCGGACCAGACTGAGGGGCGAATTTAGAGACAAGTTTCATATTTGGAATTCCGACGGAGAGTATCACAGCAACCAAAGAGCCAATCCGGAGCGAGGCTGTTGAAAGCAACAAGGAGTGGACGCTTTGCAAGGCTATTAACTAAAGCTGTCGCTTAAAACTGGCATGAACATCATTGGGGAAAGAAAGCACCTGATTTTTGTCGTTATTTAAGTTTATATCTTGATTTAGGGACAAAAGAGGGATTTAAAATGGAGATAGGTTTGTGTCTTTATTATCAAATCAGTATCACACCATTCACAAATACATTTCTTGGTCCAGAAACAAATATAATGACATTCACAAATATAATTCATGACTTACAAATAAATGTAACAACATTCACAAAAGCATTTCTCGACTTAAAAGAAAATGTTATGCAATTCACAAATGTCAGTGCAGTTACATTTATTTGCAAACCGATGAACCTACATTTACAAGCCACTGTACAGGTTTAAGTCCTGATTTTAGTCCTGGTTTAGACGAGGTTTAGATGTGGTTTTAGTCCTCGTTTTAGTCCTGGTTTAGTCCTGGTTTATTCCTGGTTTAGTCCTGGTTTTAGTTCTGGTTTAATCCTCCTTTTAGTTTTGGTTTTAGTTCTGGTTTAGTCCAGGTTTTAGTTCTGATTTAGAGGCGTGGCCCGTGCTGCAAACGCGAGAAGACACAATCCTCACGGCGTATCGGCGGAGGTGTGGTCCACGCTGGCGTATACAAGGCCCAAAAGGTGACACTCCAAACTATGAGTAGGTTGTCATGGTGACATAATTTTACAGCTCATACACGCATGCACAATTACTGATCTCAATACTGCTGCAGATGTGTACAAATGTAGACCATTATTTTTTCTTCGCGTGTGTGTTCTGCCTCCCCAGTGACTCTTTGGCGCCCCCCAGGGGCATTGGGCCTCACCTATTGAAAACCACTGGTTTATGGTTTAAATCACTGTGCTACTATTGCACATAGTAGTAGCAGTCAGGTCCATAGGTGCCAGGTAATTTTCAGGTTGACTGGGGAAAATGGCAGGGGAAGGTGGTTCATCAACTGTAAATAAAACTTGTTTGTCTCCTCGTAATTTAACTTGTTTAAAGTCCTTTATTCATGACTGAACTTAAAAGGGAACATTTTCTGTAGGAATTGAATTGGCCAGAGTCAATGGAGCTGGAAAAGTGCCCGTGCTCACTTCCCACAACACAGAGGCTAGCAGGTTAGCTATGTATGTGGATTTATATATACAATCTACGGCTCAGTTTAAAGTCTAATTTGAGTAACAGAGCTGCAGACAGATCAGAGCTTCTAGTTAGCTTCACACGCCCACAGAGTGTTGTTGCCATCAGCTGCAAAGTATCAATACATGCAGAGTGAACAGAACTGCTGTGTTGTATAAGCACATGGTAGGTCCTTGACTCCAGTGTTTCCATGTGTATGTGTGAGCCCCACCACAGTCCACAGTCCTGCCCGGAACTGCTCCCAGCACAACCCGTCATTAGGACGTCTGGACTGCATTAGACCGGCCTGGTACTGCTGTGTTCAGACCAGGGACAAAGAACAGAGCCAGGTACACAAACAAATGAGCCAGCCGACGTTACTTTAAATTCTCCTTTTGATGGTCTTCTAGGTGTTAATTGATGAGACAGGAAAAAAGTGACAGAAATCCCACAGAGCGATTAGATGAAATAGTTGCAAAGCAGGCGTTTGTTTGTGTTACTGGTTTAATTTAGCCTATCGCACGGCACATACGCTTTGGTAAGATGATGGTTAAAGGAAAATCATGTATGGCATTTATTATACTACCATAGCTGCAGTATATTATCTAAAACCTGTGCATGAGAAAACCTGTATATGCGTCTATCTGCAGGTTAAATCACTGATAATCCAGATTCTATTGTGATAAAAGTTTATTTCCTTCAATAAATTATCATTTTTTTAGTCTAATCCCAATCCCAGAAATTTTTGTGATTTCCAGTGATTTCAATTAATTGTGTTCAGTTGTGTTGTGTTCTGATTTTGCATTTTATTTTTATAGAAAGCACCTTTTTATGATCCAAATAAAAAAAAAAAATACATATATCCATGCAAGCTTGTTGTGTTTACATTAGTGGTACAATGTTAAATTTGTCACAAAGTTGAATTAAACACTGTATTGACAACAGAAAATAAATGATGGTTTTCAGATTTTATTGCTGTAACAATTAAATATGACCTATTTGGGGATTGTTAAAAATGAGGAGGTCTGACATCCATTCATCCATCTATTGCGACACTGCGATTTTTGGCCCTTTTTGAGAAGATTTTTCACTCGTGCGACTGTTTTGTGATCGGGCCGAGTTTTGTCTTAACTTTGTGTCGTAAACATGGGGGTAACGAGAACCGATTAATACCTCACGACCAGCTCCCGATCGGCAATCGTAGGTCACAAGAATATCAAGCCTGTTTGAAATCCCGTCGCCTCTCATGAGGATTTCGCACTGTTGAAGTCGTTCGTATAGTGTGAGAACAAGAATCATGAGCTGTGAACTTTTAAACCCTGCGATTCGGTCGTACAGTTTAAGCTGAGTCCAATGAGATTAATTTGGTCTTCCGATATTTCAGATATCCACCGGTAGGAAGACAGAGCCAAAACCTGTAAAAACCAGCTGACCGACACGTCACAGCAACATCACGTGACCACTCTGAAGAAGAGCGTTAGTGAGCAGTCTAAACTGTCAGGTATGAAAACAAACTCTTGGTCTGTAAAAAGAACCTAATAACATAGTTTGAGCTGAGGCTGAGTAAAATGATCAAAAATATCGTACAGTGTATGTCCAGCATTATTAATCTTAGTTTTATTTTATTATCAGTATTATGTTATCCTTTTTTAATTTCACCTACTTTTTTCGTAACTTTTTTTGTCTGTGGCCTAGATGGAAGTAGTCAGGCTAGCACCACCTAGTGCCTCTGCTCAATTTCATTTCTCTCCAGCGACTAGGTCAGGATTCGGAATACACTAGATGGTTTGCAAAAACCCTGGAAGCGCAAGTTCGGGCACCAACCAATCAGCGAAGAGTCAGACATTGTGTGTTGCCAACGATTCCAGAGATCGAGGATTTAAAGCCGGAACAAAGAGAATGTTTGGTGAATTTTATCAAGGGGAAATACGTTGTTGCCCTACTTCCTTGAGGATTTGGGAAAAGCTTAATATACCAGTTAGCCCCATTAACGGCGCATTACATACGTCACGACCAAATAGCAGCGATTGGTAAATGAAAAAAGTACCCACGTACCATCGAACAAATGAATTCTAACTTTGCAAGGTCAGACGGTTTCTACGAAGTGAAACCAGCTGATGAATCAGGCTGAGATGGAAGCAGGTAGAGAGGAGAGTTGCAGAGTGGAAAGTCTCTTGTCCATATTATAATATTATATTGAAAATCTCTAATAAAATTTCTACAATTACTATAATTTAGAAGACTGCCTTTCTGCTCTGTATCTCTTTACATAGCATTAAAACTGCACTGCGTAACTTTTATGGAGATGTCATTGATTTGCTTAAACTTATAAAAGATTCATTTATTCAATTATGGGTGGTTTTATTGCCCAAAAATGTCTTTAAAAATATGCATTTTTACTGTGAGCAGGGTCGCCTCTTCACGGATCTCACCTGTAAATTGGCCTGGTGGCATCTACTATGGAAATTTATAAAGTTTAATGCCCTACTTTGGAAAACTGTAGGGACAACGATAACATCTCCATGGAAACAAGCAACTGGAGGGCCTTTAAAATATATTTCTTATTAAAACATCATTCATAAACTAGTACCCGCATGTTTTTTATACAAATGACATGTTATAAAATGCATGAATCGTTAAATAAAAGTGGAGATAGTGGACACCCTTGCCCTTGGAAAAACCTCATGCCTAAGTAAAGTCATGGCTTCTCCACAGCTGCAGCTCTTAACCGCTAGCTTGTTCTCATCAAAGCCCTGTGTACATTTGTTCTGTTTAAGTTTGCAGGGACGTGAATCACAGCAGACCATAAAAAGTGAGGTGCAGTGGGTCCTGAGTGAGACGGATGAGCTGACAGACACAGAGCTAAATGCGCCTTCTAAAGAGGGCCTGGTAGTACGGCTAAACATAAACCAGGCCTAATGGCTACACCTGCACCACCCGCACTAACTCATACACACAGAGATGGCATCGTGTGGGAGAGACGGAAGAAAGTATTAAGCAAAGGTCGTGTTTTAAAGGTGCATCGTGCCACTTTTCTGGTGGAGGGTCCATCACCTGCTTGTCTCCATGGAGGTGCTAGTATCATTATTGACATTAAACACATCTTCTTTTTGTTTATACTTTATTTTTTAAGCTTTAAGAAGAACATTTTCTATACAAATCATAATCTAAACCCATATACGCACATTAAAATAAAATAAATAAAATACAAAGAATACAAACATTTTTTTGGTAATTCACACTGCTCAAAAACGCAATAAAAGCAAAGGTGTAAGGAACAGTGTAAAACAAAAATGACTTAAAAATAAATAATCAAAAACTACAATTATAATAAATGCAAATAATTTTGGGTAATTCACACTGCTCAAAAATGCAAGAAAAGCAATTTATTTTCATGTTCTAAACTGAAAATAAAATATTACACTGCCCCAAAAATATAAAAGCAAACGTGTAAAGAAGCATGTAAAACAAAAATTATACAACATTATAGCAAACAGAAAAATTTTTGGTAATTCACACTGCTCAAAAATTCCATTAATATGATTTATTTTGATGTTTTATAGTGAAAATTAAACACTGCACTGCCCCAAAAATATAAAAGCAAAGGTGTAAAGAAAAGTGTGATACAAAATTCCTTTAAAATAAATAATCAAAAACTACAATTATAGCAAATAGAAATAATTTTGGGTAATTTACACTGTTCAAAAACACCATTAATATAATTTATTTTCATGTTTTAAACTGAAAATAAGATATTGCACTGCTCCAAAAATATAAAAGCAAAGGTGTAATAAGAACAGTGTAAAACAAAAATGACTTTAAAATAAATAATCAAAAACTACAATTATAGCAAATAGAAATAATTTTTGGTAATTCACCCTGCTCATAAATGCCATTAATATAATTTATTTAGATGTTTTAAACTGAAAATAAAATATTGCACTGCCCCAAAAATATAAAAGTTGTAAAGAACAGTGTAAAACAAAAATGACTTAAAAATAAACACCAACACCAATCTAAACACCAATTATAGCAAATAGAAATAATTTATGGTAATTCACGCTGTTCAAAAATGCAAGAAATGTAATTTATTTCGATGTACAATATTAAAAATAAAATCTACACGTGCAACTTTATAGCTTCTAGATCGGTACAGTACAATTGTAAGTCCGCAGAGAACACAACCTCTTACTACGGTTACTGGCCGGGTTATCAATCACCAGACAGTTAGACACTTTGCACACTATAGGTCATACGAGGGTCATATTTGAAGTTCGCCTCTCCCACTGCATCCCCTTATACTGCTCCGTGGACCTCTTTCATGTGGCCCATTTCGATATTTACATATTTCTACCCTCTCCAACATGTGCGCCTCCAAATGTGAGCGCTGCAGCTGTGCACGCCGGTCTCGGGTCACAAAACACATCCCGCCAGTCCTCCCCAACTCTAAATCTGTCCCTTTGGTCTTTTTTACACTCCAGAAGTATGTTTCTTTTTGCAGCCGAAATGATGCTCCGTGACTCACCCGCGTAAGTGCAACCAGATTGTGTTTCTCCACGAGTTTGGTGAGGATTCTGCGGAATAAGAGTTAAGCTTTTTATTTGTGCAAGATGTGGTGTAGTAAGGGGGGAGGTCACGCGGGCTGCTCTCGGACACATTGCGCTGCCTTCACATGCTATGGAGGAGATGATGAGTTCCATTTGGGGATTTGAAATTACAAGTGTGTTTTGTTCAAGCGCTTTTGTAGTCGTACGAAATGGACACACACTTTATCTTGACTGATAAAGGAGACATATGATTGCAGTTTATGTGGTTTGAATAATAGTTTCCCTTCGTCATTAGTTTACTCGGAGTTGCATTTTGAGGGATTCGTGCATGTTTGAGTAGTTCTGTATTGTATTGCTTTTGAGGTTTGAATGCTCACTTTAAAAAGTCAGATTTTTCAGCTTCAAAAACTCTTCATAACATTCAGAATTTTCCGATCACTTTTAATAAGAGCCGTTCCGGATCAGCTCAATTCAGAGTGACACACAGATCAGGTTATACATGACCCACTTGATTCCATGGAGATGTTTTTGCTGTTTTTGTTTCATTACAAGCCAGAGGTGGCGCTACCATTAGGCAAAAGTAGGCAGCTGCTTAAGGTCCCCAAATCTGGATGGGCCCCCAACCAATTTGCCCTCAGTGCCACTAATGGCCGAGGTGTCAGAGCAGTTTGATTTTCTTTCAATATGACATTAAATGAGAGTAGTTATAATAATAAGAATAAAAATAATAATAACTAGAAAAGCACTCAGAGAGCGCAGACCTCCGCCAAGGACTACCCCCATTTTTTATATAAATTGCGATAAAATCAGTCTTCTGGATCAGATCCGGATCAGCCTTTGGAATATGAAAGAGGATCCCATTGTCCATCCCTGAGTCAAATTTCATGGGGTTTGGTCAATAATTAACCGAGATATTGAGAAACAAAATTTTTGGCCCCATTTACCACAATGTTAACTAAAATTTCAAAGTGATCCAGAATCCAGGATTTCTTCCGGATCACCCCCAAAATGAAATCAGTTCTTCCTTTTCACATTTCCAACAAATCCTGAAAATTTCATCAAAATCGGTCCATAACTTTTTGAGTTATGTTGCTAACAGACAAACAAACAAACAAACAAACAGACAAACGCCGGCAAAAACATAACGTCCTTGGCGGAGGTAATAATCATATGTAATGATGTAAACAAAAATGTAATTGTACTAGCAAAAAAAAAAAAAAAAAACTTCCTATTCTGGTTATCTAGTAGGCAACCTAACTAATAAGACAAGTTTCCAATCCACCATAATTCAAATAAATATCTGCATGTCTCAAGAACAATGGGGAGAAACAACAATAAATATCATTAAAAAAACCAAAACAAACAATCAAACAAAAACAAAAAAACAAAAGAACAGTGCATTATAGTGAGGGACCCAAATTCAAGTTCACCTAGGGCCCCCAAATTGTCAAATCCACCACTGTTATAAACATATCCAACTTGCATTTGTTGCATCACCTGATCGTTTCCATGGAGATGCATATGTTTAATGCCATGCTGCGGAACATTCTTTCTAGATAAAGTAATAACTTCTCCATGGAGATGTTACAAAAGCTCCTTTAATTTACTCTACACACTGCACAATGATGTGTAACAACTTGTAATGGCAGGTCAGCTGGGGTTCTGAAGAGTCTTCTTACATGCTGTTATTGTACTGTAAGTATTATATTGTGAGTTAAGTACTATGTGTACAATAAAGTAGTACTCTTACAGTAATCTTACACAATAGTTTCAACTTCTGGGAACACGTTCAAAATGGCTGCGTCAGAATTTTCTCTGTAAAGTTCAGCCAGATACAGATAGGTGTTTAGGGGGTCAGCTCTATGCTCCCTTATTTCTGAGATTTTTCTTAAAATTAAACTCTAAGTCAAGTCAATGTTTTTATTTTTTATACTGCATTTAAAGGGATGATTCAGAGTCATTTCAACCTAGGGTCCTTTGCAGCATGACCTCTACATTACACCTGTAACTGCTGCTGGATAATAGGTCGGGTGTAACTGACCACCAAATTGAGAGAAAGGGGATAAAAGGCTAATTGATGATAAAGGAAATGTGTGAACATAGGGCCTAATTTTGGAAAAAAGACAAAAAAAAAAAAACTTAGAAATGAGGGAACATAAGGCTGAGGGAACATAGTCATGCTCACAGATTTAGTAACTCTTCTTAAGGTAGAAACATGTCCTCTGTGTGCTGTCTGCATCTATAAGACATGTATCATCTGAGAATCAGGAAGTGCACCGTTAGCATACTAGTTGTTGTCAGCATTACTGTGATTTCAAAGTTCCGCTCTGGCCTCTGAAAGTTGTGAAAAGCGCTTGAATAAACTCAGCGCCATCATAATAAGGACGTTCTGAATACATAAGATTTGAAAACACCACACTTTTTTTTCACACCAGTTTTTTTATTGTTTGCATTTGCATTCTTTTTTTACAATAGAAATCAAATATTCTTCAGAAAGTTCTTCCCAAGTCTGTTGCAGAAGTTCCCGTAAATGTGTGGCACTTGTAGGTTGCTTCACTCTTCTGTCCCAAACCATCATCCCAAACCAGCTCGATGGGGTTTAAGTCTGGAGACTGTGCTGGACACTCCATGTTTTCAAGTTTAACATCTTGTTCTTTTTTCCTGAGGGAGTTTTGTCAGAGCTTGGACTTGTGTTTTGTTATTATTATTATTATTTTTTTTACCTCTGGCTGTTCAGCAGAGGTGGGGACTTGAGTAACTATTCTTAGGACTTGAGACTTGACTTAAATGGTAAAATGGACGAAGACTTGGGACTTGGCTTAGACTTGAGGCCTGTGACTTGAGAAGACTTGATGCTTCTCCTAAAAAATACATGCTTTTAGAAAATACTTGTAGTTTATAAATGCAGTGTTGAATTTTATAGAAATAAACTGGAACATGTCCCTCTCACTTCTGTTTGGTACTTTGGATGTAACTGAAGTACTGTGATACTCAAATGTACTACAGAAATATGCAGTACAATGCAGTAAAACAGAAGGAATTGCATAGAATATGATCCTTTTATTTCAGTGCAGACTACATGACAAAATAACTGTTATTAAGCACTTTAAAATTTGTATTATTTCTATTGACCGTAATGATTCACACTAAGATCTTGTCAATACGTTAAAAAAGCGAAAAACATCCATTATCCAAAACACTTATTTAAATACTCATATATAAATATACCATGATTTTAAGTAAAATTTATCTTAAAAATCATATAAATTGCAAAAAGTCTAAGATATATTTGGTATTTTGGTTTAAAGACTTGAAAAATGACATGAAGCTCAAAGCAAATGACTTGGATTTGACTTGGACTTATGGGCCGGTGACTTGACTTGACTAGAACTTGCCTGTATTTGACTTGGGACTTGACTCGAACTTGAGACTTACTTGAGACTTGCAAAACAACGACTTGGTCCCACGTCTGGCTGCTCAGTTCTTACCGTTGTACCATTTCAAGCTCTTCATTGGACGACTTGAAACCTTTGTGTATGTGAGGAATAACTTTGGACCGTTTAGCTCCGTTTTTTTTCACGTTTTTGATGAAAATCATGTAGAGCGCCTTTAAGCCCCCGCAGGTGGAGAGGACTCTTCTGGCACTCAGGCCTCCACATACTCCACAACACCTGTTCGCGCTGATTGTTTCTGGATTGTTGGCAATGGCACGATTCCAGACGCGACTGAGAAGAGCCGTGAGCCGGAGCACTCACAGTGCCCTGACAGCCCCGCGCTCGGGTTTACACAGGTTTTACAGTGAGTCAGATGAAAGATCCTGCCTTTCTGGGAATGTGCGGAGACAGAGAAGGTCCCCCACAGAGCACAGGTGCACTGGCACACAACAGCATCCAGACGGGAGGGGAGAGGCCAAGGCGAGTTCAGTTTATTATTAGCTGGAAACAAGTGGAATAGTTTAAATGGTTTGATTTTGCACCGTGAGTCAGAAACATGTTTTTGTTCAAGCTGTTAGCAGCTCTCGCTTAGCCCTTCTCGACGCGCTGATATTGATAATTTGCAGGTGTCATCGTCAACATTCCCCGGGGATGTGGTGCTGACTGGGCTTAGATTTGAGCTTTGTTTTAACACGAGCTGACCACAAAGAACTGTTTTAGCTGGAACTACAAAAGCAAGTCTCTCTGAAACAATATTAAAGTCACAAGTTAGACCCCGTTTTCACTGAAACGAATCCACGTATCACTGTATCAGAAACAATCTGCGTCCACACACGTCGGTTCTGTGTCCTCAATCCTTCCCTATCCCCACAGCTTTGAGCTTATTTGTTTATGTTTTACAGAAACAAAACTTAAATCTGTATGGTTCATTTGCATAAACTGAGCACTCAAAACAGCTCGCTCCTTGTGCGCTGATGCGGTTCAGCTTCTGTTGGACTAAAGGGCACGACTCAGTTGAGTATGAGTGTTCTTTCTGAAACAGAGGGGTGTTATGCTGTTGGTGAGTCTGTTCTGTGCTTCTATCACGTTGGAGATGGTTCATGTGAAACTTTTCAGAGATTATACGTCTACAGGTCGTACACACAGCCTGTATATATGAATATATAGCCTCACAGCATTTTGGCAGTGAATTAGTTACTTCGCAGTACATAGACCTACGTCACCGTATCAGCGTTTTCAGGCGCATGGATCAGATCTGGACTCAGATGAATTCGTGGGAGCTGGCAGCACCAGATCGTTTCGTGTCTGGAGCCGTTTTCAATTGGATTAGTGTGGACGAACACTGCATCCGCAATGAAAATGATTCAAATATGTACTAGTGTAAACGTTTTTGTTGAAAATCAAACTCCTAAACAGGACCATGACCACACATATCGATCAGAGGCTCCTAAAATATGTTGCTTAAATCCATTTTGTGTTTTTTGATGATCTTAAAACTTTTTGTGTGACTGCATTTTCTCATGTGTGCATTGTGTCACCATCATAACTTCTGAACATTTCACCATAGATATACATGTAGAACACCCCCAGGATCACACCTTCGTACCTCACAGAATTTTCAGTTCGTCTAAAGTCAAATTTTTTCCATGGAGTTGAGCAGAGTTTGTTTTGTCCCAGTACAGAAGTATTGTAAACTGCTGTGTTTTGTCTGCATCTAATTATAAAGCATTTTGTTCCTCAAGAATCAGGAAGTGTTCCATTAGCATGATAATGTTTGTTAGCATTACCTTGATGGCAAGACTCGCTCTGGCCTCTGAAAGTTGTGAAAAATACTTTTAAACTCATTGTGATGAATAATTAGGATGTTAGGAACAACTTTTAACTGCTGCTAAATTTAAAATAATCTAGTTCTGGTTATCGTGTTTTGATAGTAAAATCAGGTGCAGTGCCTTTAAAACAATTGAGAATTTAAGATCCTATATACTACATTTATTTTTGTTTTGACAGATCTTTCTCTTCAAAGTGCTGTCACATTATATTTGCTGTGCATTCTGCCAATGAAACTACTGCATATCGTATTCAGGTTTGTGAAGTTGTACTTTTTTTTGTATGTTGCTTTTGTATATTTATGGAAATAGTTGCGTGGGAGCATGGTTTTTGGGTTGAAAATGAATCGTACTGGGAACAGTAAGGAGAAGGGGTGTAATGGGACACACAAAAATCACAGTTCATTATGTACCTCGGTTTTGAGGTCACGATTCGGTTCATTTTCGGTACAGTATGGGACCAAAATGTAAAACCATTTGCTTGTTGTTTATTTGTGTTTTTATTAAACCAAAAATTAGTTTTAACATTATACAAAAGGGAAAATAAAATAAATGCAAAGTGCTGCTTAGTAATACTGATAAGTGAAATAAAATGCTCAAATAAGCAACAAATGTATGAAATATTATAAGAAATAAATTCCTTGTTAACAATAAACAAAACCTTTCAAAAAGTAAAAAAAAAAAAACAGTTCCAGCATTAAGTTTTAATCAGTTTTCATATTTTTGGCCAGAAAAAACAACTTTTGTCATTGTCTGCAGTAAGTTCAGGTTGGGGCGGAGATTCCCTGCCGACGAAAGTGAGGACCAAGGTGTAACGACCGTAGTTTTGTGAGGATTCACGTGGTTCGGAGGGACGCAGTGAAGGCGGGGGGCAATAGTTGTCAAAGTGGCTGCCCTAACTATAAAGCGCTGTGGGAAACATTGCCACCCCAATCATGGACAAGTTTTCATGAATATTAAAGAGCTTCCGTGTAGCTGCACATGTAGTTTTGAAATGTAAACACACACAAATTGCGCAAATTTACTAGTGCACTTCTCTGCACCGAACCGAACGTCCTGTACCGAAACGTACCAGACCCTCCTTACCTCTAGTAAGGAGGGTCTGGAAGAGATCTCTAGATTACGCAAACACGCATGGATCACATCTGGAATCTCTTCAGTCATGTTTTTGACGAGAGAACAACATTATAGCGCAGTAGAAAGCTCCAAAAAAGTCAAGTTTGCATAATACCGCTTCTTTAAAGACTTTCGCCCAGTTGACAGGATTCATTTTTCTTCTGCGACGCACACCCTTCAATAAAACGACCTTTTCTGTCGGTGGATCATACCTCAGATCACCCCTGTCAGTGAAGACCTAGTTTATCTGATCTCACTCCACTATCCCACACAAGTCCTGCGTTTGTGTATCACAGACCTACCCAGGACTGCAGCTGAGGAGTAAATAGCTCTACCATCTGGGCCCTGTCTGCTCCGTCTGTGCACATATGATGAATTCTAAGGACGCCGCCAAAACGCAAATCGGCCAGGGTCAGCAGGTTTAGGAAATACCATATGGGGACGGGAGCGCGGTGTTTGACTTGGATCGCCTCTCTGTAGTGGCGTACGCTACATTTAGATAACATAAACCGAAGCATAAGTCACTACGGCGGGGCTCAGACGCGCACGGACCTGACGGCGTTGTAAAGTGCAGCTGTATCCTTCCGCCTCTTTGGTGGTTCTAGTTTCCGCCTACGATGACGCATGGGGTAATTAGAAGGTCCGGGGGGGGGGCCTCCAGACGTGTGCCAGGGCTCTCGACGCTGTGGGTGTTTAATTTGAAAGTATTTTTATTGTCTATGAACCAGGAAGTGGACGGTTTGCATTCTAGCTGTTCTTAGCACGATGACTAAAGACAACATCATTTCATTCTGGTGAATCATTCGGATGTTCAGAATGAAAATGCGGATTAACTTGGAGTTGGGAACCAGTTCAGTTTTTGCACTGTGTTTTCCGTCGGGGGTTGATTACCTGCTTATTTCTATGGATACGCCACTGCCTGGAATGTTCCACAGTGTGACATTAAACAGCTCTACCTTTACATTTATTCAATTACAGGTAGTTTTATAGCTCAGGAATACCTAGAAAAACAACATTTGGACTGTGAGCGGGGTCGCCTCTCCACAGATCTGACCTGTAACTTGGTGTGGTTTGGTCTCCATGAAGAAAGAAAGGTTTAATGCCGTACTGTGAAACATTTCAGACAAAAGCTATTACATTTCCATAAAGAAAAGCATTTGAAAGAAAAAAAATTGAGGAAAAAATCTTACATTTAGCGATATCAATTTGAAACTTCTCTTGTAGTTTACTCATATGAAAAACATGTGTGTAGTTTTTAATCATGTAATGTTTTCATATAAAAATAAAGCATTTTAGGTGTAAAAAGTGATTTATTATTATTATCTTTTTTTTTTTTTTTACATATTTGGGACATTCAAAAGAGAAACATGAAAAGAGTTTAAAGGTGCTTTGTGTAACTTTTCTGGTGGTTCTTCAAATGCTTTTCTTTATAAAGATATTATTGCTTTGTCTGGAATCTTCATGTCGACCAAACCAGACCAAGTTACAGGTCAAATCTGTGGAGAGGCGACCCCACTCACAATCAGAACACCTGTTTTTATTATTTTTTTAGTATTTTTGAGCCAAAACCACCTATAATTGAAAAGACAGTGAAAAAAAAAAAAAAAAAAGTGGTGTAGCCTCTTAGGTGAAAGGAAAAACTATAAAATTTTGAGATATCAATTTGAAACTTATTTTTACTTTATTTATTTATTTTGCACGTATAACATAACAATAAAAAACACACTAGTTTAAAAAAGTAGGTGCCAGAAGAGGCAAAAAACCCAAAAGGGCCTCTACCTTATGAATACATAAAGAAAATGAACATTATGACTGTGCATTAAAAAAAAAAAAAACCTTCTCAACTTCTCCTGTAGTTCACTCATACAAAAAATGTATGTGTAGTTTTTAATCATGTAATGTTTTCATATAAAAATACAGCATTTTATGTGTAAAAAATTGAACATATTAGGAGAAATATGAAAAGAGTTTAAAGGTGCATTGTGTCATTTTTCTGGTAGTTCTTCAAACGCTTTTCTCCATGTTAGATGTTATTGCTTTGTCTGGAATGTTTCACAGTACGGCATTAAACCTTTCTATCTTCATGGAGATCAAACCAGACCAAGTTACAGGTCAGATCTGTGGAAAGGCGACCCCGCTCACAGTCAGAACACCACGTATTTTTGAGCCAAAACCACCTACAACTGAAAACATGTGATACATATATAAAGCTGTTTAATGTCATATTGTGGAACATTCCAGGCAGAGCAATGACATAACCATAGAAACAAGAAGCAGGTGATGGACCCCCAACCAAAAAGTTGCATAGTGCAGCTTTAGATTTCTTATTCTTATTGAGTAAACTAAATATGACTCAAAATTTGCCTTAAAATCTGAAAAAGTGCAGCTGTATCCTTCCGCCTCTGTGGTGGTTCTAGTTTCCGCCGCGATGACGCATGCGGTAATTAGAAGGTTCGGGGGCCCCCAGACGTGTGCCAGGGTTCCCGCCGCTGTGTGCCGCGCGATGACATCACGGTCGGCGGAGGAACACCCTGTCATTGAAGTGGCCGTGATGCGTTCGGGGACTGGGACCACATCACTCGAGCGCTGGTTTTTAACTGTTGTGGTTTGGGGAGACACCGTCAGTCACCCTTTAATGACAAACTTCCACCAAATACTGTATTTCGGATTCAGTAAAAACACAGATTTTCTAAGATGAGTGGTCTTTGAGAAATGTGTGAGTGGACAGCACGTGCATGTGGTACGTCGAGCTTTTAGGCAAATACTTTCTGTCTCTTTGTTGAGAGGTAAAAGGCCCATGTTACGCTATTTTCTGATCTATGATATAATGTTTCCTCATCACAAACGGACCTGGAGTTGTGTTTTTTGTTTCTTTCACACATGTTTAACTCACAAACTCTGCAGATTTCATGTCATGTTGTAGTCAAGACCACACTAATCAAGACTAGTCCAAGACCACATGGTACCGAGACCAAGACAAGACCAAGACCTCTGAGACAAGACCAAGACTTTTAAAGGCCGAGACCAAATTGAGATCATCTTTGGCATGTCCTACATTTATTAGCGTTTTACAGTTATTTTGGCACATATCTGTCATTGTTTTTATCAATCTATCTCCATTTGATCTAGTTAATGTTCATTTAGGCTAAACAAACTGTACTGCACCTAAACACTCTGGATTCCTTTTTTGGACCCTTTTTTGAGAACCCCTTCTTTAATCCTGCTTCCTTTGGCACTTAAAGTTAATCAAGTGGGTTTTTTCAAGTTCATAACATTTACAGTTACATGATCTTACTGGTTTTTCAGTGATATTTAGCCTCTGCACATTTACCGGTAATGAAATATGATCACAATCATGTCTAAGACAAGACCGAGACCAAGCATCATCAAGACCGAGACAAGACCGAGTCCAAATGTGCTCGAGTCTGAGATGAGACCAAAATCGTAAAAAAGTCTCGAGTACTACAACACTAATATTTAGGCTGAGTTCTTTTCACAAACTGGAAAAACTCCAAGTCTACATCCATTAACAGTGCTCCTGGATTTTTTTTTTTTGGCAGGTTGAAAAAAATGTATGTCCACACACGTGTCAGATCAATAAACACTGACGTCCAGACGACAACGGAGCACTGAGGGAAAACGATGTAATAAATATGCCACACCTGTATGTGGTGCTGTAAACGGGATACAGCCAGAGCCAGCGGACACACAGTACTACAAAGAGCGCATGCACATAAAGTCCTCCGACGTGGGTAATTGTGTATCTGTCTACGCTGGTGTTGTACTACATAGCAGATTAAGAGGTTTTGATGCAATAGTGTGAATAAATTTACAAGCATCCGCAGCACTCAGCTCCTTTGTCCACCATGGTCGTTGTTATGGTTGTTACCGGTTGTTGCGCGGGTTTCTCTTCTGGTCACGTGGCAATGACGGTGTCACGACGTCATCGTTTTGTGTCATGACAACGCAACTCCAGCGTTCTCAGATTTCTCCACTCTGGAACCCGTTTTCTCCCAAAACACCGGCTCTGTCATGGATCTATTAAAATAACTGGACACAGTATTGCTAGCTTGTAGCTGCCTCGAGTTGACGTAGTGGCCACTCAGTGGTACTACAGTCGAAAAAATCCCATGGGCCGAGAGAAGATTTTTCTCATAGAGGCAATGTAATCACAACCTGCTCGTGTTCGGCTGACAGGGCACCTACAACTTTCAAAAATGTCAGATTTTGTGGCGATTTTTACCTATTTTTAGATCATAAACTTTTTCTCGCTCAAAATCCTTCAGTTGTCTTAAAAAAACGCTTTATATTCGTTAGCTCCGGCTCCGCTCTGCTCCGCTCTCGTTCCTCTCGCTCTGATTGGTCAAAGCGATCACGTGATACACGAGCCCGCGCTCCGTGCGTGTGGTCGCGTGCATTCGCGTGTGCCCGTGGGAGAAAAGAGCACTACTGCGCATGCTCGGTCGGCCCACAGCCACCGGAAGTACCTCGCCGGGCTAGGCTAATCTGGGATCATGCGCCATTGAGCTCAGCCCATTGACTTGAATGGGCTGCCATTTTGGAACCTGGGGGCTTGGACTCTGTGTGGACAAAAGGCCAAATCTAATAAAAACTTCACTGTTTCGACCAAAAACGTTGTTGTGAGGACACCACCTAATACACACCTTCACTAGAATCAATTGGATAATTTCTAGGGATGTAACAAAAACCGAAATATCGTATCGTATCATCAAAGGTTTCACAATAATATCGTGGGTTGTCACAATATAAAGAATAATGAAGTTCCTTTGCTTAAATGAATTGTCTTATAGTAACATCAGCTAAGAAGCACAGGGAACTACACATACCACAATTAATTTCACTGCATTTTTTTTTTTTTTAATTCTTGGGATTTTAACGATTCACACCAAAGCCTTCCCAAGGTATTTTAAAAGCAAAAAGAATTATTATATCGTCATAATATCGTACCATGACATTTGGATATCGCTACGTCCCTCATAATTTCAGCCCCGGAATTGCCCATCTTGACTGAACAAAAGGTAAATACGCAGCTGTTAACTTGAAAACTACCACTTCACGACGTCGCAAGGTGGATCAGACCATTTTGAGCTTTGGAGAACAAACAAAACACAACTCCAGGTCTGTTTTTAAGGAGGTAACAACATTCTAACATGTCTCAAAGCTCACAAGAGTCTATTTTGCGTAATATAGGATCTTTAGAGGTCTCTGAAGTTGCTATCTTCTGTTTTTCTTCTGGTTTCACGTACGACTATTTATAATGACTGCTTTAAATCTCTGCATGTCTGTATGTACGGTATGTCTGAGATGTACTGCAGCTGGAAAACTGAATTTCCTTCTGGATCAATAAAAACGATCTCTCTATCCAGAACATTTTTGTAGACCACACATCATTCTGACATATTCTGCTGTATTCTGCATTTTCAAAATAAAAAAATAAACACGGCAGATTAAATTGTTCATATTTTAAATCACAGACTGGATAAAGAAGTGTGACGTCGCCCTTGGGTTCACGTCCAGTCAAATAAAGTTCACCGAGACTAGTAGTTATGGGGCAAATTTGAAGTGGAGTTCTGGAAATGATCTGTGGACAAAATAGGGAAATAAAAACCCAGAGAAGAGCGGGTTAATGAGAACATTTGAGGAGCCTGACAGCAAAAGTGGGGTGAATTTGACCCAGAGTCGATAGCGAGCCAGAAGCGAGCCCGTGTTCACTTCTTATTCGGAACGCAGTCGGAGGTTGAATTACACGAATAAAATGAAAGTTTCAACTATTTTGGGTCTTCCGTGTCTCTATTTGTGTTGAGCAGGCAGCACAGGGCACGGCGTTTGAGTAGCTCGCTCTCGTGCCTCGCAGAACCTGGCCGCGGTGGGGAGCATTCCTGTCTTGAGAGGTTTATTTGGTTATCTGTCCCTGTGTCCCAGGGTAAAATATACTGTTAAGAGAACCGTGCTGATCCAAACCAGTTGTGGGCACGAAATAGTAAACAGACAGGAGGCGGAGCTACTGAGCTGGAGCAGAGCGCTGTGGACTTTTCGCCGTCACAGAAGAAAAGGACTGGAGGTACTGGCCTTTTTGAACCTGCAGTGAAAGTTGTAGGTTTGATTCTGAGACCATGTGGGATCTTTTGCATGGAGTTTGCATGTTTTCCCTGTGTCTGGACAGGTTCCCTACAGATAATAATAATAATAATAACAATATAAAAAGCATAAAAATAGCATACAGAAGGCATACAAAAATAGACAATGATGGAAACAATCCAATAAATTATAATAAATAAAAAGAAATAGAATTAAAAAAAACAGCTAAAGGAAGGTCAAGTGAAGTGTGGCCATATCGGCTTGTAAAAGCCTGAGCCCGTCAGATCTCAGAAGATCAAGTAAGTCTGGGCCTGGTTAGTACTTGGGTGGGAGACCACTGGAAAAATCAGGTGCCACAGGGGGGCGCCAGTGGGAATAACTGTTGTTGTGTCCTTAGGCAAGACACTTCACCCACATTGCCTAGTAGGAAAGTGGTGTATGCGTGAGTGATGGTGGTGGTTGGAGGGACCAATGGCACTGATTGGCATGGCAGCCATGCTTCTGTCAGTCTGCCCCAGGGCAGCTGTGGCTACAATAGTAGTACTCACTCACTCACTCTATTCCACCTGGTATAGAGTGAGTGAATAATGCTGAATAATGCTCTGTAAAGCGTCTTTGTGACAAAAATGTCTGTGAAAAGTGCTATATAAATAAAGACTTACTTACTTGATGAAAATGAGTCTGAAGTGATTTAAAAGATGAAACTGATGGTGCAAGTCTTATTTCCTCGAAGCCGAGGCGCCCATCTTGAGTGTGGAGGGGCTGTGAAAGTGATGGAGCCTTTTCAGCTGAGGCGCACAGACTGAAAAGGCTCCATCAGCCTTCGTCCGAAGCCTGAAATTTGGAACAGCCACAGGGACCTGCCTGAGGACCTAAGACTGCGGGAGGGAGGGCTCGTTCATGGGTAAAAGTTCTGAAATGTAACTTGGTGCAGGACCTAAACAAGCTTTAAAAGTGATCAGTAAAATCATAAATTCTACTCTAGGCCAGTGACATTTCGAGAAAACATCATTTGAAGTTACAATATCTCATACAACTCTATGGTTGGTGCAGATTGGACAATTAATTTGTTTCACATCATGAAAGCTCATACGCTGAGAGACCAAACTGAAAAAAAAAAAATAAATAAATAAAAAATACCTGTAGAGTTTTCCTTTTAAAATGTCTTCACTTCCTCACAGTCCCATCCCTGCTCTGCCTCTCCTCCTCGACCACCTACGTTTTTGGGTTGGACCGTTCCTGTCCTCTATATTCTCTGTATTCAGACGTCCTATAATGACTTCCACTTACGAGGCGGGTGCTAAACGCTGTCAGCTGCTCCCTCCTCTCGGCCTCTGCTCTCACTTATATCGTTTCCTTTATTAACTTTCGGTTTGGTTTCACATTGGTTTGTTGTTTATTTGCTTTGCCCCCCAAATTTTACGACTTCTTTGTGGAAACCGACTTCAAACCTAGTTCTGTCCACATGTTTGTGGTAAAATGTGCCGATCTTCGCTGCAACTCGTGCATTTTCAGGCAGTGGTTAAAGGAAATGAACATGGCCTGCAGATCAGAGAGTCCTTTTAGGTTTAAACCAACTGGAATTCATGCCCAATATTTTGTAATAATAATTTCTTGTTTCTATGGCAACTAGAGGACTTTAGATGTTCCCCAGACTTCCTCAGACTTGACTCAATAGTAGCCAAACGACTCTAGATGATCTCAAGACTTGTTTTTTTAGCTTTTAGAGGATCTTGGGTGTTCACCAGTGCAGCTAGAGGTCATTGGATTTTCTTCAGACACTTCCCAAAGCACTCTAAATGTCCTTCAGATTTCTTTCTAAAAGTTCTGGAGGACTTTGGGTGTTCCTCAGACTTCTTCAGGCTTGGCTCAATAGTAACCAAAGAACTCTAGATGATCTTCAGCCTTGTTTTTTTTTAGCTTTTAGAGGATCTTGGGTGTTCATCGGTGCAGCTAGAGGTCATTGGATTTTCTTCAGACTTGCCTGAAGTCTAAATGTCTAAATGTTCCTTCAGATTTCTTTCTAGAAGTTCTGGAGGTCTTTGGGTGTTCCTCAGACTTCTTCAGACTTGGCTCAATAGCAACCAAAGAACTCTAGATGATCTTCAGACTTGTTTTTTAGCTTTTAGAGGATCTTGGGTGTTCATCGGTGCAGCTAGAGCTCATTGGATTTTCTTCAGACTTGTCCTGAAGCACTCTAAATGTCCTTCAGATTTCTTTCTAGAAGTTCTGGAGGACTTTGGATGTTCTTCAGACATATTATAGCAGCTAGGTGACATTCGCTTTTTAATAACCGAGTAATGGAGAAGGGGTGGAGCTGGTGGTGGACATTATCCTCGCCTGATTCCACAAGGTCAGCAGGGTGTACTGAACAACCTCCTGGACATCTCCCGCTCAAAGTTTATACCAGGCCAATCACTGACAATGAGGAGCCCAAGTTTTAACATTTAGGGACAATTACTTAATTCCTTGACAGGGCCATCACCTTCCTGCCACATATCACGAATTTGGCTGTTCAGACTGCAGCCTGAAGTGACCCAAATCTGATTTTTTCACCCCTATGCTCCTGTATCTGATCTTTTAATGACAGATCCATATCCGATCTTTTGACATGTGACTTCAGTCTGAACGGCCCGGTCGCATTCATCCCACCTACACGTCACGCTCGGAGTCTAGTCAATGGAGGGAAAGTGAGGTTAGCGCATTAATTAACGTTTGGGGGGATCGCTGTATTCAGGCCAAAATGAAGGGTTTTAGAGGGAAATGATGGCCAAAGAAATGTCTGAGCGTGGCAACAGGCGGCCCTGGCTCCAAAATCAAGAGCCTGCGAGCCAAATACAAGGAGACTAAAGACTCAAACAAACAAAGAGGCCGTGGACGTGTAACCTGTCTATTTTATGAAGAACTGGACCATATTTTGTGAGACAAGCCCAGCGTTTATACCCAGGCTGGTGCCAGCTAATGCCTCCACTCAGTTTCATTTCTCATTTCATTTCGGAATACACTAGACAGTTTGCAAGAACCCCAGAAGTGCAAGTGTGGGCACCAGCCAATCAGCGAAGAGCCATACATTCTGTGTTGGCAACGATTCCCGAGATCGAGGATTTAAAGCCGGAACAAAGAGAATGTTTGGTGAATTTTATCAAGGAGGAAAGACGTTATTGCCCTTCTTCCTACAGGATTTGGGAAAAGCTTAATATACCAGTTAACCCCGTTAGCGGTGCATTACATATGTCATGACCAAAGCAGCGATTGGTTAAGTAAAAAAGTACCTGCTTACCGTTGAGTGAACGAATTCTAATGCTGTGAGGTCAGACGGTTTCCACGAAGTGAAACTGGCTGATGAATCAGGCTACACTGTTTAGGTTTCTTCCGTAAACACTGAGCACGCTCACTCTTGGGGTGTCCCGCAAAGTTTAAAGTTCACACCGGAGATCACATACAAGTCACATTTAACTGGAAATGTGAATCGGATTTTAAAAAAATCAGATTTCAGAATTGAGCATTAAGCCCTGCAGCCTGAACGTAGCCTTAGATGTTAAGAATTATGTTTGCGCTCACTGGTCACCACCAACATGTTTTCCATCCTACACTCAGACCAAAATAAAGGGGAGATTTTCAAATGCATTTATCATGACTAGAAACGCTTAAGATGATGTGCACCAAAATCATGGTCCTGGGTTCAATTTAAATCACTTTTCTACCATTTTATTTTAGAGAAATCTGGACATCGTTTTCTTAAGGTGTAACTTTAACATAATCACCTCTGGTCAAGTGACAATTTACAGTAAACATGTGATACTGCAAACGTTTCATCACAAATCTGCACAGTAACAAATTTAGAGCTTCAAAAGTCGACATTTTTTTTGGTGGAAATGGGTTAAACATGTATGAATGAAACAAAACACAACTCCAGGAAAGTCTGTGATGAAGAAACATAGATCAGAAAATAGTGCAATGTGAGCTTTTTAAAACTGCAATGACACAACTAAAAAACACACAGAACCTCGCCTTTTCTAGAATGACGCAACTCTATATTTGGTCATTATGTCGTATGTTATGTTAAATGCCGTTCGGAGCAGAGCATGGGTGGGGCCGACAGTGTTTTGAACTCACAAAATGAGCTCAATTTGTTTACGAACAAGAGCAAAAATTCCGTGAAAGAATTGAAAATGTCAGCCGTTTTTTTTCTGTCATTTGTTGGTATATTGCAGATGTCGCTCGGAATTTGGGAAGTCATTAACAAAAGTAAACAAGTAAATTAGGAACATGTTTAGAACACAAGTTCGTATGATTCTTGGTAACTAACTTCTAAGGATTTGCCTCACTTTAAAAGGTCCTATATTACCCAAAGTGGACTCTTGTGAGCTTTAAATCATGTTATAATGGTGTTACTCGGGATGTAACGATATCCAAATCTCACGATACGATATTGTCACAATATGAATCTCATGGTACAATATTTATTGTATTTATTTATTTGTGGAGGCTAACAAAACTGAATATACTACTTAGTTCTTTAAAAAACATGAATACTGTTAATAGTGGTACTGTTTAGGGATGTCCCGAGCAAATTTTTTTGCCCCAGAGTCTGAGTCCTATGATTTTGAGTATCTGCCGATACCGAGTCCCGATCCGATACTTCTATAAAACATTATGAAATTAATTAAGAGCAAAGAAAAGATCCAGGATGTGTGCGGGATCAGATTGTATTGATTTCATGTGTAGTATTTGGGCTAAACTTGTGAAAAGTCAAATGTCAAAAACTTAAATTTTTTTTATTAACTTTTCTAACTCTGCACCATCATTGTTGAAAATCTTGACTTTTCACAGTCTGGTCTTGGAATGTGTAACTTAGTAAACTTAATGAACTGGACAAAACAGGAACCAGGTCAGAATCAGAGCAGACCTGAGACTAAACTCTGCACAATATTTGATATTATATGGAGCATGTGCATTACATTTGAAATATTTAGGCTTGTCTATGAAATCCAAATAATACAAAATCTTACCAAATAAAAATGAGATGACAGAAGCCCCACAGCCTCTCTCCCCCGCACTGGTGGGGCCTGTGTATCGAGGTATGTATCGTATCGACAGCTTCTTAAATGATACCCAGTCCTACTTTTGATCACTGCAAACTGTTTAAAATTAACTAGTTCTTTTTCACATTTTAAGACAGCAAATATTAGTTAATTGGAGAGACTTATCCATGCATTTGTCTCCAGTAGGTTAGATACTGTAATGTTCTGCTCACTGGTCTCTCCAAACAAGCTGTGAGACGCTGCAGAACATCCAGAACATCCAGAACATCCAGAACATCCAGAACATCCAGAACGCTGCAGCTCGGGTCCGGACTCGAACTAGGAAGTACGAGCACATAAGTCCTGGTCTCAGGTCTCTGCACTGACTTCCTGTGGCTCAGAGACTTTAAAGCGACTCTGCTTGTACAAGTCTCTCCATGGCCGAGCACCAAAGTCCATCTCTGACATGTTCATGCCACATGAATCATCTCGCACTCTGAGGACCTCAGGGACCGGCCTCCTGCTGGTGCCCAGAGTCACGACTAAACACAGGGAGTCAGAGTTTCAGATTCACACAGTTAAAACCTGGAACAGTCTTCCTGAATGTGTCAGACAGACTCTTCTGTGACGCTGTTTAAATCCAGGCTCAAAACGGTTCTGTTTCACTGCATATGACTAAAAGGTTTTCATTCCACACTCTTCTCTCTAATTTATGTCTCCCTTTTTTAATTTTAATCTTTATGATTATTTATGTTTTGATTTGTTTGTATTGTGATTTTAATGTATTTCTTATTCTGTAAAGCACTTTGAATTACTTTGTGTACGAATGCTGTACAAATAAACTTGCCTTGCCTAATTCATTTCAAAATAGCTGAAAGTAATGTGTCAAAAAATATATTAAAGATTGCAATAATAACCAGCTTCTCTTCATGGAGATGTTGCCTGGAATGTTCCACAGTATGGCATTATCTACGGAGACAACAGGGCCAAGTTACATGTCTGATCTGAGAAGACACCAGCCCACGCACTGTCAGAACGCTTTTTTAGGTCAATAAAAATCCACGTGATTGAGTAAATGCAAGACGGAAACCAAGACAAAACCATAACATCAAGCAGGCAGTATTCTCTCCACCAGAAAAGTTCCAGCCATGCACCTTTAACCACCACATCACATTTGGTCATCTTCCCCGGTGTGGTGCGGCCTGTACGCCTGTATGCTGATGCGATCTCCTCCTGACAGCTGTGGACAGTATCTGTGCTCTTCACCAAACGATAACCTGGAACATGCAACATTCTCACCACCATCTGCTCCCATCTGAGCCCAGCGCGGCGCATTTTCAGCAGACGGTAAAGCGTTACGTGACAGTGCCATATCTCCATCACCTCCGCTCCTATCTCACATCATTGTTGACATTTCAGTGTTTTCCAGAACGCCAGCGCGGTTTTGGGAGCCCGCCGCCGCCGCTGTGGATTCGAGTTTGAGTTGAGAAAAACAAACCCGGAATGGTGCCTTTAGGGGATTTCCAAAACTAACTGGAAGAGACCCCGCAGGACTCAACAAACACTCTGAACAGGACGGCACCAGAAGAGCCTGAAGGTTACTGGAAGAATAATAAGACCTGGAAGATGAATCCAACATGGCACTGTATTGTTTTCAGTGGCCTGTGCTTGGTGGCGTATTGTGCCCAAAAAGATTTTTACTTCCGTGTTACTTTCTGAATACTGGACTTACGCCAGAGTCCTGCGCCAGGTTGGGTAACCACGAATAGTTACTGAAATGGGCGGGATTTAACGTTCTTAGTGATTACACACGGGCGGGTCAGGTGAATCAAATGAACGACGAATGGGAGAAAAATACTTGACGAGTTGCCCTGGAAATAAGCGCCATTTCCTGGTCTTTTCCCGGAACAATGGCAGACAAGGCTGACAGAGAGACTTTAGTGTATTTATTACAAAAAAAAAAAAAAAAAAAACATCAGTGGAGGTGATCGGCTCGGCGGCTGAGCTCCTGGTTCAGTCCTGGTTCAGTCCTAGTTCAGCCCTGGTTCAGTCCTGGTTCAGTCCTGGTTCAGTCCTGGTTCAGTCCTGGTCCAGTCCTGGTTCAGTCCTGGTTCAGTCCTGGTTCCAGTCCTGGTTTCAGTCCCTGGTTTCAGTCCTGGTCCAGTCCTGGTTCAGTCCCTGGTCCAGTCCTGGTTCAGTCCTGGTTCAGTCCTGGTCAGTCCTGGTTCAGCCCTGGTCCAGTCCTGGTTCAGTCCTGGTTCAGTCCTGGTCCAGTCCTGGTTCAGTCCTGGTTCAGTCCTGGTCCAGTCCTGGTTCAGCCCTGGTTCAGTCCTGGTCCAGTCCTGGTTCAGCCCTGGTTCAGTCCTGGTTCAGTCCTGGTTCAGCCCTGGTCCAGTCCTGGTCCAGTCCTGGTTCAGCCCTGGTTCAGTCCTGGTCCAGTCCTGGTTGAGTCCTGGTCCAGTCCTGGTTCAGCCGGGGTTCAGTCCTGGTCTAGTCCTGGTTCAGTCCTGGTTCAGTCCTGGTTCAGTCCTGGTGAGTCCTGGTCCAGTCCTGGTTCAGCCCTGGTTCAGCCCTGGTTCAGTCCTGGTTCAGCCCTGATTCAGCCCTGGTCCAGTCCTGGTTCAGCCCTGGTTCAGTCCTGGTTCAGCCCTGCTTCAGTCCTGGTCCAGTCCTGGTTCAGCCCTGGTTCAGTCCTGGTTCAGTCCTGGTTCAGCCCTGGTTCAGTCCTGGTCCAGTCCTGGTTCAGCCCTGGTTCAGTCCTGGTCCAGCCCTGGTTCAGTCCTGGTTCAGTCCTGGTTCAGTCCTGGTTCAGTCCTGGTCCAGTCCTGGTCCAGGTGATCATGGGCGCGGGCGGGTAACGGGTGGAATGTTAACGGGTCCGGGCAGGTGCGGATTTAACTTTGATATAATCACGGGTTAACGGGCGGGTGTGGTCCTGTTCTGTGTGGTGCGGGCAGGTGTTTGCGGGTCTCCAAAAATGGACCCGTGCAGTGTCATTCCAATATTCTGGACTTTTTTCTCATCAAAAACTTTTCCAAATAGCAAAAGATGAGATGAGTCAGGGGTTCTGCACATTCACATGCAAACTGTCCACGAACCTTTACGTTTTCTGGCCTTAGACGCATCTCAACATTTGCATGAAAAGAGTTTAATGCTGATTTATTTTCATGTTGGCTTTAGGGAGACCAGATCTTCTACATTTTGGACCCAAGCAAATTTATCTGTGCATGGATTAAGACATTTGGACCTATTTGGGATGTTCTTGTCGTTGCTCTTCCTGGAATGTTCCACTGTACAGCATTAAACGTATCAGTCTCCGTGGAGTCAAACAAATGATACCGCTAGACCAAGTTACAGGTCAGATCTGTTGAGAAGCGAACCACCTCACAGTAAGAACGAATGTTTTTCAAGGTATTCAGCAATAAAACACCCGCTAAATAAATGTGAAATACATAACTTAGGTTGCGTTTACACTCAAACAAATCACCGTATCACCGTATCTGAAACGATTTGCGTCCAGACATGCCGTTTCTGTGTCCACAAACCTTCCCTTTTCACACAGCTTTGCACATATTTGTTTATGTTTTACAGAAACTCTAACTTAAAACCACATGGCTCATTTGCATAAACTAAGCACTCAAAAAAACAGCTCTCTCCTTGTGCCCTGACGTGGTACAACTTCTGTCAAATTTTAAAACTCAGTGGAATATGAGTGTTCTTTCTGTGACAGAGGGCTGTTCTGCTGATGGTGAGTCTGTTCTGTGCAAGTAGTTCTAGTGCCGCTGTTTCCAGTTTGTCTCTGGTTTGTTTAAACCAGGAGTGCTCAATACGTCGATCGCGATCTACCAAGGTCGTGTGGGTAGATCGCCATGTCTCGTCTCGGACTCGCGTTTGAACTCGGTCTTGTCTCTCACTCGAGGTCTGACACTTAACAAGTGCGATCATATTTCATTACGGCCGCTGCTGTTGGACTCTACGGCGCATCACAAACACACACGCTCCCTATGCACGGCTCGTCTGCGACAGCGTGTGCCCTCGTGTACCAGCGTGCATCACAGGGCAGGTTCAACTTCCTAAACATCCTACCTGTCCACCTGCCTCACGTCAGCACGCCGCCCCTCGCCTTTTCACGCTCCTTCCTGCGAACAGCGAACACAAGCCCCTCCCACAGTGCGGCTGATTAGAAGAACAAGACCAAACGTGAAGCAAAAAACAGTCTAAATTTGTGTTACAGTGTTGGCACAAAGCAGGTCTACAGCATAGAGTAGATCTACAGAACAGACCTACTGCCACATTTGGCTGAAGTTTGTCTAACAAAAGTGCACAAATGCATCTGTGTTTGTCACGATGTGCGTTTGGTTTGGTAAATGTGCAGAGGCTGGTAAATATCACTGCAAAACCAGAAAAGAATGAAACTCCAGTTTGGAACTTTAAAAAACAGGTTTAAAAATCTTCCTTCACTTTTTCAGTTTTGTGTAAAGTGCCAGAGGAAGTTCTCTTAAAGAAGAGGTTCTCAGACTGTGGGTGAGGGTCCAAAAAAGGGGAATAGAGTGTTTCAGTGCAGTTTGCTTGGCTTTGTATTAGGTCGATCATTGTGACTTGGTCATTTTGTAAGTAGCTGAAAAAGTGTGAGCACCACTGGTTTAAACTGTTTTCCACAATAGCGTCACATGACCGATGTCACGAACTCAGCGAATCAGGAAGGAGCGAGTCACAGTGAGGCGGTGCATTAAGGACCCAACTAGAGCTCCTACGTCAGTGTATCAACGTTTTCAGGCGTCCACACAGTGCAGGATCAGTTCCGTCCTCAGATTAATTCGTGGGAGTTGGCGACACCAGATTCCATCTCTGGAGCCGTTTTCCACGCAACACTGCAAACGACTCAAATACGCACTAATGTGGATGGAGCCTTAAACGCCATACTGTGGTACTTTCCAGACAAAGCATGACCCACAAGAAAAGTTACATAATGCACCTTTAAAGTGGTTCATTTGGAATCAAAGCCATTTTAACTTTCATAACATATTCTTTTATCCGTGTTCATGAATCAAACCTAGATCCAAATCGTGAGGTGGTAACGCCGCGCTGACCATATTCTCGAGAAACTTCTGACAAAAGCACGTACTAGCAATCTCTTTACAGATAATACTTTTCATCTGGCCCGTCTTAAATCTGTCCATCTTGTTTACCGGCTCAGAAGGTAAACGAGACAGAAACTCATCTACTTCCTCCATCAGCTCATTCATCTCCCAGACACCGATCTGCTCCTATCTGCACTCAGGTGACTTATCTCGGGCTTTGAATGTCACCTCCCCCCCCCCCCCCCGTACCTCCATGTGGGACAGGGGACGGCATCTGGGTGTGCTGAATGAAGTACTCAGTTATGAAGTAAAAGTACAGATACATGGCGAAAAATATGTACTTTAAAATGACCTATAATACACTATTTTCTGAACTATAATGTTGTTTTCTCATCACAAACAGACCTGGAGTTGTGTTTTGTTTCATTCACACACGTTTGACACACAAATTCTGCATATTTAGACTGAGTTCTTCTCTGTTCCACCTTGTGATGTCATGTGGTAATACAGGAAGTGCTCCAAGTGTGTTTTTAAACTCCACACCTTCACTAAAATCATACTTTTTTTTTTTAACTAATAGTAGTTTTTATTCGGTTATTTTGCAGCACTACAAAACAAAACAAAGACTACAACCCCATGGATCATGACCGAAAGGGTTTAGGCTCAAGTAAAAAGTACTTATAATGCCAGACCCTCTTAAACAATGATAAAATTCCAAGAAAAAAAAAGCAGCGTATGAAGGAAGAAGCAAGTTTGTGTTTATAACTTAATTTGCAACTTACTAGATAAGAGACAAAATATAGATTAAAATCAACTAAATGCATAATTCATTCTTTCCAGAGCTCTATATCTTTCAAAACATAATGCTTTATACCAGGCATGTCCCAACTATGGCCCGTGAGCCAAACGTGGCCCTCAGACAAATTTTTCTTGGCCCAAATTACATGGCATCAAATAGAAATTAACTTTTTACCGCAAGTTTTTTGAAAATCTGCTTTGATAAGGCTGATATTTAACATTTTGTGTGTAGTTTAAAGGATCTTAGTGTGAATAAAGTCTGATGGCTCATTCTAAAGTGTTAAACATGCACATATTTCAAATATTCCTTGTACTGAGCACAAGTCTACGGCCCTCGATCAGCCCTCTGTTTTGTCTGTGTTTAGATATGTGGCCCTTGATGAAAAACGTTTGGACACGCCTGCTTTACACTCTTTTTCTTCTTCTTCTACAGTGTTAGACTTTTTTTTTTTTTTAGATCAGGACTCAGGTCGTTCCATATACTAACCCCTCTAACAGAAATACAGTCACTTTCTTTCTTAATTCTTATTCTCATTTATAAAGATGTCAGTTTTTAATAATAAAGAGTTACTCAAACATGTGCAAATGAAACAAAACACAACTCCAGGTCTGTTTTTGAGGATGTAACAACATTCTAACAAGATCACAAGCTTCAATCTTGCAAAATATAGGACCTTTATGAATCAAAAGTACTAAAATATTTCACACAGAGAGAACTAAGAACTGTTAATTTTGTATTTTGATTTGATTTTAATACAAAAACTGTGCTGATTTTTGGTCATCAGAAACAATTCGACAACAATTCCAACACTTTTTTCTTTATTTTTGTTTATTTTCTTGCTTGCTTGTATACTGTGGTGGCCAGGCTGGTGCTGCCTAGTGCTCAATTTAATTTCTCTCCAGCGACTAGGTCAGGAATCGGAATACACCAGACGGTTTGCAAGAACCCCGGAAGTGCAAGTTCGGGCACCAGCCAATCAGCCAGACATTCTGTGTTGGCAAGGATTCCTGAGATCGAGGATTTGAAGCCAGAACAAAGAGAATGTTTGGTGAATTTTAAGGCATCAGTCTTCAGACACTTACAAACATCCTGCTCCTGTTCTCGATAAAAAATACATTTTTGTTCTATGTACTTTCTGTTTGCACATAGAGTTGCTTTTTTTTTTTCACTCATTTACAAATATAAGTGTGGTGATGATAAAATCAGAGAGATGTATGTATACCTTAGGATCCTGGACTGTATAGTATGAATGTTGTCTGTGTGTTGTGTGAATGTTGTCTTTGTCTGTCTTTTGTTCTGTTTTGATTTGTTTTTCTTTTCTTCTGTAAATGCTGCTTTTGTTAACGCATTAGGACCCCCTCGCAAACGAGACGCTACATCTCAAGGGGCTTTCCTTATAAATAATAAAATAATGTTCCTTTCTTCCTACGGGATTTGGGAAAAGCTTAACATACCAGTTAGCCCCATTAGCGGCGCATTACATACGTCACGACCATATAGCAGTGATTGGTTAAATAAAAAAGCACCTGCCTACCGTCGAGCGAACGAATCCTGATGCTGTGCGAGGTCAGACGGTTTCTACGAAGTGAAACCGGCTGATGAATCAGACTAACACTGTGGTCTAAAGCAAGAAAAAAAATCTGACAAAGGCTTTTTTTCCCCGAAACATTATTTAAAATTTGAAAAAAAAGCTTTTAGACATCGACCATCTAAGTGCGTAATGCGTTTTTTTCACTTTTATCATAATGAAGAACCTGACAGCAGCAGTTATGAAAGAAAGAGGGTCCACGTTTTTTTTTTTTTTTTTCAACAGAAAGTAAAATGGAGCCCGAGTCGGTGGAGCCGGAAGTGTGCCCATGCTCATGTCCTGTTTAGAACGCAGTGGCTTGCTTGGTTCACTATACCTATTTACATACTCTCCCCGTTGGAGGTGGGCAGGGTTTAAATGTAGTGACGTAAAAGTAAAAAAGTACACTCGAGTACTTTTTTTATTTTCTTGGACGTATCCGCTCGCAAGGACCAACGAGCCGGAAAATCAGATGACAACAGTTAAGAGTGTTATTTGGGTTTTTAGTTCAAGAATTTTAAGTAACTGCGAAGATGGTTCACTTAATGCCTTGTTTGAAATTCCCGAGGAGGAAAGGAATTTTAAAGATGTGAAAAGATAAAGAGATAAGTGCGCACTAACTCAAACAAGATGGTGTGGAGGGATGAGCACCTTCTGAGCACAAACACGCACTTTTAACACTCGAAAATGTAAAATAGACAGGCCCGAGAGTCGCGTTTGAGCCGCTTTTGAGATTGAGAAGATAAAGAAAAAACGATAGTACTCATTAAAGGACAGATATTATGCATTATTTGTGTCGTTTCTGGCCCGAACTTCTGATCACAAACACAGCTGGAGTTGTGTTTTGTTTCGTTCACACATGTTTAATACACAAACCCTGCACATTTAGTTCATTGGGGTCAGGGAAGTAACAGCATCCAAGGTGGAAAATGGTATAAATTAAGTAATAATTGAATAAACAGGGATGTAAAATCGGTAAATTAACATAACATGCTAAAATATGTACATAAAATAACCTAAACTAAGAAACAAAATAAACATATAACGAGTTTTGTGCCAAAAACGTGTCACGTAGACAGTGTCGGGAAGGTGACTTTTAAAATGTATTCCTCTACAGATTACAGATTACATACCACAAAATGTAGTTTGTAACGTAATCCATTAAATTACTTAAGGTGAGTAACGTAATCTGAAAACTTTGGATTACTTGATATTGTCCTGCTTTTTAAAACACATGCCAACCACATCCTGCAAATTCATGTTGGTTGTCTTCAAATTGTCTGTTGAGCCCAAGTCTCCATGAATAAGCGGCTGTTTGCTTGTAAGAAGCAAAGACGAGGAAATGTTAACATGAGATGTTTTATCTGCTAAAAGACGATAAAAAGCCCAGGCTTTACTTAACCATATTAAAAATATTATTGATAGAGAAATGATTTCTATATGAGATCTTTGCTGCCTTCAGTTATGTCCACCTACTGTTAAGTGTCATATTGTTTAGTTCTGGTTTAGTCCTGGTTTAGTCCTAGTTTAGACCTGGTTTAGACCTGGTTTTAGTCCTGGTTTTAGTCCTTGTTTGTTTTAGTCCTGGTTTAGTCTTGGTTTAGTCTTGGTTTAGTCCTTGTTTTAGTCCTTGTTTTAGTCCTGGTTTAGTCCTGGTTTAGTCCTGGTTTAGTCCTAGTTTAGTCCTAGTTTAGACCTGGTTTAATCCTGGTTTAGACCTGGTTTAGACCTGGTTTAGTTCTGGTTTTAGTCCTGGTTTTAGTTCTTGGTTTAGTCCTGGTTTAGTCCTGGTTTTAGTCCTTGTTTTAGTCCTTGTCTAGTCCTGGTTTAGTCCTGGTTTAGTCCTAGTTTAGCCTAGTTTAGACCTGGTTTAGTTCTGGTTTTAGTCCTGGTTTTAGTTCTTGGTTTAGTCCAGTTTAGACCTGGTTTATCCCAAAATGCAAAAACAGGAAAACACCGCCATGTAATCCATTTATTTCAACAAAGTAACTGTAATCCAATCACCACTCACTGAAACAGTAACTGTAACCGAATACAGTTACTCATATTTTGTACTCTGATTACATAACTCCGGTACATGTAATCTGTTACTCCCCAACACTGCACGTAGACACACTCTGAGCAAACGTCTGTGAAGAACCACTGAAAAACGAATAACAGTTGTAGCTGATTTTTACAATCTTAAAAATGTGAAAAACTAAACATTTTAAAACACAGAGGAAGCATAAAGGTCAACTGAGTCATGGAGGCTTATACAAAAAAAAAATTAAAAAAAATGAGTGACTAAACTAAGGGACATACAACAAACTGAATCATAAGTGTCCAAAAGTAAAAACACATAAACCCACAAACAGAATCAAGTGACAAAACAGAACTAAACTAAACTAAACTAAACTAACCGAGTGTCTCAACACACAAAGTCAGACAAACAAACAAAGTGACTGACACGAAAGAGACACAGACACACACAAAATGACAGAGTGGCCACAAAGACCAGCAGCCCTGAACAGGTGCTGGGACTCTCCTTAAACAGAGGGAGGAGGCTGCAGGTGAGGTGAGGTGAGACAAGCCCCACCAATCACGGACCAGAATCCAACGGCCGAACAAGACGAGTCAGGAGAGCAGTCGACCAATCAGCTGCGAGGACTCCCCCAGCAGAAATTATAGGGGCAGAAAAAGAAATGAAACAAACACAAAACAAGTTAAAGAACTGGTGGTCTGGGGCTGTAACATTCTCAGACGTAAAACTCTCTGTTCCACCTTGTGATGTCATGTGGTGCAAGCAAGTGCAAATGCTCCACTGTGTTTTTAAAACCCACATATCTTCACCAGAATCATTTGGATAATTTCAGTCCTGGAATTGCCAAAATCTACTGAACTAAATGTAAACGATAGCTGTTAAACTGACATCACAAGGTGGAACGGAGCATTTTGAGCTTTGGAGATGTAGACTAGATAATAATTATAATTAATAATTACTCGAAAATGTGTGAATGAAACACAACACAATTCCAGGTCTGTTTTTGAGGAGGTGACAACATTATAACATCATGGCTTAAAGCTCACAAAAGTCAGTTTTATGCAGTATAGGATCTTTAATTCATTTTAGTTTGTCCACCTTCTGATAATCTTATGAACATGTAAAACATTGATACAAGTTTGTAACCCACTTATTTTCAGTTGACTCAATCATTCTGAGAAGAAACACTGGACCAGTTTGTATCAAATACACAAATACAAAAATAATGCAAAAATTCACAAAAATGTAATGGTACTTTTAAATGTCCGTGTGGACTTTTTTGGGGGGCCTTTTTTTAGTCTAGAAATTTCATGTTTAATAAGATCTGCTTCTAGCCAGGCTGGCGCCACCTAGTGCCTCCGCTCAATTTAATTTCTCTCCAGAGACTAGGTCAGGCATCAGAATACACTAGACGGTTTCCAAGAACCTCGGAAGTTGTAGAACGTGCACTGGCCAATCAGTGAAGAACTGTGAAGCCCTGACGTCAAACTCAAGCGTCTGTCTGGGTCCCTTTTGTGGTACAGCACAACAGTAAACAAAACGATTGAGATGGATGCAGACGAAGACAGACATTGGCAACGATTTCTGAGCTTGAGGATTTAAAGCCAGAACAAAGAGAATGTTTGGTGAATTTTATCAAGGAGAAAGACGTTATTGCCCTTTTTCCTACTGGAATTGGTGCATTACATACATCACAACAAAATAGCAGCGATTTCAAAATGAAATCACAACTTTGACACAATTGCCAAATTACAAAA
>NW_026570971.1:8925690-8952690 GCF_026225935.1 Boleophthalmus pectinirostris | reverse complement strand
CATGAATCGTCCAGTTTATTCAAAAGACGTTTCTCCAGTTCGCGATGATTCTCACAGAAACATGCGTGCGTTACTTGGATGCGTTGGCTGGAGTTGGTGTTGTTCTAGTCCAGGTTTAGTCACGGTTTGGTTCAGGTTTAGACGCAGGTTTCGTTTTGCGTGACCGGCCGTCGCGTCTACATTGTGTCTGAAGTCCAGAAGAGGCTGGAACCGGATCATGAGGCGTGAAAAAAATTGTCCGAACTTGAGACGATCCAACCACTAGTTTGTATCACGTGTGTCTCAAATGTGGAAGACGTCTCCTCCAAAAACTTTTATTTTGTCTTCTTATGTACAACAGCTGAGATACGGCAAACCAGTAAATGATAGGCTGCAACACATGTGCCCAGGACTGAAACAGGAGGACTAAACCAGGACTAAACCAAGTCTAAACCAGGTCTAAACCAGGACTAAACCAGGTCTAAACCAAGACTAAACAAGAAATAAACCAGGTCTAAACCAGGACTAAACCAGACTAAACCAAGACTAAACCAGGACTAAAGAAGGTCTAAACCAGGACTAAACCAGGACTAAACAAGCTCTAAACAGGACTAAACCAAGACTAAAAGACTAAACCAAGACTAAACCAGGACTAAACCAGGACTAAAAGGACTAAAACCAGGTCTAAAACCAGGACTAAACCAAAGGACTAAACAGGTCTAAACCAGGACTAAACCAAGACTAAACCAGGACCTAACAAGCTCTAAACCAGGACTAAACCAGGAACTAAACCAAGACTAAACCTAAACCAGGACTAAACAGGACTAAACCAGACTAAACTAAACCAGGTCTAAACCAGGACTAAACCAGGACTAAACCAAGGACTAAACCAGGACTAAACCAGGACTAAACTAAACCAGGACTAAACCAAGACTAAACCAGGTCTAAACCAGGACTAAACCAGGACTAAACCAGGACTAAACCAGGACTAAACCAGGACTAAACAAGGACTAAACCAGGACTAAACCAGGACTAAACCAAGACTAAACCAGGTCTAAACCAGGACTAAACCAGGTCTAAACCAGGACTAAACCAGGACTAAACCAAGACTAAACCAAGTCTAAACCAGAAATGAATCAGGACTAAACCAAATCTAAAACAGGACTAAACCACCAGGACTAAACAAGGTCTAAAATAGGACTAAACCAGGTCTAAACCAGGACTAAACAGGACTAAACCAAGACTAAACCAGGACTAAACCAAGACTAAACCAGGACTAAACCAGGTCTAAACCAGGACTAAACCAAGACTAAACCAGGACTAAACCAGGTCTAAACCAGGTCTAAACCAGGACTAAACCAAGACTAAACCAGACTAAACCAGGTCTAAACCAGGACTAAACCAAGACTAAACCAGGTCTAAACCAAGTCTAAACCAGGACTAATCTTGGACTTGAGAACGAGAGAGAACCCAGAGCCTGTGGAGCAGGGTGTCCGCAAACGGTGATCAGGCGACGGCTGCGCTTACCCCCACGGAGTCCATTCCAACACTCAGTTCTGGTTTAGATCTGGTTTAGTTCTGTTTTAGATCTGGTTTAGTCCTGGTTCAGTCCTGGTCCCTCATGTCTCAGGTCTCTATAGGACAGTGCTGCAGATATCATGAGCCTATGCAGTTTGTTTTCATCATCGCCAAAAGCTCTGGTTTGACATTTAGGTTGTAGCTATTTTATATTTGTTATTTTTTATGTCTCACGTCAGGAAAAGTGCCCACATACATAACTTCTTTTACCTGAGATCAGTAGTTTGGTGCTTCAGTTGTTAATTCAATAAAAACCTGCCCAGTTTCTCAGTCCTTTATTTAGATTTTTCTCCTTTTTTTCTCTCTTTTTTTTTTGACGCAAATGAGTATGCTCCTCTCTGATGTTATATTTACTCATATTTACCTCTACAGATTTGCTCTTGAAGTTTCGTTGTATTTTGTACAATGACAATAAATCTAAATCTAATGTTTTTGAGGCGGTAACAGCATTATAACACGACTTAAACTACACAAGAGTCAATTTTGCGTACTACTGGACCTTGAATTCATGTAAACCTTTGTATCTAGTCGTACAATCTCTCATTTATTAAGCATAGGTTAAGCTGACCGTAGTGTAAAGTCTGCTTCCTTTATGTGGTCAGCGTACAGCCTTTGTAAAGACTCGTAAAGCTGAATTTTACATGTCCAGATGAAAACAACGTGGCCTCTTCGGCACAGCGTGTCCAGCCCTGAAGCAACAAGTGTGTGCAATCCACCCAGATCACCAGGTCACGGAGCAGCCCGGTGACGTCCAAGAGCCAAAGAACGGACTGGGAATACAGCAAAAAATCTATATGACAATCACAATTTTACTCAACAAGCTGGTCAGTCATCAGGGAATCTTTGTTTGAAATGAGAAACACTGTATATGCTGAATATTGTCCATATAAAGGGTCAAGGGTTTGTTTCAGTAAAGGTGCATTGTGTAATTTTTCTGGTGGAGAGTCCTTCAAACGTTTTTCTGCACGTAGATGTTGATTACTTTGACCTTTCTATCTTCATAGAGACCAAACCAGGCCAAGTTACAGGTCAGATCTGTGGAGAGGCGATCCCGCTCACAATAAAAATTTAGTTTTTCGTGGTATTTTTGAGGTATAAAACCACCTGTAATTGAATAAATGTAAGGTAGAGCTGTTTAATGTCACACTGTGGAACATTCCAGGTAAAGAAATGACATCTCCATAGAAACAAGCAGGTGACGGACCAACCAAAAAGTTACATCGTGCACTTTTATGACATGTTTAACTCACAAACCCTGTATATTTAGACTGAATTCTTCTCTCAAACAGAAAACATTCAGTTCCATCTTGTGATGTCATGCGTTGAAACAGGAAGTGCTCCTACTTCCTGAGTTCTTTTTAAAGACAATACAGTAAAGTGTATTTACCTTGTGGACGTGTTTCGGCTGCTGCTGCTGCCATCTTCAGTGGATCGGAAAACAAGTTCAAACCAAGCCCCCAGGTTCCAAAATGGCCGCCCATTCAAGTCAATGGGCTGAGCTCAATGGCGCATGATCCCAGATTAGCCTAGCCCGGCTAGGTACTTCCGGTGGCTGTGGGCCGACCGAGCATGCGCAGTAGTGCTCTTTTCTCCCACGGGCACACGCGAATGCACGCGACCACACGCACGGAGCGCGGGCTCGTGTATCACGTGATCGCTTTGACCAATCAGAGTGAGAGGAACGAGAGCGGAGCCGGAGCTAACGAATATAAAGCGTTTTTTTAAGACAACTGAAAGATTTTGAGCGAGAAAAAGTTTATGATCTAAAAATAGGTAAAAATCGCCACAAAATCCGACATTTTTGAAAGTTGTAGGTGCCCTGTCAGCCGAACACGAGCAGGTTGTGATTACATTGCCTCTATGAGAAAAATCTTCTCTCGGCCCATGGGATTTTTTTGACTGTAGTACCACTGAGTGGCCACTACGTCAACTCGAGGCAGCTACAAGCAGCAATACTGTATCCAGTTATTTTAATAGATCCATGGTTCAAACGCTGGATCAGGGAGGCCAGTGAAATCAGGAAACGAAGCACGGACAGCATTAATCGTGATGACGGCGCGTTCCTCCTTTCACACACCTGGGACACCTCCTCCAGAGACACCGGGCGACGGGAGGCGTGGTCAGTCTGAGCGACCTGCAGGTCCATCAAGCTGACCACACCTACAAGAACTAACAACAGCTGATATACTTTCTGCTCCTTTTCATTCATTTCTTGTGTGTCTGATGTTGTGACACTGTCGATGTCTTTTTATGCTTTATAAATGAAATCAATAAACAAATAATAAAATAATAATAATACGACACGTCACCACCAACACCGGTGACAGTTCTGAAGATGCAGCAGCAGCCGAAACATGTCAACAAGCTAAATACACTTTACTGTATTGTCTCTGAAAAGAACCCAAGAAGCTGAAGTACATAAGACAAAGTGAACATCTTTGGCTTCGGAAGCGATCCACTGTGTGTTATTAGGTTCTTTTTTCAGACCTAGAGTTTTGTCTCATACCTGACAGTTTCGACACTGTCTTCCTACCGGTCGAGGCAGGACGACAGCGCCATCCGCAGTCCGACTTCCTCAGGACAGTATCCCAGGTGTGTGAGAGTAAAAAGCCCCCTTGTCCTGGTTTATAGTCCTGTAGGCACGTTTCCGTATTTCGATTGCCTCTTTAATCCAGCGACGGTGTTTGTTTTCCTCAGTCCCAATGATGTTTCCTCCATCCCAGAGAGAGAGAACCACATTATGGACAGGACTGCTTCTTGTCTCAGTCGCAATCAAATAGAATGAAGATAGATTTATAAAAACATATGGGCCAAAATACAAAAGAAAAAATAGGAAATGACGAAGATGGCCTTGATTTGGTCTCGATTTGGTCTTGATGGGCCGTGGTCTCGGCCTCGTCTCTGTCTCGACTCTCAGAGGTCTTAATCTTGTCTTGGTCTCGGAACCCTGTGGTTTCGGACTGATCTTGGTCTCGTTAAGTGCAGTCTTGACTTCAACACTAGCTCCGTTACTCAAGTTAGACTTTAATCTGAGCTTTATTTTAACACAGTCAGCAGAAAGCGCTGACTTTGGTTGGAACCACAACAAGTGAGAAGATTTGTGCGCTTAAACAAGTCTCTTACTCATAAACTCATGATCACAGGCTCCTGAAAATGAGTTGTTTAAATCTACTTTTTATTTTTCTCTTGATGTTCCAACTTTACTTTTTTGTCTGTGTTTGCGAATATGTGCATTTTGTCCCCTCGGAAACTGCTGGACATTCTGCCAATACAGTAGAGATATGCGTAGAAACCCCCCAGAGTAATGTCACTGCCAAGTATCAATACCTCCAGCTTTTTTGGAACTTTTCACCCCGTGGCCTTTCACCTCTCGTCCCTAGTTACATCATAAAACAACTCTTGTTCGAGCACCTGTTCAAAATAATGCTTCAGTAATGCCTCCTCGGTGGACACACAGCACAAGTTCAAAGCTCGCCGACAGCGCAAACTGGAAACTCGCGCACTCTCCCCTGCTCCGACATATGAAATAAATAGAGGCATAAATACAAAGCAGGCACACGGCATCCAAACACATGTTCTCCACCAAAAACGCAGGATTCTTCCCAGGATTCAGAACCAGGGTCTCAGTAGAGTTCCTCCTAATGAGATGTTGACATGTTGAACCTATTTGGAGGAGAGCTTGGCCAGGTTTTGACTGACATCTGAATCCAAAAGAACCGTCCAAAGAATAATAATAATAAAACAACATTAAGCATAAAAAGGTCTTGAAATGGTTTAATGGTTGGTTGGGATACGTCAGGTACAAACGCAGGAGACAATGTGCTGAAAGGAGATGTTTGTAATTAATAGAGATTTAGAGTGTGTCTTTCCAAAATGGGAACATTGGACTCAAAAATGTGCTCAAAACCGCCAACGTGTAATCCTGGTTCTAAATCGTTCACACAAAACCACACTTGCATAATAAAAATATGAACCATTTCCATTTGTGATGAAAAATAGAGTCCGAGGATGCGCCGGGTACATCATCACTCATGTGTCCTGGCTTCACTGGGTGCTTTGGTTCTTGCAACTTCAGACAGCCTCGCCCAGGAGGGGCCCAGGAAAGCCAGTCGGGACTGATCGGGCCCCTTTCTGTTTCCCAGCAGCTCTTGGATCGACTTGTGGGTTTTTTCGGAAGGTTCAATGCGTGTCCTAAAAAGAAGCACAGGAGATGGAGAATCCGAGAGAACAGGCCACTTTATTTCAGCATTTCCATTGAGAGGGATTCAAGTTGATTACCAAGTACAACTGCCACCCCGGAACGACGCCTCTGACCAACTCGAAATCAGGGGTAGCTTTATACTACATCTTGACAAAACATTAACTTGTTGATTTAGCATATACAGCAAGAAAATGAACAATACTGCTGACCCAATACACCTTATCATGGGTGGGAACATGCCACGGGGTCCACATATGTCAGTTTTTCTGCTTCGTGGCACTCAAAGTCCAGAAAAACATGTTCTTTATGGCACTCCAAGTACAGAAAAAACATGTTATATAGACCTATAGATAGTCATACGTGTTTTCCACCCTGTTGTCTTCCAAAGTCCATAATATTGGGTGAATTAGCATGACCAACACATAATATTTCCCACAGACTCTTTTTAGCCAGACCGCATTGAAGCTCTTTCTGCTGCAGCTCTCTGATGGCTTTATTTTCAGTGGCCCAATCGTGACTTGGACTCGAGTCAGACTTGAGTCACTATTTTTAGAGACTTGAGACTTGACTTGATAAAATGGACTAAGACTTGGGACTCAGCTTGGACTTGAAGGTCAGTGACTTGGGACTTGAGGCCTGTGAGAAGTACTTTTAAAACTGAATTTGTATTATTCTGACTGGAATGATTCACACTAAGATCTTGTCAAGACATTTAAAAAGAAAAAAAAAATGCATTCCTAAAACTCTTATATACTCTATAAATACTCATATATAAATATAGTATAATTTTATAAGTACAATTTATCTTAAAGTCATAAATTGCAGAAATCTAAGCTATATTTGGTTCTTTGGTTTTAAATGACTTGGAGCTCAAAGCACACAACTTGGACTTGACCTGGACTCACCAGTGACTCGAGACTTGGACTTGACTCGGACTTGAGGTCAAAGATTTGAGACTTGGTGGATTAGCCAATCGGGGACACACATGGTCCGTCTGTATAGGAAAAAATATCAAAGGGGCTTTGCTGATTTGTGCAAAATCAATGATCGAACTCGTCTGAGGTGAGATAACGTCATTCAGAGGTAAACATGTTCAAATCAAATACAGCTTTTACTGCAATGCTGAATTATTCTTAAAGACTAAAACATTGGGCATGATGGACAAGTTGTGTTATGTTATAAATTAGTTTGTCTCATTGTCAGTTTATGTTCAGGCCTCATGTGAAGCTCAGAACCGCCAGAATTCACTCCCTGAGCTGCAGAGGCTGCACTAGCACTGACTCAGGATGAGCCATTCAGATCAGAGAGAGGCATTTTAGGTTTAAACCAACTGGATTTCAGCATTGAAACCACAACCCACACAAATGCTAATCATGCATTTTCTGATAATTGCTCACTAAAATACTTTATAATTAGATGCAGGCAGTGCACACAGTTTTATTTGAGCTTTTTACCATTGATCCCTCATCAAAAACATGCTTGAAGAGGTTTTAGATGTCATCCATGCATGTTTGAGTCATCTAGCGATCTAGCACTGAAGCCCTCCTTGTAGTTAGTGTAAAATTCTGTGCAATTCTCCACCCACAAGCCCATGTCAGATCAGAGAGAGGCATTTTAGGCATTGAAACTGGCAGAGAGTCGTGTGAGGCTCATTCAGATTTTTTATTGTAATAATTTTGAGAACCAAAATACTAATTCATAACACAACTTTTCCATCATGTCCAGAGTTTTATAGCCTGATTCATCAGCCGGTTTTCACTTCGCAGAAACCGTCTGACCTCGCAGCGTTAGAATTCGTTCGCTCGACTGTAGGCGGGTACTTTTTTAATTTAAACAATCGCTGTTATTTGATCGTGACGTATGTAATGCGCCGCTAACGGGACTAACTCATGACTCTATTAAAGTAACTGGATAGGGTATTGCTGCTTGTAACTGCCTCCAGTTGATGTAGTGGTCACTAACTGGTAGTTCAGCGGAAAAAACTCCATGGGCTGAGACATGATTTTTCTCATAGAGCTCAATGTAATCAAACTGTTACGACTTTCAAAAATGTCGGATTTTGTGGCAATTTTGACCTATTTTTAGATCATAAACTTTTTCTCAGCTCAAAAAACTTCAGTTGTCTTAAAAAGCGCTTTATATCCTTCACTCCAGCTACGCTCTGCTCCTCTCGTTCTGATTGGTCAAAGCGATCACATGATACACGAGACCGCGCTGCGTGCATGTGCCCACGGGAGAAAAGAGCACTACTGCGCATGCTCGGTCGGCCCACAGCCACTGGAAGAACCTCGCCGGGCTAAAGGCGAATCTGGGGTCATGCGCCATTGAGCTCAGCCCGTTGGCTTGAATGGCTAACTGGTATATTAAGCTTTTCCCAAATCCCGTAGGAAGAAAAGCAATAACCTCTTTCACCTTGATAAAATTCACCAAACATTCTCTTTGTTCCAGCTTTACATCCTCAATCTCGAGAATCGTTGCCAACACAGAATGTATGACTTCGCTGATTGGCTGGTGCACGAACTTGCACTTCTGGCGTTTTTGCGAACCGTCTAGTGCAGGGGTGTCAAACTCATTTTGGTCCAGGGGCCGTATCCAACAAACTTTGATCCCAAAGGGGCCGGATCAGAAAACTCATGTCATATAAACCCCAAAAATAACAATAAGTTCAAATATTTGTGCAGAGAAACACAAATCTATTACAGAAATCTTTTTTAATTGATGAACTCTTTCTTATTATAATATTATAATATTATGAACAACCTGAAACTTTAAGAAAAATTCAATTTCAACACAATGTTTTAACATGAACTTGTATGAAAATAGCAATAAGTCAATTTTTGGGGGGGGGAAATCCTGCACTCGGCTCCACTTTTCTCATGTTGGACATTTTTCTGATGAGGGTGTCACGGTCAACAGTCAAAACGATCGTCCTTTAAGAGCGTTTGGAAAGAGACAAGTCTTCATTTGTGCTGCTCTGGTGGGAGGGGCCACGTACAGAGACACTGGAGACGCTGCTATGCTCAGCACCGCAGAAAATTACCAATATTTTAATAGAAAATATAATTAAAATATTTTTGTAGAAAATCACCCAAGGGCCAGATTAAAGGTCTTGGAGGGCCGGATCTGGCCCCCGGGCCTTATGTTTGACACCTGTGGTCTAGTGTATTCCAATTCCACCCCTGACCTAATCACTGGAGAGAAATGAAATTCAGCGGAGGCACTAGGTGGCTCCAGTCTGACTAAATGTTTTAGTCATTAAGAATAAACGAGCATTGCAGTAAAAGCTATATTTGATTTGGACATGTTTACCTCTTGCCTGGTTGCCTCACCTCAGATGTTCGATCATTGATTCTGCACAAATCAGCAATGTCCCCAGTGATATTTTTTCCTTCATATTTTCCTGTACAGACGGACCATGCGTGTCCCTGATTGGCTAATCCACCTGTCAATCACGCTCGTCTGAACTCAGTGAAATTCACCGGTGACCAGATGTACTGAAGAAGTGTGTACTCTGGGTCCCGGGGAAGTTTACCTCATATCTCGGGACACAGTTGGGTCATGTTTACGACCTTTTAAATCAAAATCTTTCATACATTTCCTTTAAGACCTTTAAGAGACCCATTTTGCAATCAACATGACTATCCGGACACAGACAATCTGCACTGATAAAACCCCCCAACGCTACATCTAACTAAATGAACCGAACCGGTCCCTGACAAATATTCCAAAAACGCTCAAGGGCCTGATGTATTTACCTGACAGTCCCCCATCCCCAGCTGTCTGCAGATAAGCGCTTATGAGGGCCCGAAACATTACAAGTCTGCTATCTGGTCTCGCTTCTTCACTTCTGCTGGTTGGACTTTCGCAAATCTGGGCATCGTATTTCCACGGATGGACACAATATATCTCTCCCTGGAGGCCAAGTTAAACAAAACCATTCCTAGGATTCTTGAGCCGTGAGCGCTTCAGTTTTTCAGACCACCGTCCAAGAGTACAGGCTGGGATTTGGGAATTGTGTTTTTTTTTTCTCTTTCTCTTGCAGAACTGGGTAGGCTAAGGCTGGAACAACTTGGGGACAGTGTGTTTTTCTCTGGGGCGGGTTTATGAAGTCCATCTGCTTTCTTTGTTTAGAAAGAAATGTTCTCTCATCTGGGGCTTCCGCTGTAAATCGCAGACCACATTGGCACTGGGAATGGGACACAGGAGTAGGCTAGTGCTAGTAAGTGTCCTGGTGGTTTGGTTAAAAGTGCCTATGACAGATTTTTATGAGCCTCTAATTTGGACTTAATTGTAACCATTGTAAATATAAATTACAGTTTAAGCAGTTTGCGAGGAAACGCTGAAAAATATGTTGAAAATTACAGGAAGTGGAGAGTTCAAACATGTTGATGACTTCACACTCGTCAGAGCTCACGGTTAACATCACACCCCCATGGTATGTTGCACAGGATCAGTTAGTTTCAGAAATTATCAGGGTTTGAAAGGTATTTTTTATTGATTTATTTTTTTTACAAGGACTGTACCTGACCAGCCAGAACAACAAGCTTTGAAAAAAATTTACAAATACAAGTGGACGATCTGGAGCTGTATCGTGGCCACCAAATTTCAGAGGGTGTGATTGACAGGTGGATTAACCAACAGATTTCTGCAAAATGAACAATCGACGCATCAGACCGTTACTTTTGGGCGCTTTCACATCGCTGGTTCAATTATCTGGTCTGCAACAGGCAATAAAATAGTTTTTATGTATCATATTGACTTGAGTGTGGTCCACTTTCACACCTGCAAACCAACCAAAATTGGTCCAATTGACGTATATCGAAGGATCCAGTGCACAGCGGGTTCAAGTGCCCTTGGTTTGGAGACACTGTGGCTCTCTCACTTGCCAGAAATCTTGGAATCGAGAGTGGTGTGGGAAATTATGTGGTGGTCATGTTAATTCACCTAATATTATGGACTTTGGAATGACAACAGGGTGGAAAACACGTATGACTATCTATAGGTCTATATAACATGTTTTTCTGTACTTTGAGTGCCATAAAGAACATGTTTTTCAGGACTTTGAGATGCCACGAAGCAGAAAAACTGACATATGTGGACCCCGTGGCATGTTCCCACCCATGATAAGGTGTACTGGGTCAGCAGTATTGTTCATTTTCTTTTTGTATATGCTAAATCAACAAGTTAATGTTTTGTCAAGATGTAGTATAAAGCTACCCCTGATCTTGAGTTGGTCAGAGACGTCGTTCCGGGGTGGCAGTTGTACTTGGTAATCAACTTGAATCTCTCTCAATGGAAAATTACGAAATAAAGTGGCTTGTTCTCTCGGATTCTCCATCTCCTGTGCTTCTTTTTAGGACACGCATTGAACCTTCCGAAAAAACCCACAATCTCACTTGCCAGAAATCTTGGAATCGAGAGTGGCCTTTCCCACAGAGCCCCTCTACGAGATACGGACAGTATGGGTCCCAAGTGGAGGCCGGCCTCCACCAGACACAGTTTCTCAAACCCTGTCCCTGGCCCATGGAGTCCACGGAGACTCATAAACCTACAGACTGCCAGCTGGGGGGTGAGGATGGGGCGGGAGAGTCGGTATACTCAATTTGGGAGTCCGAGCCTGCCCTCCCATGATACATTTCGAATAGTTCGTTTGGACCTACTGTCTATGGTTTGGACCCGAGTTCACATTCTCACCAGAAGGACCGCACCAGAGTTTGGAATTTGGTGCGGCTCTTTTTTGAGGTCTTGGTCCACTTGATGTAGTGTGATTGATGCTATCAGACCAATGAAAATGAACCAAACCAACAGCTTAATGTTCAATAATGGTCAAATCCACCTTTATTTTGTGATTTACAAATAACGTCTATTGACTTGGGTCACGAAGATTTCGGGACCAGGCCGCGACTTAGACCGGGACCAGACTGGGACTGGAAACGGTTTAGTCCTGGTTTAGACTTTACGTTTTAGTCCTGATTCAGTCCTGGTTCAATCCTGGCTCAGTCCTTATGCGGTGCAAAAGTCCAGCATTGCAATTTTAGTCATGTAAACAGGAAACGGCCATTATTCGTTTTTTCCATTACTCATTTAAATACAAAATCGAAAACTGAAAAAACAAATCATTATCCGTTTTTTCATTTTGGTTTTGGAGACAAATAATGAAGAAAGCTGTTGTTTTTTCATTTTCCTATTTATGGTTTTATATTGAAAAACAAATGATACAGGGATTATTCAACTACAGATGTTATTTATTGCTCAAAAATATCTTTAAAAAAAACACTGATTAAAGTTTTTCATTTTCCTGACCAAAACATATCTTGTATTTCCAGTAGTCTCGCCTCTGTTATTGTCCATTTACTGTACGTTCCAAGGGGCCAGCTGCACTCCCGCCCCACAGCCTGATCTTATTAACCCTGCGGTAAAGAGCCACTCCTCCACGGACGGGACGGTGCTCCGGAATCAACCCCCCAACCTCTCACGACATCCTCTGCCAGGACCACCGCTTGTTTTCGCTCTCCGGGTCCGTCGTGTAAAAGCCCAAGCCACAGCGGTCTGACTTCGGGCCAATTGCGGTCCGAAAGATATGCACCCGTTATGAAGTTTATTGTAAAAGCATATTGTGAGCATTTATCAAGGAGGTTCTGGAGAAAGCATCACTATTGTTGCTGTTTCACATACCGTCGGGCCCATCCGGTTGTTTTAGGAAAGTTTTGTAAGTGAACACTCGGAACATCACTGAGACTTGTGGTTTAAAGGTTTTATATTACGCAAAATTTACTCTCGTGAACTTTAAGCCATGTTACAATTCGTGAAAACATGGTAAAGGGTCATATTTTTATTTAGGATTTTCAACCTTTACATCAAGGAACCACTCACACATTCACAAACACTTCGGGCGAGGTGGGTTAAGTGTCTTGCCCATGGACAAAACGACGGTATTCGTCTGTAGGAGCTGGAGTCGCACTGCCAACTCAGGTCAGTGGACAAGTTACACCAGTGTTTCCCAAAGACTTGAGCGCGACTCCCAGGTGGGTCGCAAGAGATTTTTTTCGGGTCGCCTTGTCACGATCTAGTCTGATTCACCAGCCGGTTTCACTTCGTAGAAACATGAAAGTCTGACCTCGCAGCATTAGGATTCGTTCACTCAACGATAGGTGGGTACTTTTTTTATTTAACCAATCGCTGCTGTTATTAAGCTTTTCCCAAATCCTGTATGAAGAAGGGCAATAACGTCTTTCCCCTTGATAAAATTCACCAAACATTCTCTTTGTCCCGGCTTTAAAAACTCGATCTCGGGAATCGTCGCCAACAAACAATGTCTGGTTCTTCGCTGATTGGCTGGTGCCTGAACTCACACTTTCAGGGTTTTTGCGAACTGTCTAGTGTATTCCGATTCCTGACCTAGTTGCTGGAGAGAAATGAAACTGAGCGGAGGCACTAGGTGGCACCAGTCGGGCAATAAGCTTATATCAAGGCTCTCCAACCTTTTTCTCCAGTGAGCTAAATTTACGACACTAAAATAGAGTTACCAATTTCAGCAGTTAAGATAAGATAAGATAAGATAATCCTTTATTGTCTCCCATGGGAGAAATTTGTCTTGGGACAGGGGGTAACATGTTTTATCAAAAAACAGGACGACACAACACAAAGCAGCACATAAACAAACACCATAAAACAAAGTAAATATGAGACCAGTATGACCACGAGTGATGCACCAACAGGACCCTTAAATTATCCTTAACAGGCCCTTGCATTCTTCTGTTCTATTAATTATTGCACATTCCCTAAGCCTATGTGCAGTTTTAGTTATAATTATTGCACATTCCCTAAGCCTATGTGCAGTTTTGATTGCACATTCCCTAAGCCTATGTGCAGTTTTAGTTATAATTATTGCACATTCCCTAAGCTTATGTGCAGTTTTGATTGCACATTCCCTAAGCCTATGTGCAGTTTTAGTTATAATTATTGCACATTCCCTTAGCCTATGTGCAGATTTAATTATTGCACATTCCTTAAGCCTATGTGTAGCTTTAATTGCACATTCCCTACACCTATGTGCAGTTTTGATTGCACATTCCCTAAGCCTATGTGCAGTTTTAGTTATAATTATTGCACATTCCCTTAGCCTATGTGCAGATTTAATTATTGCACATTCCTTAAGCCTATGTGCAGCTTTAATTGCACATTCCCTAAGCCTATGTGCAGTTTTGATTGCACATTCCCTAAGCCTATGTGCAGTTTTAGTTATAATTATTGCACATTCCCTTAGCCTATGTGCAGATTTAATTATTGCACATTCCTTAAGCCTATGTGTAGCTTTAATTGCACATTCCCTACACCTATGTGCAGTTTTGATTGCACATTCCCTAAGCCTATGTGCAGTTTTAGTTATAATTATTGCACATTCCCTTAGCCTATGTGCAGATTTAATTATTGCACATTCCTTAAGCCTATGTGTAGCTTTAATTGCACATTCCCTAAGCCTATGTGCAGTTTTGATTGCACATTCCCTAAGCCTATGTGCAGTTTTGATTGCACATTCCCTAAGCCTATGTGCAGTTTTAGTTATAATTATTGCACATTCCCTTAGCCTATGTGCAGATTTAATTATTGCACATTCCTTAAGCCTATGTGTAGCTTTAATTGCACATTCCCTACACCTATGTGCAGTTTTGATTGCACATTCCCTAAGCCTATGTGCAGTTTTAGTTATAATTATTGCACATTCCCTTAGCCTATGTGCAGATTTAATTATTGCACATTCCTTAAGCCTATGTGTAGCTTTAATTGCACATTCCCTAAGCCTATGTGCAGTTTTGATTGCACATTCCCTAAGCCTATGTGCAGTTTTTGATTGCACATTCCCTAAGCCTATGTGCAGTTTTAGTTATAATTATTGCACATTCCCTACACCTATGTGCAGTTTTGATTGCACAATCCCTAAGCCTTTTATAATTATTTTTAACTGCACTATCAGTTGCAAAGAAACTGACAAAGAAACTGATAAAGCCCGATTTATGGCCGTGCGTCAAATTGTCTTGCGTCGACAGCCTTCCCATGTCCAGCTTCCGTCTAGCGCAGGCATGTCCAAACTATGACCCGTGGGCCAAATGCGGCCCTCAGGCTTCCCGGTGAATTGGCCCAAGTTCCCATGCATCAATAAAAATTTTACTTTTTACTGCAAGTGTTTTGAAAATCTACCTTGATAAAGCGAATATTTAATGTTTAGTGTGCGGTTTTAAGGATCTTACCATGAACAAAGAGTGATAGTTCATTCTAACGTGTTAAACCTGCACACATTTTAATTATTCACTGTATTGAGCACCAGTCTGCGGCCCTCGATCGGCCCTCTGCTTCATCTGTGTTTAGATATGGTTGAAAAAACCCTTGGGCTAGTGTATTCTAATTCCTGACCTAGTCGCTGAATATACAGAGCTACATTTAATGTCCAAATAGGCGACTTATGGATCCTTTTATTGCTGCGTCAATGACTGTTTTTCATTGTTTAAAACTTGAGTAATACTGCCTACTGTGCCTGTTTGGAATAAGAACTCAAGATTTGTCATCCCAAAAACTGGACCACATATTATCACTGGGGTTTTTATCAGCAAAACGTATTATTATGATGAACTGGAAGGAACGCAAACATAAATGCTTCGAGATAGACAATTGGTACAAAGATTTTTTGGATTTAATTTCTATGGAGCAGGCGACTCAATCGTTGGACACAAAAAACAAACGGACTGATGACCTATGGACTGTGGCAAAACCCTATTTGGACAAAGCACAGTAAAATAAGAACAACATACTCTTGGACAATGTCAAAATATATGTGTATGTAAATGTTTGTGTCACTGCATTGAGAAACTCTGTACTGCACCCCTCCCTCCCCCTCCCTTTTTTTATTATTATTATTATTATTATTATTATTATTATTATTATTATTATTATTATTGATTTATGTATTTATTTTATTTATTTATCCTTATTATTTATTATTATTATTTTTTTTTATTATTATTTATTATTATTATTTTTTTTTTGTATGCGTGTTTAGTTAAGTCTGTCTTATTGTGGATGTGACAAATTATAAATAAAAAAATTAAAAAAACTTGAGTAATACTAATTGTTCAGAGACCCGATCACTCAGTCAACAATAAAATATCCTCATTATTGTTCAATAATGGTCAAATCCACTTTTATTTTTGTGATTTATGAATAATGTCTATGAACTTTGGTCATGAAGGTTTGTGACTTTTAAAATATGGGTCTCCAGAAAAAAAAGTTTGGGAAGTTTGTGTTTTGTTTCTTTCACACATGTTTGAGTAATCCTTTATTATGAGTCTGTCCACATTTCCAAAGCTCAAAATGCTGTTACATACTGTGATGTCTTGAAGCGTTCGTTTTCAACCTTTATTTCAGTAGAGATCGGAAAATCCAGGGCTGAGATTGTTGAAATGATTCTAATGAAGGTGTATGGAGTTTAAAAACACAATGGAGCACTTCCTGTATTATCCCGCCACATCAGAATATGGAACAGACTTGTATTTGAGGGAAGAACGTAGACTAAATATGCAAGTTTTGTGTGTTAAACATGTGTAAATGAAACAAAACACACCTTCAGGTCTGTTTGTGGTGAAGAAACTGCATTATAACATTGATCAGAAAGTTGTGTAAAATGGGCCTTTTAAAGCTGGACATGGGAAGGTTGTCGACATGAGACAATTTGATGCACGGCCATAAATTGGGCTTTATCAGTTTCTTTGTCAGTTTCTTTGCGACTGCTGAAATCGGTAACTCTTCGGTATTTTTGTTTCGTAAATTTAGCTCACTGGATAAAAAGGTTGGAGAGAATTGATATAAGCTTTTAGCCCGGCTAGTGCCTCCGTTCAATTCAATTTCTCTCCAGCGACTAGGTCAGGAATCAGAATACACTAGATGGTTCGCAAAAACCCCGAAAGTGCGAGTTTGGGCACCAGCCAATCTGCGAAGAGCAAGACATTCGGTGTTGGCAACAATTCCCAAGATCGCGGATTTAAAACCGGAACAAAGAGAATGTTTGGTGAATTTCATTAACGTCGAGCGAACCAATCCTAACGCTGCGAGGTCAGACGGTTTCCATGATCCGTCTGATGAATCAGGCTAGTCCTACTTTTAGACGAGGATAAAATACTTTTCCTGTTGATTATGTTGTACTTTGTAATATCCAAATGTTAAATGAACCTGATCGTTTCTGTTACTGACTCGACACAATAATTGCTGTTTTACACAAATCAGCATTTGGACGATCTTCATTGTAGCCGTCCCCATCTGCATCGCACATTACGGTTTTGTGATGTCAAATCAATGCAAAGGCTACACCAGTCAATTCATCAGGCATGTCCAGAATCATGAAGGACAGTTGGACAGGTCTAGAGGTCTAAGTAACAGTGTGATTGGTCTACACTCTTTTTGTTACTGTTTTTATGAGAGAATGAGAGCCTCGCACATCAACTACTAGAGACGGGTGCGTTGGAGGAGAGGGAGCAGCCCCAGAACATACAGAAAAATCCCACACACCGTCTTACTTGCAAACTGTGAAATTTATTAGGACAAACCGTGCAACGTTTCGGCACTAGGCCTTCGTCAGGCAAACAGAATGAGAGCTCAGGTGGCCATCTTAAATAGGGTGTGGCAAGCACCCAAGGGTGACAGGTCATAAAGAAACACACCATGACCGCATACTTAAACAAAGGGAAGCATTTTGGATTCACACTCTCCAAACTTTAGCTCCTAAAGGACTCAATGACGATTTTAATCTTAGCATCTTTTTGTAAACATTAGTTTACATCATTAGGACTCTTGTTTTGGGTGGGCTGTACATGGGCTACAGCTTAAGATTCATTGTGTGTATATATATAGATGTGTATATGGCACGACAACATTATTTTATAGTTGGGTGAATGTGTACTATGTCTATATGTATCCATATATTCTTATTATTCTATGATTGTTATATGATGATTTCATTATTATTATTTGTATTATTATTACACTATATGTTGATTGTCTTTGTTTTTTGAATTATGGGGTTTTGTGTGCACTGTTTCTTTATGACCTGTCACCCTTGGGTGCTCGCCACATCCTATTTAAGATGGCCACCTGAGCTCTCATTCTGTTTGCCTGACGAAGGCCTAGTGCCGAAACGTTGCACGGTTTGTCCTAATAAATTTCACAGTTTGCAAGTAAGACAGTGTGCGGGATTTTTCTGTATGTTACTGTTTTTAACCACAAAGTTTGCTGTAAAATTGCTGAAAATTGACTAGGAACAGTAGACAATACTTTTAAAATAGTATTAAAACACATACATTAAAACATGTACAGAGTTAAGAAGTAAAAAGGCTGATTCAGTCTGACTCACTGATTCTGCATAAACCTGCAATATGTTTAAGTCCTCTGTCATATATTTTTTCCCTTTTATTCTCGTAAGCGGCCGTATTTGTTTCATGAGTGTCCCAGAACGAAGACATTCACCAGTGACCAGACTCACATCTTTATAAAGTATTGGACAAGTGTGTATTTTGGATCCAGGGTAATCAGTCAATAGCAGTCACTCCAGTGAGTCAGGGGGGTATGTTTTTACCATTACTGATGATTTAAAAGACTTACTTCTGCAGATAATTTGTCATAAAATATACAACATGTTCAGTAATTCCAAATTTCTGACGCGATTCACAGGAAACTAATTTCAGTTTATGATCCTGCATTTAAAGTCTGTTTTTAAACACATTCATCATGTAACACATTGGAATTGTCCATGTGTTTGAGCTGTAAATAATATAGATCTGTTTTTTTTTTTGCAAACCGTCTGGTGTATTCCAATTCCTGACCTAATGAGAAAATGAGAAAAGTGGAGCCGAGTGCAGGATTTTCCAAGTAAAATTGTCTTATTCCTATTTGCAAGTTCATGTTAAAACATTTAGTTGAAATTGCATTTTTCTTAAAGTTTCAGGTTGTTCATAATATTATAATATTTTGTAAAATAGTTCATCAATTAAAAAAGATTTCTGAAATAGATTTGCGTTTCTCTGCACAAATATTTGAACTTATTGCTGTTTTTGGGGTATATATGCCATGAGTTTTCTGATCCGGCCCCTTTGACACCCCTGTTCTAGAGTATTACGATTCCTGACTTAGGCTACGTTCAGACTGCAGCCTGAATTGACCCAAATCCGATTTTTTGGCCCCTGTGTGACCTGTATCTGATCTTTTAATGACAGTCTGAACAACACAGATCCGATTTTCAAATGTGACCCAGGACACTTGGATATGTGCTCCTGAAACCGATACATATCTGATCTTTTGACATGCGACTTCAGTCTGAACGGCCAAAGCGCATTCATCCGACCTACACGTTATCAACAAGCCACAAACGTCACTATTCTGCACAAAGTAGGTGAAAATTGTTAATGAACTCACCACTCACTCACCACTCTTGGCTACGTTTCCGCATCCACACGTTCCTTTCAACGGACGTAGCTGCCACTGCCCCACAAAACACCACAGCCAAAAACCTCGTCCTTCTCCTTCTCAATCTCCTCCTTAAAACAAGTAAGTTGTTCATGTTCTGGCTCCGGTACAAGAGGAACTTTAAAATCTCCAGGTGCTCAATGCTGTGTCCATGTTTGGACAACTTCCGTAAACACAGAGCACGCTCGCTGCGGTTGACGTCATCGTGTCTCCAGTGCACATGCGGGACACTTTTGAGCTGTTTTATGTTTTCACACTGGAGATCACATACAAGTTGCATTTAATTGGAAATGTGAATGACCTTCGCAAAAACATCGGATTTCACATAAAAATCCGAATTGAGTCCTGCAGTCTGAACGTAGCCCTAGTCGTTGAAGAGAAATGAAATTGAGCGGAGGTACTAGGTCTGCAATATACAGGGCTACATTTAATGTCCAAAAAGGCGACTTATAGATCCTTTTATTGCTGCTTCAATGATTGTTTTTCATTGTTTAAAACTTGAGTAAAACTAATTGTTCAGAGACACGATCACTCAGTCAACAATAAAATATCCTCATTAATGTTCAATAATGCTCAAATCTACCTTTATTTTGTGATTTACAACTAATGTCTATTGACTTGGGTTGCAAAGGTTTGTGACTTTTAAAATATGAGTCCCAAGAAAAAAAGGTTGGGAAACACTGCGTTACAAACATGGAGCTGTGTTTTGTTTTTTGTTTCTGTCTACATCTCCAAAACTCTGTTGCACCTCGTGACGTCATGAAGAGGTAGTTTTTCTTTTTTCTTTTTTCTTTTTTTTTTTTTTTTTTTTTACATCAAACTGTTTGTTTCTAATGTACTAGTTTTGTTTTGTGAAGCATGTCGGGTCACAGCGTCCATCATTGGAATTACAGCGATTTACCACAGATCTGTGTTTGGTGAAAAATGATTCTTTTTTTCGGTTTATATCTGCTTTTTGGCGTCTCGTTTTGGCTCAGTCTGGGTCCTTTTTTATCCAGTCATCTTGTTGCAGTTCCTTCTTAGTTAGAACAGAACCGGAGCTGAAGAGGGCCAGAGCCCGTTGGCAGGTAGAATCAAACACTCTGGTACATTTGATTTAAAACAGTAGAAACACTTGGGACTGTACCCATTGTTCCCTTAGTGAACCAGTCTAAACAGGATTTATGGCAGTTTGATCTGTCGGTGCTTTTCAGATTCTGTCCTGTGACGATGTCCGACTTTAGCCAGGCTGGCGACATAAGACAATTTGACGCACGGCCATAAATCGGGCTTTATCAGTTTCTTTGTCAGTTTCTTTGCGACTGCTGAAATTAGTAACTCTTCGGTATTTTTGTTTCGTAAATTTAGCTCACTGGAGAAAAAGGTTGGAGAGCCTTGATATAAGCTATGAGTGCCTATGCTCAATTTCATTTCTCTCCAGCGACTAGGTCAGGAATCAGAATACACTAGACGGTTCGTAAAAACCCTGAAAGTGCGAGTCCGGGCACCAGCCAATCAGCGAAGAGACATACATTCTGCATTGATAACAATTCCCGAGATCGAGGATTTAAAGCCGGAACAAAGAGAATGTTTGGTGAATTTTATCAACGGGAAAGACGTTATTGTCCTTCTTCCTACAGGATTTGGGAAAAGCTTAATATACCAGTTAGCCCCAAATAGCAGCAATAGGAGGGTTTCAGTCACGTGATCACGATGATGCGCGAATTTCAGGTGGAGGGCAGGAAGTGAAGACAAACACGACAAACACGACTATGGAGAACACAGATATGGAGAAAAGTTCTTATTGTAAGGATTTAGAGCCAGTCGCGAGGCAAAAGTACAAGCAGTTAGTTGACAAATACCCATCTTATTTTCGAAGTAAAAGATTTGCCGACAATCGAGGCAGAGGATGTCACCAACTATCTAGTTCTCCAGAAATCGTTCTACACCAGACAACAGATGAAGTTGTACAAAAGTTTCGAGGCATATAACTTTTTTTTGTCAGTGGATCGGTCCTCAACCTTGGTGCAAAACGATTACGTGATGATTATCGTTTGGTCTTCGCCGGGGTGAGTGTTTCTCTTACTTTATGTGTATAGACGTTATGGAAAAAACTGCAGTGTATCAGCAGTAACTGATCTCAGAACTATTTAATGTCAACAAGCGTCGTTAGCCGTTAGTCGTTAATGATTTGTTTATGCTTAGGTAAACCACAAAAAACAATTTAACTTTGTAACATACTTTTGTCGAAGTGGTCACTGCAGACACAGACATAGGTTTGTAATCCACTTTTTACTGCTTTGTTTTTATTTTTTATTATTATTTATGCATTTATTTTGGGCAAGTAAAGATTTACATTTATATACAATGGAACATATAACATAAGTGAAATCATAATAGAAAATAACAACAAAAAAATGTACTATTATTATTACTATTTTGCCCAAAAAGGAGTGGGAAGAAGAAAACTTATTTAATCCCACCCCTACTCTTCATAATCTAACACAATGAGCTTCTTTTGCGTTGTTCTGTCAGCTTTTCCCATTTCTGACCTTTGTGGACGACTATATTCGGTGCTCTAAAAAAATCGCTTTTCCTTCTCTCGGTTAGAACGATTGGCACAGCCGTAAACTACACAACACATCGGCATTTCCCTTCAGTCAGTTCACTTCCTGCCCTCCATCTGATTTTGCGTGCTGACAAACATAGCCCTGTGACGTCAAAAAAGTAAAAAAAAGTACCTGCCTACCGTCGAGCGAACAAATTCTAACGCTGTGAGGTCAGACGGTTTCCACGATCTGTCAGATGAATCAGGCTAGTCCGACATTTAGAAGATGGAAAAAGACTTTTCCTGTTGACTACATTGTACTTTGTAATATCCAAAAGTTAAATGAACCTGATCGTTTCTATTCAGTGTTGGGAGTAACGCGTTATAAAAGTAATGAATTACAGTAATGCATTACTTTTTGCTGTAACGCAGTAATGTAAGGCATTACAGGGGAAAAAATTGTAATATTTTACTTGGTACAAATGTGAGTAACGCGCGTTACAGTGTTTTTTTTTTTAACCTGGATTGAAGTGGTGGGTTTTTCTTCATACAAATTCGCTAAAATTACCTCGATATCAGCAGCGGTGAAACGCCGGAGATGCGCCCTCATAGACCTTCAGGTAACCGCGGGCGAAAGGACTGACAAAGAACTCCACGCTGTTTAGACCTGGTTTAGACCTGGGTCAGTTTTTGGTTTAGACCTGGTTTAGACCTGGGTCAGTTCTGGTTTAGACCTGGTTTACACTCGTCCCTCCCTCTATCGCAGTTCACTTTTCGCTGTCTCGCAGATTTTTTTATTTATTTTTATTTTTTTTGTGCAATTTTGCATGCCCTGTTTTTTTTTTTTACATTGTATGAATGCGTATTGCGTTCCTCCCGCTGCGTCCTGACTGGCCAAGGGACTCCTGTCTCCTGTCAGTACAGTACAGAATGTGTTCAGCTGCCAAATTTAAATACATGTTCAGTCTCTAGCAGTGTGATTCTGAAGTGCTGTACGGTTGCAAGTTTTCTCCCCGACGAAACCCACAACGTCGACGAAACGTTCTGCACCGACAAAGGCTCCTGCGCTCGCACCCAAAAGGCAGAGGAAGATGCAAACCATCACACAAAAAGTTGGACTTCTGGACACGCTGAAGGAAGGTAGAAGTTACGCGCTGTAACAGACTCTTGCACCGGCTCGGGTCCCTGCAAATAGTTGCTGAAATCAGGGCCGCGAGCCCGAGCAGCAGGGTCCATAAAGAGCGATCGGGTGACAGCCGCTCTTACCTCCGTGAGGTGCGGAGCAGAGCCGCTCCTTTCTCCTGCGGTCACCTTCGAGCCCATCCTGACAGTGAGTCCTGTTTTAGTCCTAGTTCAGTTCTAGTTTAGTCCTAGTTCACTTCTGGTTTAGTCCTGGTTCAGCTCTGGTTTAGTCCTGGTTTAGACTTGGTTTAGTCCTGGTTCAGTCCATATACAGCGCAAAAGTTATTTTGGTGAGAGTAACTTAAAGTAATGCAATAGTAATGTAATGCCTTACATTTTAAATGCAGTAATATTGTAATGTAACGAATTACTTTGAAATGACAGTAATAGGTAATAAATAACGCATTACAGTTTCAAAGTAACTTGCCCAACAGTGTTTCTATTATGACTCGACAATAATTGCTGTTTTACACAAATCAGCATTCGGACGATCTTCATTGTGGCCGTCCCCATCTGCATCGCACATTATGGTTTTGTGATGTCAATAACCGAACTCGTGCTCGACAATTACTCGTCTTTACGCGCTTTTTCACTCGTCGCTTCAACTGCAGACAATTACATAACCACAAGAAGCATCGGAGCAGATTTTAGACCTGTTTTTCTTCTGCTGTCGTTCTCACACATGCACCGAGTCTCATTTAAACAAGCTCATTTTGATCCTGGACTGGACTAAAACCTGCCAGGTACTGAAGCAGGAAGCTGTGTGCAGGGTCTTTCTGTCTCACTCTCTCTGTCTTTCTCTGTCTCTCTCTCTCTCCCCCTCCCTTTCTCTCTCTATTTCTCTCTCCCACTCTGTCTCACCCTCTCTCTCTCTCTCTTTCTGTGGCTCATTTTCTTTCTCTCATCCATTCTCTCGCTGTCTTTCTCATTTTCTCTCTCTCCCTCTCTCTATGTCTGTCTCATTCCCTCTCTCCTCCTCTCTCTCTTTTTCTCTCTCTCCCTCTCTCTATGTCTGTCTCATTCCCTCTCTCCTCTCTCTTTCTCTATCTCATTCTCTCTCTTTCTCCATGGCTCATTTTCTTTCTCTCCCTCTCTCTATATCTGTCTCATTCTATCTCCCTCTCTCTCTTTCTCTCTCTTCTCCTCTCTCTCTTTTTCTGTCTCCCTCTTTCTCTTTCTCTTTCTGTCTCATTTTCTCTCTCTTTCTTTCTCTATATCTGTTTCATTCCTCCTCTCTCTCTTTCTTTGTCTCATGCTTTCTCCTCCTCCTCTCTCTTTCTCTCTCTCTCCCTCTCTCTCTCTCTACCTCATTCTCTCACTGGCTGCAGGGGCGAGCTCTGGCGGGGCGAGCTCTGGCGGGGCGAGCTCTGGCGGGGCGAGATCTGGCGGGGCGAGCTCTGGCGGGGCGAGATTTGGCGCGTTGAGATTTGCCGGGGTGAGTTGTGGTGGGGCGAGATCTGGCGGGGCGAGATCTTGTGGGGCGATCTCTTGTGGGGTGAGCTCTGACGGGGCGAGCTCTGGCGGGGCGATCTCTGCATCTGGCGGGGTGAGGTGTGGCGGGGCGAGCTCTGGCGGGGCGAGATTTGGTGCGGTGAGATTTGCCGGGGCGATCTCTGCTTCTGGCGGGGTGAGTTGTGGTGGGGCGAGATCTGGCGGCGAGGGGTGAGCTCTGGCGGTCTGCTCTGGCGGGTGAGTGGTGGGGCGAGATCTGGCGGGGCGAGCTCTTGTGGGGCGAGCTCTGGGGCGAGCTCTGGGGGGGTGAGCTCTGCATCTGGCAGGGTGAGTTGTGGTGGGGCGAGCTCTGGGGGGGTGAGCTCTGGCGGGGCGAGATCTGGCGGGGCGAGCTCTTGTGGGGCGAGCTCTGGGGGGCGAGCTCTGCATCTGGCAGGGTGAGTTGTGGTGGGGTGAGCTCTGGCAGGGCGAGCTCTGGCGGGACGATTTCTGCATCTGGCGGGGTGAGTTGTGGTGGGGTGAGCTCTGGCAGGGCGAGCTCTGGCAGGGCGAGCTCTGCATCTGGCGGGGTGAGTTGTGGTGGGGCGAGATCTGGCGGGGCGAGATTTGGCGTGGTGAGATTTGCCGGGGTGATCTCTGCTTCTGGCGGGGTGAGTTGTGGTGGGGCGAGATCTGGCGGGGTGAGATCTGCGGGGCGAGCTCTTGTGGGGCGAGCTGGGGGGGCGAGCTCTGGCGGGGCGATCTGGCTCTGCTGGTGAGCTCTGGCGGGGGCGAGCTCTGGCGGGTGAGTTTGGGGCGAGAGGCGAGATTTGGCGTGGTGAGATTTGCCGGGTGATCTCTGCTTTCTGGCGGGTGAGTTTGGTGGGCGATCTGGGGAGATCTGGCGAGATCTGGCGGGGTGAGCTCTTGGGGGGGCGAGCTCTGGCGGGGCGATCTCTGCTTCTGGCGGGTGAGATCTGCTCTGCAGGGCGATCTCTGGGGTGGGCGAGCTCTGGCAGGGCAAGATCTGGTGGGGTGAGCTCTGCTTCTTGGCGGGGCGAGTTCTTGGCAGGGTGATCTCTACTTCTGGCGGGGTGGGCTCTGGCAGGGCACCCTTTGGTGGGGTGAGCTCTGGCGGGACGAGCTGTGGCGGGACGAGATCTAGCAGGGCGAGGTCTGGAGGGGCGAGCTCTGCTTCTGTTGGGACGAGCTCTTGGCGGGGCGAGCTCTGCGTCTGGTGGAAGGAGCTCTTGGCGGGGCGCTGCAGACTTCAGACGTGGAGGGGAGGGCCCGCCCGCCCGCCCGCCGCTCGGAGCTCACAGCTGGGAGACTGCAGCTCGGTCCCTGCCAAAGCCCCAGCACATGACTCCCCTCTCTCCACTTGTCAGAACCACCATGTGTGCAATAATGTGATTACAGTCTGGATACGATTATGATTTAGAACAACAGCCACAGCTCCAGTCTGCAACATGTGCGAGCTCGGGGGCGTGTGGGGTGTCTGCGGGGGCGTGAGGTACTCCGGTCAAGTACGCGGCTACATCAAAATAACCAGTGTACTCAAACTTGTCACCTTATTTGTCAATCCTCCTCTGCTCCGCGTCACTGGGTTTGGTTCTGTTTACGTGATACTTTTACTGTTATACTGTTAGACTGAACCGATCAATCACAGCCTTGTCCAGCGCACAAAACATCTCCTCTCGAATCGCCCGTCTTCATAACATTCTGAACGAAATCTGCAACTTATTTAACTTCAGATTTAAGGAGTTTAGACGATTCGTGCTCGTCGAAACGCACGGCACAGGTCTCCAGTCACTGTTTTTAGGACTTGAGAAAAATGGACTTAGACTTGGGACTCGACTTGGGTTTCAAGGTCAGTGACTGGCAGTGTTGGGGAGTAACAGATTACATGTACCGGTGTTACGTAATCAGAGTACAAATTTATGAGTAACTGTATTCGGTTACAGTTACTGTTACTGTCACTCAGTGAGTGGTAATTGGATTACAGTTACTTTGTTAAAATTACATGGTGGTATTTTCCTGTTTTCACATTTTGGGCTAAACCAGGACTAATCCAGGACTAAACCAGGTCTAAACCAGGTCTAAACCAGGACTAAACCAGGACTAAACCAGGACTAAACCAGGACTAAACCAGGTATAAACTAAATGTAATGTAATATACGAAATACCCCGCATGTCCTGCAATAAAACATACATCGAGGAAACAGGGAGGGCGTTCAGTCCACGAAAAAAGGAACATAGAACAGAATGCGAGAAGGAAACAGCGAAGGCGAAACACGAGCAACAAAACACCAAGCAGAACAGGAACAACTCAAATCGGCCGTTTCTGACCATTGCAAAAGAGAGAAGCACGTTATGGATTAGGACAGAGGAAAACAAACATCGCCGCTGGATTAAAGAAGCAATCGAAATAAGGAAACGTGCCCACGGGACTGTAAACCGGGACGAGGGGCTTTTTTACTCTCACACACCTGGGATGCTGTCCTGAGGAAGTGGGACTGCAGGTGGCGCTGTCGTCCTGCCTCCACCGGTAGGAAGACAGCGCCAAAACCTGTTTAAATCAGCCGACCGGACACGT
>NW_026570971.1:8915690-8920690 GCF_026225935.1 Boleophthalmus pectinirostris | reverse complement strand
AGAAGTGAGGAGCAGGGGGAAGAGCGGAGCAGGGAGAGAGGAGAGGAGAGAGGAGAGAGGAGAGAGGAGAGGAGAGCGGTGCGTGGAGATTCCGTGCCCGGAGAAGTGAGGAGCGGGGGGAAGAGCGGATCGGGCAGCGGGGACAGGAGCAGGAAAGGGGTGCAGAGAAGAGTGCGCGGAGATTCAGTGCGAATGAACTAGCTACAACACGCAGCAGCAAGTGGACTCTTTCTTTGCCTTGAAAATTACGTTTTCAGACATAGGATATCGCTTTCGTGTCCTGAAAAACTTTTGTCTAGCTCTTGGAAATAAAGTACGTTTTCATAATAAGCAGAAGTTTCCTGTCCAGGAGTAATTTGTGGACCAATGTGTCAGTCTTTAGACCCTGCGTCTGCTTCAGTCGCGCCATAGCTGGAATGAATCTTCAAGAATCACCTTAGTTTGGCTTCGTTGCTATTCCCCTTTCTTTTGCGGTTAACTGCTCCTGGATTCTTGTCGCCATTGCAACAAACTTTGTGCGAACTGCGAGGAAGATATAGGTAAAAAAAAGCCGCTAACAACTGTTGCGTTGGTGGAGTAAACAGCGTCTGTGCGGCTTGCGTCTGTGGACTGTGTGACAGTCGTACGTAAACCACGTAACGGCGGCGCAGGCAAGTCAGTTACACTAGAAACATAGGGAGATTGATTGACAGCCTGTCAGCTCACAGATAACGAGGCAGTGTCGTTATCTATTGGCAAATGTTTAGCCCCACCACGTCCAGAGTTGATGAATTTTTATTCTCTTTTTTTTGGTCATCATAATTACAAGGCTACTGCACCTCTATAATGCTATCATTGACAACTTGAAACAAAAAAAACAAAAAAAAAATCCTCCATACAACCTTTAAATTATTCCAGTGGTTCGAAAACTCTAACAGCAAATATTTGAGTTGAGCTGAACGAGCACTTTTAATTCAGTTGTTATCAAAAGTTTCAAGTAGCAACCATCCAGTTATTTAAGTGCTGGAAGATTGTGACTTTTAAGTTCATCAGCTTTGAGTTCCGGTAACTTATTCATGTTTACAGCACGTGGGGAAGTGGACATCAGCAGTTTCAATAATTACAATCATCTGAAAACTCTTTATAATCCCCAAAATTGTGTAAGGCGACGTGGACGAAGGTGGTCTCGCCCGAGGAAACAACAACATCGGTTTGCAGTCGGTGAGCGGGCGAAGGCTGGACGCGCCGTGCCCCTGCTACTCCTGACGACTCATGTGCCCAAAAAAACCCAAAAAGCTGAGGTCACCACATTCACCGCGCTGCCAAACCTGTCCACCTGTTTGTAATTACGCAGCGTGCGGTCACATGGTCCGGTAAAAGCCCCCCCCCCTCTCTGTGGTCCTCTCTGTGGGCGATGGGGAGTACACGAGGTGGTGGCGGTGGTGCGTCGTGGGGGGAGTACCGGGGTCGAGGAGGGGATTACCGAGGTCGTAAGGTGAGGTGTAGGCCGCGGTGGAATGGAAGAAGTATTCAATTTTGTTACTTAAAAAAACGGGAAAAGTACAGATACCAAAACAAATAAATAAGAATGTAAAAGTATCACATGAAAAACTGGACTTAAAGGCGCACTGTGTAACTTTCTGGTTGGTCTGTCACCTGCTTGTTTCTATGGAGATGCCATCGCTCTGCCTGGAATGTTCCACAGTACGACATTAAACAGCTCGACCTCATATTTATTCAATTACAAGTGGTTTTATGGCTCAAAAATACAACATTCTGACTGTGAGTGGGGTCGCCTCTCCACAGATCTGACCTGTAACTTGGTCTGGTTTGGTCTCCATGAAGATAGAAAGGTTTAATGCCGTACGTACTGTGGGGTACCAGGATTGTGAACAGAGTACCAGGATTGTGATGGGAGTACCAGGATTGTGAACAGAGTACCAGGATGTGATGAGAGTACCAGGATTGTGAACAGATGAAGAGTACCAGGATGTGAGTGAACAGTACAGGATTGTGAACAGAGTACCAGGATTGTGATGGGAGTACCAGGATTGTGAACAGAGTACCAGGATTGTGAACAGAGTACCAGGATTGTGAGCAGAGTACCAGGATTGTGAACAGAGTACCAGGATTGTGAACAGAGTACCAGGATTGTGATGGGAGTACCAGGATTGTGATGGGAGTACCAGGATTGTGAACAGAGTACCAGGATTGTGATGGGAGTACCAGAGTACCAGGATTGTGAGCAGAGTACCAGGATTGTGATGGGAGTACCAGGATTGTGAACAGAGTACCAGGATTGTGAACAGAGTACCAGGATTGTGACAGAGTACCAGGATTGTGAACAGAGTACCAGGATTGTGATGGAGTACCAGGATTGTGATGAGAGTACCAGGATTGTGAGTACCAGGATTGTGAACAGAGTACCAGGATTGTGATGGGAGTACCAGGATTGTGATGGGAGTACCAGGATGTGTGAGTACCAGGATTGTGAACCGAGTACCAGGATTGTGAACAGAGTACCAGGATTGTGATGGGAGTACCAGGATTGTGTGGAGTACCAGGATTGATGGAGTACCAGGATTGTGAACAGAGTACAGGATTGTGAGGAGTACCAGGATTGTACCAGGATGGAGAGTACCAGGATTGTGATGAGAGTACCAGGATTGTGAACAGAGTACCAGGATTGTGAACAGAGTACCAGGATTGTGAACAGAGTACCAGGATTGTGATGGGAGTACCAGGATTGTGATGAGAGTACCAGGATTGTGATGGGAGTACCAGGATTGTGAACAGAGTACCAGGATTGTGATGGGAGTACCAGGATTGTGATGGGAGTACCAGGATTGTGAACAGAGTACCAGGATTGTGATGAGAGTACCAGGATTGTGAGAGTACCAGGATTGTGAACAGAGTACCAGGATTGTGAGTACCAGGATTGTGGGAGTACCAGGATGTGATGGGAGTACCAGGATTGTGAGAGTACCAGGATTGTGATGGAGTATCAGGTTATGATCGGAGTACCAGGATTGTGAGATTGGAGTACCAGGATCGTAGAAGGGTGGAGTACCAGGATTGAGGGAGCATTATGAAACACTATCAGCGTCATGTGAGGAGTACCACGATTGTCAGGAGAGTACCAGGATTCAAGGTTGAGTACCAGGGAGTTCCAAGATCGAGGGAGCAATAAGGTAGAGGAAGTACAAGGATCGTGGAGGTACCAAGATCGTCGGAAGAGTAACAAAATCAAGTGGGGAGTACCAGGATCGAGGAAGAATGCCAGAAGGATTCAAACTTGAAGGTTGTAGGACTGGCAGCCGCTTCCATCAGTCTGCCCCAGGTCACCTGTGGCTACAACAGTAGTTCACCACCACCAGGTCCGACCAGACCAGAACCAGGACTGAGACCGGGACCAGACAAGGACCAGACCAGGACTGAGGTCGGGACCAGACAAGGACCAGATCAGGATTGAGGTCGGGACCAGACCGGGACTGAGACCAGGACCACAGACCAGGATTGAGGATTCAGGATTGACCGGGACCAGACGGGACTGAGACCAGGACCACACCAGGACCAGACTGGGACTGAGACCGGGACCAGACTGGGACTGAGGTCGGGACCAAACTAGGACTGAGACCAGGACCAGACCAGGATTGAGGTCGCGACCAGACCAGGACTGAGACCGGGACCAGACCAGGACCAGACTGGGACTGAGGTAAGGACCAGACTAGGACCAGGCCGTGAGTGAGACCGGGACTAAGACCGGGACTAAGACTGGGACTGAGACTAGGACCAGACCAGGACCAGACCAGGACTGAGACCGGGACCAGACAAGGACCAGACCGGGACTGAGGTCGGGACCAGACCGGGACTGAGACCAGGACCAGACCAGGACTGAGGTCGGGACCAGACCAAGACTGAGACCAGGACCAGACCAGGACTGAGGTCGGGACCAGACCAAGACTGAGACCGGGACCAGACCAGGACTGAGACCGGGACCAGACCAGGACCAGGCTGGGACTGAGGTAAGGACCAGACTGGGACCAGGCCGTGAGTGAGACCGGGACTAAGACCGGGACTAAGACTGGGACTGAGACTAGGACCAGACCAGGACTGAGACTAGGACCAGACCAGGACCAGACCAGGACTGAGACCGGGACCAGACAAGGACCAGACCAGGACTGAGACCAGGACCAGACTGGGACCAGGCCGGTGAGTGAGACCGGGACTGAGACCGGGACAAAGACTGGACTGAGACTAGGACCAGACCAGGACCAGACCAGGACTGAGGTCGGGACCAGACCGGGACTGAGACCAGACCAGACCAGGACCAGACGGGACTGAGGTGGGACCAGACAGGACTGAGACCAGGACCAGACCAGACTGAGGTCGACCAGACCAAGGACTGGACCGGGACCAGACCAGGACTGAGACCGGGACCAGACCAGGACCAGGCTGGGACTGAGGTATGGACCAGACTGGGACCAGGCCGTGAGTGAGACCGGGACTGAAGACCGGGACTAAGACTGGGACTGAGACTAGGACCAGACCAGGACCAGACCAGGACTGAGACCAGGACCAGACCAGGACCAGACCGGGACTGAGGTCGGGACCAGACCAGGACTGAGACCGGGACTGAGACTGGGACCAGACTGGGACTGAAAACGGTTTAGTCCTGTTTTAGTCCTGGTTCAATCCGCATGTGGCGCAAAAATCCGGCATCGCAGTTTAAGTCTCGGAAATGGGAAACAGCCGTTATCTGTTTTTTCCATTATTCATTTAAACACAATAAAAAACTGAAAATCGTTATCTGTTTTTTCATTTTGGTTTTGAAGACAAATAATGAAGAAAACAGTTGTTTTTTTGTTTTCTTATTTTTGGTTTTATACTGAAAAACGAATGAACGAACGACACACAGATTCACCCACTTCTTTCTAATTCTAAATAATGATTTTCATTTTTTATTATTTTATTGTATTTTTTTATTTTATTAATTTAGTGTTCACATGTTCTTTTTAAAG
>NW_026570971.1:8898190-8915190 GCF_026225935.1 Boleophthalmus pectinirostris | reverse complement strand
TTAATCTCACCTAAAAATTGCTGAGAAAAAGCTTCAACTTGAGGTATTTTCATTTAAATTCATTATTACATTATTGTGGCAGATCAAAAGACTGACATATATAAAAAAAAATGACTGTATAAAGTAATTTATTGTTTCACAAACTTTAACAGATGCAGTCATTTACATTCCACTGTGTTCTTTTGTCAAACTCTAAATAATTAGAAAATACAAATAAAATAAAACCCTGCACCCACGGGACCCAATGCTAAAAAAGTGCGATGCAGGACAGTAAAGTTAGAGATTAAAAATGAGATTAACGTGAATAAAAAACATAAAAAACGCACTAAATATATATGACGCAATTAACGCGATAATTTGACACCCCTAAATTTACCACCACCAAGTCTGGAGTGAATGAATAATGAACAGTGTCGCACTTTGACGGGCTTAGACAAGCCTGTAAAGCTTAAGTATTATATGTTTTTTTTGGCAAATCTTGCATTTTCAAAACAATAAAATGTAACATGATGATCTAAATGTGTTATGTGTAGCAGTTCACACTCCTTTAACAAGTGCCTTATACTCTTACTAACTTTACCCAGGTTTGTTCTAGTGTAGACCTGGTTTAGTTTTAGTCCAGACCTGGTTAAGTCCCAGTTTAGACCTCGTCCTGGTTCAGACCTGAGCCGAGGAGCAGTAGCGCGGTCCCTGGTCCCGTACGCGTTGGACTAAAGTGGGCCGGGGTCTCTGGGGTGTGATTGAGAGGGTGACAAGTTAATTTGGCAGCTTTTCCTCAGCGCTTTGCTAATGTTTCCTCTCGGCTCCCAGGGATAAACCCCTCGCTCCCTCCTCCTCCTCCTCCTCCGTCCCCCTGCAGCCCACGCTCCCCCCGCTACTTCCTCCTGAACAATGTACGATACTTTACTTTACTTTACTTTACCTCAACTTAATTTACTTTACGTTTTTTTATACGTGGAAAAACAGATCAGGCTCTTCAACTCTCTTACTTTTAATCTAGGTAAAATGAAACGAACATACTGAATCAAAACAAGTCTAGTGAAGGCGTATGAACTGTAGAAACATGGAGGAGCACTTCCAACTCATGACATCATCAGGTGGAACAGAGCATTTACTGGTAAAGGCTCTGTACTACATTTTATTTGAGCAAAATTTGTCTCACTTAAGTACAGATATAGTATTTAAGCGGCTCTTGAGTTTTAAATTAAAATCGTTTTAGCGTCCTGTAATCCAGAAATGCACTGTTAGCATGCTAGTGGTTGTTAACATCACAGTGTTTTTTTCCACATTTTAAGACCGTAGAAGTCTGGTGCCACTTTTGATATCACATATGGTTAACAAACAATAAAAAAACAGTGTGATTTCTAGTAGGGATGTAACAATAACCAAAATATCGTGATATCGTATCGTCAAAAGTCTCACAATAATATCGTGGGCTGTCACAATATATCAAATTACCAGTTTCTTTGCTTAAATACATGGTTTTATAGTAGCAACAGCTTATAAACATCGGGAACTACATATCCCATGATTCATTTCAGCGCAGACAACATGAAGAAACATGCTTTTTACTGGAATTCTTTGGGATTATGACGGAAATAATTCACACCAAAATATTGTCAATGTATTTTTAAAGCAAAAAAGAGTTCTATCTACAATTATATCAGCCTCTCCAAAAATATCGCAATAAATATCGTACCGTGAGATGCATATCGTGATAATATCGTAGAGAGATTTGGATATCGTTCCTTCATTCCTACTTTCTAGATGTTATGAGTAAAATATCAAACTATTTCGCTTCTATGGGGTATTAGTCGGTTTTGAAGCTGAGTCTCACCCTCGCCACACATACACACACTAAGTCACTCCCCCTTCAGAGCACTATCACAACACAATCAATGTGCATCCCGCTAATGAAATGACTGCACATTGTGAAGTTGTGTACAGTTTTGTAACATGTTTTTGTATATTTATGAACAATTGTGGTGTGGGAGCGCGGGTGATGTAGGCTTGTGGACAGAGCTTTGTACAGAATCTCAGTTAACCATAAAAAGGGTTTGAATAGGCCCGGGAGAGATCGCTAAATTACTCAAACATGCATGGATGACATTGACTGAGCTTGAAAGAGAAAAGAAAAGAAGTCAAGAAAAGAAAAAGATAGAAAAGACACTGAGATGCAGATTCACACGGGACTAGTATTATCACTGGACGTCTGTTTTTGGCGAACTATAGTAGGTAATTTACTTTACAAATTACAGACATGACTTATTCACACAGGAGAGATGAAGATCTCAGGCATCCTCTTCAGTTATTACAAATCACCAAAGGTCCACAGGTACCGGATATTTCAGACTATAAGTCACTCCCAAGTTTAAGTCGCACCAGTCAAAAAATGCATAATGAAGAATAAAAAAAACATATATAAGTCGCACCGGAGTATAAAGTCGCGAAAGCTTATTTTATAAAATCAGAAACCGGGAGCTGACATTTCATCTTGAAAACTCAAGTTCTAGAAATAATAGAACAGAGAACAACAGACTGTTAACGTCACATATGAACAGTTCTTCAGATAAACTATAACATAAACAACAGAAGAGAACAAGTTTAACAAACTCTCCATCTCACTCCAAATCACTAAATCCATTGAATTCTTTGTCCTCGGTGTCACTTCTGAATAACTCCGTGACATCTGGAGGTAAACAGAGCGCTGCTTCCTCTTCTGTGTCGCTGTCGTCAGACTCAGCATCAGTTCCAGTTAGAATTATTCCGGCTTTTCTGAATCCTGACAGGATTGTTTTGGTTGTCTTTTATGTTTGTTTAAATTTTAAAATGTCAGTGATACAAAAGTAATGATGCGATCAACTGACATGATACAGATATGACAGTGGCTCTTTCTCCTTCTTCTGCAGCCGACATGTGCAGTAGAGAGCGTGTCAGATGGTACAGGAGCACAAAAGCCAAGAGCCTCTCGTGGCTGTCAGTGTGAAAACATAGTCGCACAGGAGTATAAGTCACAGGACCACCAACACCATGAAAAAAAGTGTGACTAATAGTCCAAAAAATACTAATCCCATGTGAATAGGGCTTATGGCATCTACCTTACATTTATTCAATTACAAGTGGTTTTACTGCTCAAAAATACCTAAAAAAAAACAAAAAACAGGAACTCTGACTATGAGCGGGGTTTCCTCTCCACAGATCTGGTTTGGTCTCCATGGAGATAGAAAGGTGAACTGTGGTGAGTATACTGTGAAACATTCCAGACAAAGCAATAACATCATTTGACGGACCCTCCATCGGAAAAGTTACACAACGCACCTTTAAGAAAACAGATTCCCACTTTTTGAACTTAAGGTTATCGGTTCAATTTTGAAAACCACTTTCTTTCGTAAACACTCCGCGAATGAACTTTCCCATGCGGCGTCGAAACTGCGAACAAACGCGCGCTGTCCGGGCCGGGCGCACATATGTTTTGCTACGTCAGTTTTAGTAGCCTTCGGAGAGCGCATATCCTAAAAAACAAGCACATAGTTCTAGTTTAAACACCGCCGTGCCCTGGCTGTTTCCACTCCCCCCTCGTCTGCCCCACTGTGAAAGCCCCTCTCTCCGTCACTGCGCTGTGCCCTGACCCCTCACCAAACCTCCTCTCCGCGGGGAACATCCTGCTCCGAAACACTCCGGCTCAAGTGTGTTTTCTCCCGGGACGTGACCGGGGTGGCGGGGGTGTCGGGGTGGCGGGTGGGTGGGTAGGGCACAGCGCAGTGACGGAGAGAGGGGCTTTCACAGTGGGGCAGACGAGGGGGGAGTGGAAACAGCCAGGGCACGGCGGTGTTTAAACTAGAACTATGTGCTTGTTTTTTAGGATATGCGCTCTCCGAAGGCTACTAAAACTGACGTAGCAAAACATATGTGCGCCCGGCCCGGACAGCGCGCGTTTGTTCGCAGTTTCGACGCCGCATGGGAAAGTTCATTCGCGGAGTGTTTACGAAAGAAAGTGGTTTTCAAAATTGAACCGATAACCTTAAGTTCAAAAAGTGGGAATCTGTTTTCTTAAAGGTGCGTTGTGTAACTTTTCCGATGGAGGGTCCGTCAAATGATGTTATTGCTTTGTCTGGAATGTTTCACAGTATACTCACCCACAGTTCACCTTTCTATCTCCATGGGAGACCAAACCAGATCTGTGGAGAGGAAACCCCGCTCACAGTCAGAGTTCCTGTTTGTTTTTTTTTTTTTTTAGGTATTTTTGAGCAGTAAAAACCACTTGTAATTGAATAAATGTAAGGTAGATGCCATATAAGCCCTATTCACATGGGATTAGTATTTTTTGGACTTAGTTACACTTTTTTTCATGGTGTTGGTGGTCCTGTGACTTATACTCCTGTGCGACTATGTTTTCACACTGACAGCCACGAGAGGCTCTTGGCTTTTGTGCTCCTGTACCATCTGACACCGCTCTCTACTGCACATGTCGGCTGCAGAAGAAGGAGAAAGAGCCACTGTCATATCTGTATCATGTCAGTTGATCGCATCATTACTTTTGTATCACTGACATTTTAAAATTTAAACAAACATAAAGACAACCAAAACAATCCTGTCAGGATTCAGAAAAGCCGGAATAATTCTAACTGGAAACTGATGCTGAGTCTGACGACAGCGACACAGAAGAGGAAGCAGCGCTCTGTTTACCTCCAGATGTCACGGAGTTATTCAGAAGTGACACCGAGGACAAAGAATTCAATGGATTTAGTGATTTGGAGTGAGATGGAGAGTTTGTTAAACTTGTTCTCTTCTGTTGTTTATGTTATAGTTTATCTGAAGAACTGTTCATATGTGACGTTAACAGTCTGTTGTTCTCTGTTCTATTATTTCTAGAACTTGAGTTTTCAAGATGAAATGTCAGCTCCGGTTTCTGATTTTAAAAATAAGCTTCGCGATTTATACTCCGGTGCGACTTATATATGTTTTTTTTTATTCTTCATTATGCATTTTTTGACTGGTGCGACTTAAACTTGGGAGTGATTTATAGTCTGAAATATCCGGTACCTGTGGACCTTTGGTGATTTGTAATAACTGAAGAGGATGCCTGAGGTCTTCATCTCTCCCGTGTGAATAAGTCATGTCTGTAATTTGTAAAGTAAATTACCTACTATAGTTCGCCAAAAACAGACGTCCAGTGATAATACTAGTCCCGTGTGAATCTGCATCTCAGTGTCTTTTCTATCTTTTTCTTTTCTTGACTTCTTTTCTTTTCTCTTTCAAGCTCAGTCAATGTCATCCATGCATGTTTGAGTAATTTAGCGATCTCTCCCGGGCCTATTCAAACCCTTTTTATGGTTAACTGAGATTCTGTACAAAGCTCTGTCCACAAGCCTACATCACCCGCGCTCCCACACCACAATTGTTCATAAATATACAAAAACATGTTACAAAACTGTACACAACTTCACAGTGTGCAGTCATTTCATTAGCGGGATGCACATTGATTGTGTTGTGATAGTGCTCTGAAGGGGGAGTGACTTAGTGTGTGTATGTGTGGCGAGGGTGAGACTCAGCTTCAAACCGACTAATACCCCATAGAAGCGAAATAGTTTGATATTTTACTCATAACATCTAGAAAGTAGGAATGAAGGAACGATATCCAAATCTCTGGGTACGATATTATCACGATATGCATCTCACGGTACGATATTTATTGCGATATTTTTGGAGAGGCTGATATAATTGTAGATAGAACTCTTTTTTTGCTTTAAAAATACATTGACAATATTTTGGTGTGAATTATTGCCCGTCATAATCCCAAAGAATTCCAGTAAAAAACATGTTTCTTCATGTTGTCTGCGCTGAAATGAATCATGGGATATGTAGTTCCCGATGTTTATAAGCTGTTGCTACTATAAAACCATGTATTTAAGCAAAGAAACTGGTAATTTGATATATTGTGACAGCCCACGATATTATTGTGAGACTTTTGACGATACGATATCACGATATATTTTGGTTATTGTTACATCCCTACTAGAAATCATACTGTTTTTTATTGTTTGTTAACCATATGTGATATCAAAAGTGGCACCAGACTTCTACGGTCTTAAAACGTGGAAAAAACACTGTGATGTTAACAACCACTAGCATGCTAACAGTGCATTTCTGGATTACAGGACGCTAAAACGATTTTAATTTAACCTCAAGAGCAGTTTATAAACTATATCTGTACTAAAGCCAGACAAATTTTGCTGAAATAAAATGTAGTACAAAGCCTTTAACAGTAAATGCTCTGTTCCACCTGATGATGTCATGAGGTGGAAGTGCTCCTCCATGTTTCTACGGTTCATACACCTTCACTAGACTTGTTTCGATTCAGTATGTTCGTTTCATTTTACCTAGATTAAAAGTAAGAGAGTTGAAGAGCCTGATCTGTTTTTCCACGTATAAAAAAACGTAAAGTAAATTAAGTTGAGGTAAAGTAAAGTAAAGTAAAGTATCGTACATTGTTCAGGAGGAAGTAGCGGGGGGAGCGTGGGCTGCAGGGGGACGGAGGAGGAGGAGGAGGGAGCGAGGGGTTTATCCCTGGGAGCCGAGAGGAAACATTAGCAAAGCGCTGAGGAAAAGCTGCCAAATTAACTTGTCACCCTCTCAATCACACCCCAGAGACCCCGGCCCACTTTAGCCCAACGCGTACGGGACCAGGGACCGCGCTACTGCTCCTCGGCTCAGGTCTGAACCAGGACGAGGTCTAAACTGGGACTTAACCAGGTCTGGACTAAAACTAAACCAGGTCTACACTAGAACAAACCTGGGTAAAGTTAGTAAGAGCATAAGGCACTTGTTAAAGGAGTGTGAACTGCTACACATAACACATTTAGATCATCATGTTACATTTTATTGTTTTGAAAATGCAAGATTTGCCAAAAAAAACATATAATACTTAAGCTTTACAGGTTTGTCTAAGCCCGTCAAAGTGCGACACTGTTCATTATTCATTCACTCCAGACTTGGTGGTGGTAAACTTAGGGGTGTCAAATTATCGCGTTAATTGCGTCATATATATTTAGTGCGTTATGTTTTTTATTCACGTTAATCTCATTTTTAATCTCTAACTTTACTGTCCTGCATCGCTCTTTTTTAGCATTGGGTCCCGTGGGTGCAGGGTTTTATTTTATTTGTATTTTCAAATTATTTAGAGTTTGACAAAAGAACACAGTGGAATGTAAATGACTGCATCTGTTAAAGTTTGCGAAACAATAAATTACTTTATACAGTCATTTTTTTTTATATATGTCAGTCTTTTGATCTGCCACAATAATGTAATAATGAATTTAAATGAAAAAAGCTTTTCTCAGCAATTTTTAGGTGAGATTAATTAATTAATGTCTCAATTTTTTTAATCTCTTGACCGCACTAGGTAAACTACTAAACTACAATCACATTTCACGTTTTATGTTGGTTTTATTTAACTTTACTGGTCCACAAGGGAAATTATTTGGACACAGCAGCTCACACATCAAAATATAATTAATAACAAAGAGTAAAAAATGTAAATGGCAATAATAAATTCTAAATAAGTAGCAAAAAAGAGCAAGAGACAGCAAACTAGGTCTAAACAAGAACTAAACCAGGTCTAAACATGGTCCAAACTAGAAGTAAACCAGGTCTAAACAAGCACGAAAGCAGGTCTGAACTAGAAAGAAACAAGAACTAACACGAAACCACAATAGAACTAAACAAGTATCTGTAAGTGAACTAACGAACTGAAGAAGCAGCTTGGATGAGCTGTGAGACGTCTTCAACCAAACTAACTTTTGTCCAGTCGACAAACTGAATTTTGTCCTGGTCATGGATTCTACCTGGACGACTGAGGGATTCTTCACACTTTTAGCCATGTTATAATGTTGTTACCTCTTCAAAAACAGACCTGGAGTTGTGTTTTGTTTCATTTACACATGTTTGAGTAACTCTTTATTATTAGGGCCTGTTTACATGAGAACACGACAAAATATTTTATCGGAAGTGCCTTTCGTTTAGACAGTGACAGCATTTTTGGGGCTTAAAAACGCAAAAATCTGAAACCACCCTCCAGAGTGGAAAAGTTGAAGACGCTCGTTGCGTTTCCGTATACACTGCCCAAGACGCAAAACTCTGGTCACATCTGCTCACGTTTCGTACACTTTTACGTCGCATACGAACTTGGCATACAAACCCAATCAAATTCCACTCACTTTTGCGTCACCGTATGCACGCAGATTTCCTCCTGAAAACGTGACACCACTTTTGCGTATTTTGTTCAGAAATGTAGCCTCAGTCTGTTTACATTTCCACAGCTCAGAATGCTCTGTTCCACCTTGTGATGTCATGAAGCAGTAGTTTTACTTTCACTTTTTGTTAAGTAGAGAGAGAAATTGAGTGCGTATACATGCACAAAAGTAACCCGGTTATTAGTCATATCCCGGTTATGTCAGTATTCGGGTTACTGCGTATACATGCGCACTGAGAAACCGGGACACTCATATCCGCGTGTACATGATCAAATGGAGTATCCCGGTTTCTTGACATAATCTTACAAATGCGCAGGCGCAAAAATTAACTTAAATCAATTTCATAAACCAGGAAAAATACAAACCATGAGCTCCTTTAGCATAAGAAGCTAAGGAGCTACGAGATCTCCCACAATCCACTGTGCAGATTCTTCATTAAAATCTTCTGCATAAATAAACTCAACTTTACAACATATAAACCATAAACACTATAGATCCACATCAGCCCGTTTGATCAGATAATTCAGCTGTGATCACATTTGTTTACGTTTTTACAGAAACGAAACTTAAGACCGTTTGGCTAATTAGCATAAACTGCTAGCGGCGATAAGAACAACTCGCTCCTTGCGCCGCTGATGCGATCAGTTTCTTTTGGACTAAATGACACGACTCTGTGGATTATGTGTGTTATTTCTGTGACAGAAGAGGCGCTAATGATGGTAAGTGTGTTCTGTGCGTGTGTTGTATAGGAGATAGTTCATGTTTTAGCTTTTCAGCGTCACACGAGTGCAGGTCGTACGAGTGCAGATTGTACGTGTGCAGGTTTAGCGCAGCTCTTAATTTTATAGTCATTTCACTCGTTTGGTCACTTTATTTATGTTGGTCAATTTATTTATGTTCACTACTGTTGTGGTGAAAGGCTGGAAAGTGTCTTTTGGACGCATGCGCACTCAACTTTATGTTGCAGTAACCGGGATACTGCGTTTACATGCCACAAGTAACCCGGTTACTATCGGAATAAACCAGCTACAGTAACCCGGTTTCTAATAACCGGGATACTGCCATAACCGGGTTACTGAAACCGGGTTACTGCGTATACATGCACCATCAAGAAACCGGGATACTCTCAAAAAACCCGATCATAACCGGGTTATTGATGTGCATGTATACGCACTCATTGAAATGAATTATCCAAAAGATTCTAGTGAAGGTGTATGGAGTTTAAAAACCACATGAAAAAGCTTAAATATTCAGGATTTGTGTGTTAATTGTGTGAACGAAACAAAACACAACTCCGGATTTGTTTGTGATAAGTAAACAAGATTACGACATAGATCAGAAAGCAGCGTAATACGGGCCCTTTAATGAAATATTTTAGAAAATCTACTCTGCCCAAAAGTTGCGCAGTCTCAAACGGATCAGCGGAAGCCGTACAGGATGGATTAGCGTGAGTCTGAAAACAAGCCAGCGCCACAGCTCCCCTTGCTCGTCTGTACTGTAAAGAAACATAGCACCCTCACACTGCGCAGGACCCCAGACCCCGGGCTGTACTCACGGGCCAACGCAAACACATTTAAGGCAGCGCTACTTCCCCTCCGCTTCTGGGGCAGTCCTTTGAACGCCCGGCTTCCGAAAACACGCGCATGTAATAGAGATCCAGTGTGGACACGAGAGTCGGGCCGGTCACACGTTTGGGAGAGACGTCAAGAAGCAGAGTCATCACAGTCGCTTTGAAAGTTTTCCGCCATTTTTTTCTACATGTGAAAATAGTTTAAAAGCATCTATAGTGTTTTTAAAAAAAATGTAATTTAAATGTTCTATATTCAGTGTTGGGAATGTTACTTTTAAAATGTATTCCCCTACAGATTACAGATTACATACCTCAAAATGTAGTTTGTAACGTAATACATTAAATTACTTTAGGTGAGTAACGTAATCTGAATACTTTTGGATTACTTGATTTGCTGTAGAGAAGCAAAGACGAGGAAATCTTCACGTAAGATGTTTTGTCTGATAAAAGAAAATAAAAAGTCCAGACTTTACTTGACCGAATTAAAAAAATATTATTGATAGAAGAGGAGGAGACACGGTCGGCGCAGCATGATTTAGTCCTGTTAAATCCTGTTTTAGACCTGTTTAGTCCTGGTTTAGACCTGGTTTAGACTGGTTTAGACCTGGTTTAGTCCTGTTTAGTCCTGGTTTAGACCTGGTTTAGACCTGGTTTTAGTTTTAGTCTGGTTTTAGTCCTGGTTTTAGTTTAGTCCTGGTTTAGACTGGTTTAGACCTGGTTTTAGTCCTGTTTAGTTTAGTCCTGGTTTAGACCTGGTTTAGACCTGGTTTAGACCTGGTTTTAGTCCTGGTTTAGACCTGGTTTAGTTTAGACTGGTTTACTGGTTTAGACCTGTTTTAGTCCTGGTTTAGTTTTAGTCCTGGTTTTAGTCCTGGTTTAGCTGGTTTAGACCTGGTTTAGACCTGGTTTAGACCTGGTTTAGTCCTGTTTAGACCTGGTTTAGACCTGGTGGTTTAGTCTGGTTTAGACCTGTTTTAGACCTGGTTTAGTTTAGACCTGGTTTGGTTTTAGTCCTGGTTTAGTCCTGGTTTAGACCTGGTTTTTAGTCCTGGTTTTAGACCTTTAGACCTGGTTTTAGTCCTGGTTTTAGTCCTGGTTTAGACCTGGTTTAGACCTGGTTTTAGTCCTGGTTTTACCTGGTTTAGTCCTGGTTTAGTCCTGGTCCTGGTTTAGACCTGGTTTAGACCTGGTTTAGTCCTGGTTTAGACCTGGTTTAGACCTGGTTTTAGTCCTGGTTTTTAGACCTGGTTTAGTCCTGGTTTAGTCCTGGTTTAGACCTGGTTTTAGTCCTGGTTTTAGACCTGGTTTAGACCTGGTTTTAGTCCTGGTTTTAGACCTGGTTTAGACCTGGTTTTAACCTGGTTTAGACCTAGTTTAGACCTGATTTAGACTATCGCCCAAAATGTGAAAACAGGAAAATACCGCCGTGTAATCCACTTATTTCAACAAAGTAACTGTAATCCAATTACCACTCATTAAAACAGTAACTGTAACTGAATACAGTTACTCATAATTATTACTCTGATTATGTAACTCTGGTACATGTAATCTGTTACTCCCCAACACTGTCTATATTACACAAAATTGACTCTTGTGATCTTTAAATCATATTATAATCTTGTTACGTCCTCAAAACAAACCTGGAGTTGTGTTTTGTTTCATTCACACATGTGTGAGTAATCTGCATTTTTAGTCTGTCTACATCTCCAAAGCTCAAAATGCTCTGTTCCACCTTGTGATGTCATGTCGTGGTAGTTTTCATATTCACGGCTACCGGTTTGTGATAAAGAAACAACATTAAAACATAGATCAGGAAATATGGGCCCTTAATTCTCAAATGTTTAAGTCACAATGGGCCACGTTTACATGATGTTTTTTGATTCTTATTTAATTGTTCTGAATGAAATAGTTCTGACTTAAAATATTCTCCTTCGAGTTTACATGGAAATAATAATTCCGAATTGAGGTTTACATTTAAAACACGTTAAATCGCCTTTATTTAATTCCGCTCAATGTCTGGGGGGGGGTTCTGATTGGACAGGGACACGAACGTATTTACATCGTGTCAGGGAATTCTACCCAAAAGACATCAAAAATACATTAAATAAAGACACACCAGAAAGAGACGGTTAAAATTATACTTGCGCAAGGAGAGTCGTGAACACTGTCTGTCTGCTCCCTGACCGACTCTGCTCAACAACTCTCCAAGTCACACTTTTATTGAAAATCATTTCACAGATAAGCAACACTTGATGACATCACAATACATACATTTCACATGTTATCTTATAACTAACAATCGTCAACTGAACCACCCTCCCATTTCACTCTTGATTACACATCCCAAAGATAGACAATTGCGTGGTTCCCCAAGGCCTTCAGTTTTAACATAAGATGGGACAAACCCAGAATTGTTGGCGCCCATAGTTGACATGTCATTCATATCTGATGCCGTTTTCATGTCACGTACATCCTGAACCAAAACAGACCCAAAGCAATGTTGATTACACCATGATTAATATTTAAATGTTTCACCCTTTAAATGATTAATACTTTAATGAAAGAATTACATATATAAATGAGTAACACTTTAATGAGACTTTAATCAAAGAAATACATTTATATCATAGAATTCTCTAACACATCGACCAGAAAAAAAACACGCACTTCAGCGGCTTTTTTATCACCTCGGTTTGTCGTTACGCCACGGACACAGCATGATACAAACTTTTACCTCAGTCATCACGCTTTACGTCTGTCGGCTGAGGAGGAGAAAGGAAGAGTGTCGGAGAAGGGAGGAAGAAGACAAACTGAGTCAACGGCTGCTCTACCTCAGCCCACTCCCACATCCCGCTCGCAAATCCAAAGAGTCGTGGATGAAAGTCCGAAGTGAGGACCGGTGGAGCTGGATCGTCAGAAGGGCAACCTAACGAGCATGCACTGAATGACCGGAATTATTTTTAAGAAGAATAAACTTTTAAATAATCGAGGAATAAATTAATTTGGTTTTAAAATTGGAGTAAACCGCACCCACTTACGGAATTAAGTTTGATTCCGAATAATAATTTTCATTAGGAATAAAGTGTTTACATGGTCTTTTTCAAGCGGAATTCATTTTTATTCAGATTTAAATAATTTTTAATCTGAATTAAAGCTCTCATGTAAACGTGGCTTATGTTGACATGCACAGGTAACTCTGAGTACACTGCTTTTCTTTTCTTTTTTTTCCCTCTAAAAACGTGTTCAAATGCTGTTTTCTGTTCTGTTATAATGTTGTTTCCCTATCAGAAACATCCCCGGAGTTGTGTTTTGTTTCATTCACACATGTTTAACACACAAACCCTGCATATTTAGTCTGAGTTCTTCTCTCAAACTCTCTAAAACAGTCCACTGTGTTTTTAAACTCCATACACCAGATAATTTGGATAATTTCAGCCCTGGAATTACCGATCTCCACAAAACAAAACATAGCTCTTAACGTTAAAACTACCAGTCCATGACATCACAAGGTGGAACAGAACATTTTGAGCTTTGGAGATGTACAGTCTAATTATAAAGAGTTACTAAAACATGTGTGAATGAAACAAAACACAACTCCGGGTCTGTTTTTGAGGAGGTAACAGCATATAACATGTCTCAAAGCTCACAGGAGTAAATTTTGCGTTTTATATATAGACTTTTTGAAGATGCTGTCTTAATCGTACCTGTCTGGGGAGAGGGAAGTCTGGGAGTCGCTGCTCAGAACGCTGCCCCCACCACCTGTCTCCGGATAAGAAGAAGATTAATGGACGGAAAAAACAAGAAAAACAAAACGACTTAATTCGAAACTATTTGAAGCGATCCTAAGTTACAGTAATACTAATAACAACTAGCATGCAAACAGCGCTCCAGCCTCATTTCCTGGTTCACGGATGATAAAACTGTGCAGGGGCTGAACTCAAATGCAATATAATTAATAGAATTGATCCATGAACCTCAGAATTCTCAAAAATGCTTGAATAAAACGGACCAGATACAGCTCGATACAGTTTGTTTTTGATGACGAAGGAAGTTTGTAACATGGTCAAACGCAGAAAGAAAGTCAGTGTCGAGCGTAATATGGGACTTGTCTTCGTGAAATGAGTCCCATGCAGTTTGGGCTTGGATCACATGGTTTTGAGGAGTGCATTAATGTGGCTTCAAGGCTCCTCAGAACAGATGGTGTTTCATGACTGCTGCTTTTGTAAAACACAATTCTCCCTGCACCAGCCTCTAATATGCTACAGGCCCACCTCCTTCCCCTGGCATTCCAGCGCAACCATGGTTCCAATCAGGGCCGTACGCAGCTCAAGGACTAAACCAGGACTAGACTGGACTGGATCTGGACCAGAGCGAGCAACCAGGTCTAGATCAGGATAAACAAGGGAAGACAGGGAAACTCGAAGGTACAAAAGTAGACAAACTTCCCTTTAATTGAATCAGCCTCAAAGTCTAGAAGTAAACCAGGACTAAAGTAGGACTAGACCAGGTCTAAACAAGAGCTAAACCAGAACTAAGCAAGTATTACAGTAAAACTATAAACTATAGTTAGAACCAAGCAAGGTTGAAACTAGGAACTTAAACAAAACTAAAAAACAAGTCTAGGTCCAAACAAGAACTAAACCAGTCAAGTCTAAACTAGGTCTAACAAGAACAAAAACAAACTAAACCAGGTCAAACAAAAACAAGAACTAAACAAACAGAAACAAGTAAACCAGGTTTAAACAAGAACTAAACCAGGTCTAAACAAACTAAACCAGGTCAAACAAACTAAAACAGGTTAAACAAGAACTAACCAGGTCCAAACAAGAAACTAAAACTAAACAGGTTTAAACAAGAACTAGTCTAAACCAGGTCTAAACTAAGAGACTAAAAACTAAACTAGGTCTAAACAAGAACTAAACCAGGTCTAAACAAGTACTAAACCAGGTCCAAACAAGAACTAAACTAACTAAACAGGTTTAAACAAGAACTAGAACTAAACTAAGTTTAAACTAGGTTTAAACAAGAACTAGATCAAAATCAGGTCTAAACTATGTCTAAACAAAAAAAAAAACTAAACAAGGTCTAAAGTCGGTCCAAACAAGAGCCAAAGCAGGTCTAAAACAAGAACTAAACCAGGTCTAAACAAGAACTAAACCAAGTCTAAACTAGGTTTAAACAAGAACTAGACCAGGTCTAAATAAGAGCTAAATCAGGTCTAAACTAGGTCTAAACAAGAACTTAGCCAGGTCCAATCTAGGTCCAAAACTAGAACTAAATTACATCTAAAATGAGACTATACCTGGAACTATACCTAAGATCTAAGCCACATCTAAAAAGGACCAGTCTTCAAGGCCCAACCTAGTCTAAAGGTCGACACTACATCTACACCAGGTCTAAACTAGAACTAAAACCAGGTCTAAACAAGCAGGTCTGAATTAAAACAGAATTCAGGCTCAAGTACCGAACCTAGACAATGACTGAATCGGGTCTAAATGAGAACTTAACAGATGTAAACTGGAACTCAAACAGGTCTAAGGATCTAAACCAGGTCTACAGTAAAACTAAACTAAACTAGTCTAAACTCAGAACAAAACCAGGTCTAAACTAGAACTAAACCAGGTCTGCAGAAACTAGACTAAACACCCAACATCTGGTCACCATGTGACATTAAACACTAAACAGTTACATTTACAATTAGCTGGTTTTAAAGCTCAAAAATACCCAGAAAAACAACATTCTGACTGTGAGCAGGGTCGCCTCTCCACAGATCTGACCTGTAACTCGGTCTGGTTTGGTCTCCATGAAGATAGAAAGATTTAATGCCATAGTGTGTAACATTCCAGACAAAGCAATAACATCTCCATCCAGATTTAAAGCTCAAAATAACAAATTTTCTCAGTACACAGAACCTTAAAAAAAAATTTTACAACGCAATTTCAATTTCCCCCCATTTTTTTTTTTTTTTTTTTTTTTCCGCAACAGATTACATGTACCAGAGTTATGTAATCAGAGTACAAATTATGAGTAACTGTATTCAGTTACAGTTGCTGTTTCAGTGAGTGGTAATTGGATTACAGTTACTTTGTTGAAGTAAATAGATTACACGGCGGTATTTTCTTGTTTTCACATTTAGGCTATATCCCTTTCCCCCCCCCCAATGTCTACCAGGCCAAACACTAAACCAGGTCTAAACTAGGTCTAAACCAGGTCTAAACTAGGTCTAAACCAGGTCAGGTCTAAACCAGGTCTAAACCAGGTCTAAAAACCAGGTCTGAAACAGGTCTAAAACCAGGTCTAAACCAGGTCTAAAACCAGGTCTGAAACAGGTCTAAAACCAGGTCTAAACCAGGTCTAAACCAGGTCTAAAACCAGGTCTGAAACAGGTCTAAAACCAGGTCTGAAACAGGTCTAAAACAGGTCTAAAACAGGTCTAAAACCAGGTCTAAAACCAGGACTAAACCAAGGACTAAACCAGGACTAAAACCAGGACTAAACAGGTCTAAACCAGGAGGTCTAAAACCAGGACTAAACCAGGACTAAACCAGGTCTAAAACCAGGTCTAAAACCAGGACTAAACCATGCTGGGCGGACATGTCTCATCTTCTATCAATAATATTTTTAATCTGGTTCAGTAAAGTCTGGACTTTTTCATTGTCTTTTATCAGGCAAAACATCTTACGTGAAGATTTCCTCGTCTTTGCTTCTCTACAGCAAATCAAGTAATCCAAAGTATTCAGATTACGTTACTCACTTTAAGTAATTTAATGGATTCCGTGACAAACTACATTTTTGGGGTTTGTAATCTGTAATCTGTAGGGGAATACATTTTAAAAAATAACCTTCCCAACACTGCGTTTCACAATACCATACCAGTCTCTCCCTCCCCAGTTGTCTTCCATCCCAAATGGACGATTAGCCTCATTCAGCAAGACAAATGTAACTTTTCCAAATCTGTTTAGGCACATTTAATAGTGTCAATTACGGAGGGGCCGGGCGGGGGACTCGGGGGCCCGTGTGTAGTGCCGGGGCCCTTAATAACATTGAGCTGCAATGAGGACCAGATGCTGACCTGCTCGCTGGCTTTGAAAACAGACATCTGAGTAGTCCTGCTTCTAATTTATGGGCCGGCCTCCGCATCTGGAATTCTTTATAATTAAAACATAAACCCCAGCGTT
>NW_026570971.1:8795788-8897690 GCF_026225935.1 Boleophthalmus pectinirostris | reverse complement strand
TTGTCTAACTCTTGGAAATAAAGTACGTTTTCATAATAAGCAGAAGTTGACCTGTCCAGGAGTAATTTGGCGACCAATGTGTCAGTCTTTAGACCCTTCGTCTGCTTCAGTTGCGCCATCGCTGGAATGAATCTTCAAGAATCACCTTAGTTTGGCTTCGCTGCTTTTCCCCTTGTCTTCTTCTTTCAGCGACCTCAAAAACGGACTTTCTTTTGCGGCGAACTGCTCCTGGATTCTTGTCTGTCATTGCAACAAACTTTGTGCGAACTGCGAGGAAGATATAGGTCAAAAAAAGCCGCTAAGAACTGTTGCGTTGGTGGAGTAAACAGCGTCTGTGCGTCTTGCGTCTGTGGACTGCGTGACAGTCGTACGTAAACCACGTACCGGCGCGCGCGCAGGCAAGTCAGTTACACTAGAAACGTAGGGAGATTGATTGACAGCCTGTCAGCTCACAGATAACGAGGCAGTGTCGTTATCTATTGGCAAATGTTTAGCCCCACCACGTCCAGAGTTGATGAATTTTTATTCTCTTTTTTTTGGTCATCATAATTACAAGGCTACTGCATCTCTATAATGCTATCATTGACAACTTGAAACAAAAAAAACAAAAAAAAAATCCTCCATACAACCTTTAAGTCCAGCTACACGGAAACTAGCACGTTGTGTAATCTCCCCAAGAAAAGTTACGCAGTGCACCTTTAAAGCTCACAAGAGTCCGTTTCGCTTCATGCAGCGCCTTTAAAGCTCTCGTTCTCGTTCACATCTGGCCCACACATCTGAGGACACCACAAGAAAAAAACAAAAAACGACAGAGTAGAAAATTGAAAGTGCGAATGAGTGATGACGCAAGCGAGAGCAGCGGAGAGCGAGAGCCTGCGTTGCCAGATAGTTTTACAAACGCAATTCCTTTAATTAATCACCGTGTTTGAACAGCTGGCCCACTCCGCGGCGCTGGTAACGGTATCCCCCGCTCCGAAGTGCACCATCAGACGGAAAAATATTAGCTGTCAAGTGTAGCTGAGCGAGGGGAGCAAGGACACGGCCCGAGAACTTCCTAACGTTAACGCCGAACCGGGACGCTCGCTCGCTCCGCACGGGTCCCCGCGGGCGAAGAAAAGGGCGCGCCGGGGGTCAGGGCCGAGGACGGGGGGCAAGGCCAGAGGCGGTCCCCCCCGAGGAGCAGGAGTCTGGACTGGGAAGAACGACCGGGGAAGCGTGTGGAGATGTGAGCGTTTGGAGACGAAAAGCTGAGACGGAATAGAGTTACTACAGTAGATTGACAGTGGCAGAGTGGTTAGCGTGTTTCTGGGGCAAGTTTGCAAACTCATTGAACAAAAATGAAAAAAAAAAAACAACTTTCATCTGGATTTGATTAGATACTCAGCACCTGTAACTGAGGCTACGTTTATATGACGACAAAAGTGGCATTGCGTCTTCACTTTTTATTCCGTGTTTAGACGACTGTTTTCTGGAGGAAATCTGGGCTCGATGAACTTCATTTGACTGGAGCCGAACGCTACGAGTGACATCACACTTCTTTAGTCTGCTTCTTTAATCAGTCTGCTACGGAAGCCGAGAGGGGTCACAGCAAACGCAAACGCCGCAACAAATACAAATGTGACAACGCAACAAAAAAAGCCACAACGGAAGTGACCGCGGGACTCTGACGGACCGATCAAGCGGCAAGTGAAGAAGAAGAACTACAACATGAAACGATTAATGATAAAACAAATTACTTTTACTCACGTCTCCAACTTCTCTGTTCCTTTACTTTTTACGTTGTAGTTCTTCTTCTTCATTTGCCGCTTGATCGGTAAGTCGGAAAATAGAGTCCCGCGGTCACTTCCGTTGTGGCTTTTTAATGTGTTGCAGCTTTTGCATATGTGTTGTGGCGTTTGTATTTTTGGTGTGTTGTGGCTTTTTTTTTTTTTTTTTGGTGTGTTGTGGCTTTTTTTTTGTGTGTTGTGGCTTTTTTTTTTTTTTTTTTTGGTGTGTTGTGGCTTTTTTTTTTGGTGTGTTGTGGTTTTTTTTTGTTGTGGTTTTTGGTTGTGTTGTGGCTTTTTTTGGTGTGTTGTGGCTTTTTTTTTTTTGGTGTGTTGTGGCTTTTTTTTGTGTTGTGGCTTTTTTTTTTGGTGTGCGTGGCTTTTTTGTGTGTGTGTTGTGGCTTTTTTTGGTGTGTTGTGGCTTTTTGTTGTTGTTGTGGCTTTTTTTGGTGTTGTTGTTGGCTTTTTTGTGTGTTGTGGCTTTTTTTTGGTGTGTTGTGGCTTTTTTGTGTGTGTGGCTTTTTTTTGTTGTGGCTTTTTTGTGTGTTTTTTTTGGCTTTTTTTTGGTTTTGTGTGTTGTGGCTTTTTGTGTGTTGTGGCTTTTTTTGTGTTGTGGCTTTTTGTGTGCTTTTTGTGTGTTGTGGCTTTTTTGGTGTGTTGTGCTTTTTGTGTGTTGTGGCTTTTTTTGTGTGTGTGCTTTTTTGGCTTTTTTTTTTTTTGTGTGTTGTGGCTTTTTTTGGTGTGTTGTGGCTTTTTTTGTTTGTGTTGTGGCTTTTTTGTTGTGCTTTTTGGTGTGTTGTGGCTTTTTGTTGTGTTGTCGCATTTGTATTTGTTGTGGCGTTTGTGTTTGTTTTGACCCGTCTCGGCTTGCGTAGTCTATGGACTTGGAAACAAAAATAGATGAATTATCATTTATATTTATATTCTCTTATTAGAGTCGTCCCTCTCTATATCACGAGGTGTATGAATGCACATTGCGTTCCTCCCGCTGCGTCCTGATTGGCTGAGGGACTCCTGTCTCCTGTACAGTACAGATGTGTTCAGCTGCCAAATTTACATAAATATTCGATCTTTAACAGTGTGATTCTGAAGTGCTGGATGTTTGCAAGTTTTCTTCTCGACAAAACCCACAATATCAACAAAACGATCTGCACCGACAAAGGCTCCTGCGGTTGCACCAAAAAGGCAGAGGAAGATGCAAACCATCGCCCTAGTTCAGTCCTGGGTTAGTCCTGGTTTAGTCCTCCTCTTCAGCCTGGGAATCAGTCCTGGAATCAGTCCTAGGTTAGTCCTGGTTTAGTCCTCCTCTTCAGTCCTGCAATCAGTCCTAGGTTGGTCCTGGAATCAGTCCTAGGTTAGTCCTGGTTAGTCCTGGTTTAGTCCTCCTCTTCAGTCCTGGAATCAGTCCTAGGTTAGTCCTGGAATCAGTCCTAGGTTAGTCCTGGGTTAGTCCTGGTTTAGTCCTCCTCTTCAGTCCTGGAATCAGTCCTAGGTTAGTCCTGGTTTAGTCCTCCTCTGCAGTCCTGCAGTCAGTCCTAGGTTAGTCCTGGAATCAGTCCTAGGTTAGTCCTGGGTTAGTCCTGGTTTAGTCCTCCTCTTCAGCCCGGGAATCAGTCCTAGAATCAGTCCTAGGTTAGTCCTGGTTTAGTCCTCCTCTGCAGTCCAGCAATCAGTCTTAGGTTAGTCCTGGTTTACTCCTGATTTAGTCCTCCTCTTCAGTCCTGGAATCAGTCCTGGGTTAGTCCTGGTTTAGTCCTCCTCTTCAGTCCTAGAATCAGTTCTAGCTTAGTCCTGGTTTAGTCTTGGTTCAGTCCGTGGCGTAGGCAGCGCAAAAGTTTGATATAATCTCGAGTTAACGGGCGGGTGCGGTGCTGTACTGTGCGGGTCCGGGTCTCCAAATATGGACCCGTGCAGGACTCTGCGCTGTAGAACTCTTTTCGGTTCGTTACATAAAGAAGGAGAAAAATAACATAAAGACGACAGCAGCAATAAGTTTTATGAAGGATCCAATAAGGGTCGTAACTGTCCTGTGTGAGAAAAGTGTATAAAGTGTGAGGTGAGGGGTTTTACAGCCTTAAAACAGATAGAATAATTGTATTTTTAGAACGTAACCCCCACGATAAACGAGGGACCACTGTATTTAAAAGTGGGTGGTGTAACTTTTCTGGTGTGTCAAATGCTTTTCTGTATGGAGATGTTATTGCTGTGTCTGGAATGTCCTTTCTGTCTTCACGGAGACCAAACCAGACCAGGTTTACAGGTCAGATCTGTGGAGAGGCGACCCCGCTCACAGTCAGAATGTTGTTTTTGTAGGTATTTTTGAGCTATAAAACCAGCTATGATCGAATAAATCTAAGGTAAGGCTGTTTAATGTTTAAGCAGAAAGTTACGCAGTGCAACTTTAAATCTACACATCTTGTTTGTCTGTGGAGCTGAGGGGGTGTCCGCTCTGCAGCAGCGAGGGGAGGATCGTGTCGGAGCTTCCTCTGAGGCTGACATCACGCTGAAGAATGTGGGGGTTGCCATGGTGACCTCCTGATGGGAACGACATGGGAGCGTGCGGTTTTGGAGGTGGTCAGGCCAGGAGCTCCATAAATACTCATCAGGAGGTTTACACAGCCGGGCTCTCTGGAATGTCTGATACGTGACAGTTGTGTGGTACGCAGATTTCATCATATTTCAGTCGACAGCAACGTAAATAATGCACAGATTTGGCTCCGGGGATTTCGGCGAACAAACTGAACCCACGAGCCACTTTGGTCACTTACTTTAAGTTCCTATATTATACAGACTTGACTCTAGTGAGCTTTAAGCCTTGTTATAATCTTGGTACCTCATCGAAAACAGACCTGGAGTTACTTTACATTTTTGAGAAACTCTTTATTATTTGTCCGTCTACATCTCCAAAGCTCAAAATGCTCTGTTCCACCTTGTGATGTCATCAAGCTGTAGTTTTTAACTTAACAGCTCCTTTTACCTTTTGTTCAGTAGAGATTTCAGTAGAGAGAACAACTAATATGGGCCCTTTATAGAGGGGGTATTGTCACGTGGAAACAGGGGGAGGACCCAAAACGCAGGACTGCTTCAAAAATATTTAATGACAAATCAAAAAATCCAAAACTCAAGACTAAATTGCCATGACAAGAGACACAGAGACACTCGGACAGAGACAATGGACCAACAAAGGGCAGAGGAGAACACTGGGTATAAATGCACACACATAGACACAGGTGAAACACATTAGGGCGGGGCAAACAATCAAGACAGGAAGTAAAACTCAAAAATACAAGGTGACAGGACAAATGTCAAAATAAAACACAAACTACAACCACTACAAAACATGAACCATGACAGGTATTTTACTTCTATGGGATATTAACTGCAAACACATAACATATTTAGATCACCATGTTAATGTTAATGTAACGTTACAACAGAGAAGTAGAACACTAAAGCCCCTTATGCTGCGTTCAGACCAGAGCATCAGGGAGACCAGTTTACATCTATGTAGACGTGCTTCTAGGGCGTCCTGCATTTTTGCGACGCGTCTTCAGGAGTCAACACAGCGCCATAGATGCAGTGCGTCTTGAGCATTCAGGCGTCAACACTTTGGATGCGCGTCCAGGGCATCGGCGTCAAAAGTTGAAAATGCTGAACTTTTGGCATCAACCAATCAGGGACGACTATCCAGTGATGTAGCGACGTTATTATGCAGAAGAAGGAGAAAAAAGAGAAAGACCCAGGAACCTGGGCCGGGAGCCACAAACACCAGAACAAGAAACTTTACGCCATGTCATTATTGGATTATAAATATAAACACACCACCGCTGAGCCTCCACTGATGGTTTTATGTAATAAATACACTAAAGTCACTCTCTCAGCCTGGTCCATCGTTCCGGGAAAAGACTGGGAAATGTTTTTTTGTTTCCAGGGTAAAGACATCCTGGATACATGTCAAGCATTTTCTCCTGTTCGCCCACGGTGTCCAAGGCGCACGTTGGGAGCATCTAAACCTAGATGCAAAGGTGTCTGGTCTGAACGCAGAATTAGACCTCTTTTCCATTGCCACGGTTCACTTGGAGCCGCCTCAGAGAGAGTATTTATTTATTTTTTTATTTGATGAGACAGCGCATAATTTTAACATCAACCTTAACAGGAGAGGTGCATTGTACCAGTTTGTAGCACCAATGTTAATTTCCACCTGTCGTCCCTGGGCAGGTTCATTGATTGATTGTCTTTAACTGACCTTAACTATTAAAGGTTGTATGGAGGATTTTTTTTTTTGTTTCAAACTGTCAATGAAAGTTTAAAATACCATTACAGAAACACAGCAGCTTTGTAATTATAATGACCAAAAAAAAAAGAATGAAAATCCATCAACTGTGGACGTAGTGAAGCCAGATAAACATCAGCCAATAGAAAACGAAGCTGCCTCATTTTCTATTGGCTGTTAGGCTGTCAATCAAACTCCCTATGTTTCTAGTGTAATTGACTCATCGGTGCGCTGGGATTACATGGTTTATTCAGCGGTTCTTAGAGGCTTTTTTAAACTGTAGCTTTTACGCAATTTGCACAAAGTTTGTTGCGATTGCGGATGAGCACCCACGACCAGTTTGTCACAAAAGAAAGTCAGTTTGAGGTCGCTGAAAGACGAAGAGAGGGGGAAAAGGAGCAAAACCAAACTGGGGTGATTCTTGGAGATTCCTTCCAGTAATGGCGCGACTGAAGCAGACGAAGGGCCTAAAAACTGATGTGTCAGTCGCTAAATTATTTCTAGACAGGTCACTTCAACAGTAATTCTGAACACGCACGGCTGTAAACAAGCGTGATTTCTAGAGTCAGGAGGCAGGAGGAGATGTTTCTGCTGAGGGAGCTGTGGAGGAGGAAGGTGGTGTCACACATGCACAACATTTGAAAAAGGACTGTGGCTGTATTTCTCTTCCCTTAAAAAAATCCTCTATACAACCTTTAACTGTTCTTCCTGGAGACCTGCGTAGCATGCAATAATCAGGAAGTGCATGTTTAGCACGTTAGTCGCTGTTAACGTTACTGTGAGGGTTGCCAGTTTCAGCGTTGAAATCCAGTCGGTTTAAACCTAAAATGCCTCTCTCTGAACTGAATGATCTCTACCTGAACCCCAGCTCCTGCACCAGTCATGAATCAGTGCTAGTGCAGCCTCTGGAGGTTCTGAGCTTTCACACGAGGCCCGGTCCGTCCATAAACTGAGAATGAGACAAACTTGGCAACATTCTCACCACGTCTCTCTCCAGTCTCTCTCTGTCTTTCTGCCCCCCTTTTCTCTCTCTCTCTCTCGGTCTCTTGCGTCTGCTGCAGCTGAGGGGAGTGTTGTTGGCTCAGGTGCTTGATTGTCAGAACACTGTATTTACATGTGGGAGGAGACTAATGCTCTGACCACACACACACACACACACACTCACACATAAGTAAGACGTACGCTGTGGACTGTGTAAACATCTATTACTCCACCTCATCCCTCTCTCCTGCGCTCCTCTGCGTGATGTAACAGCTCGCTCTTGTATTTGTCTTATTAGGACTCTTTGCAAAAACATACCAGGAGTTATGTTTTGTTTCGTTCACACAAGTTTGAATGACGAGCCCTTCCTGGAGAGACCCTCAGATGTTTCTCCAGCTTGTTCTAGGTTTTTTCGGTACAGAAGCTCGCCTACGCCACGGTACTGGATGAGTCTTGCTGGACCTCTGTGTTTGGCAGAGAGACACTTGTAGTAGAAACGCAGCCTGGTTGAGATGTCTCCCCCTCCCAATTGGTCCACGCAATCATCTCTGAGGGAACACCTAACCCAATCCTTCATCAAATAATGGGGCGGTGCCATGCCAGACCTCGGGGAACGTGCTTTTTTTTTTCCCGTACTAGAATTGTAGTGTAGCGTAGAAGTGTAATCGCACTTCCACTACGGTAGTTGGCAGTGTAGTGTCAGGTTTTTTGAAAATTATTTAACAGGGATGAAAAGAAAGGTGGAGAAAGACGGAGATAATGAAACAAACGACAGTCTCCCAGAAACTAAGACGAGGAAGTATGACGAAGCGTACGTAGCGCTCGGCTTCAGTGCGACTACGGTGGGAAACGAGGAAAAACTGGTGTGTTTATTGTGTCTGAAAATGTTGGGAGCGGACAGTATGAAGCCAAATAAATTACAGCGTCACTTAAAGACATTACACCCCAATCACGCTGATAAGCCGCTTGAATTATTTCAGCGAAAACATGCCGAATATTGCCAAGAATCATCCCGCTTTATGAATACATGGTTCCCAATCATTTTTCCATGACTTTTTCATGACCTTAAGTGAATTTTCCATGACTTTACGGCACCTTCATGTGTAGAATTGATCAGACTTTTAGGGCTAAATATAAAATGTTAACTCTTTCCACTCACCTTATGGTTTGGGATTATAGTTTTTTAATGGCGAGGAGAAAAATCAGTTTGTCGACTGGACAAAAGTTAGTTTGGTTGAATATGTTTTGCAGCTCATCCAAGCTGCTTCTTCAGTTCGTTCAGACCTGAAGACCAAACTAACTTTTGTCCAGTCGACTGATTTTTCTCCTCACCATGGATTCTACCTGGAAGACTGAGGGATTCTTCACATAGTTTTTTAACCTTCAAAATTCTGTCAGTGCATTTATTGTCGTCTCTTTTAAACAAAAGGTGCAAACATTTTGAAATAATCATAATAGCCGAATGATAACTTAACAGAACGCTGTAGTTGTGTGAAAGAGATACTAAAATTCCATGACTTTTCAATTCTATGACTTTTCCAGGTCTGGAAAATGACATTTTCAATTTCCATGACATTTCCAGGATTTCCATGACCGTGGGAACCCTGTGAACACAAATGATACTATTTATAGTCACAGCGGAGAGTGGAAAGACGTGAAATGTTTTCTTTTTCCTAGGGGGCATGACAGAAAATAATTGAGAAGCACTGGCCTAACCTGAGTTTGCAAACTAAGACGGACTTTTTTAATATTTGTGAGTTCACGGAATCACGAGAATCCAGCTTGGCGTGAACCCGCTGATGTGATTGGACCTGGACGAACAAACCAGACCAACAAAAATGGTGACCAGAAGATGTACTTCAGCCTATTTGTGTGAAAATACAGACTATTTTGGATGTGAAAAAAAGTTCTGCTGTTGGGGTACAATCCTTATTCTGACATACCACCACTCCGACATTCCTTCATTCCGACATGCCCTCATTCTGACACTTTTTGATGTCGCCATTTCGACACCTTTTACGTCTCCATTCTGACAACCTACTTTTAGTTTAGAGCGTCTTTTTTTTTTTGCCTCGTATACGCCGCGTGGACCGCACCTCCTCCCGTACGCCACGTGGACTGTGTCTCCTTCTACGCCACCAATCCACGAAAACTGTCCTGAAAAAGAGCGTGGCCGCAACTTAATAATTACCTTGAGTGTCGGAATGGAGGAATGTTGAAAAGCCACTCCGACCAAGGGGGAAAAAAAAGTCGTAGTGCAGGGACATTTGATAAAAAATCTAAATATTGCCACTCCGACATTGACGTCTAATGGCCGGAGTGGTGGTATGTCGCCTCTGCTGTTTTGATTCTTCAACCAATAAACATCTTGACAGGTCGTGATAACTTTCAGCGAGACTCGTGTTAATCTAGCGTGAGTCAGGTTCCGCCTCGCTCCCCTGGGACACAGTGGGCACAGAAATAACCCAAATGAAAGTCCCACCAGCAGCTGCGCGGTGTGAAAGCCCAAAACTTTAGTGAGTCATTCTTTCAGACCCAGAACTTGCCTCTTTCTACTCCAAATGCCACGGGGAACCACATGTGAGCCGACCACGACCGCTGCTATGTATCCCACGGTGTAAAAATGACCGCTCGGCTCTTCCTGTGTGGGGCTCTTGTCTCTGTGTCCGGGTGGGAGCGGGCGGCCGGAGCAGTGACCCGTGGCGCGTTCAAAGCCCGCGGAGGAGCAGGGACAGTGCAGCGGCGGTGATGTATGTCGGGGGCCGGAGCGCGGGTCAGCGAATGTGGCTCAGGAGCCTCTTTAACGTGGAGCTAAAGTGTGAGAACAGTCAGAGCGTACAGGAGAGAGCATGACGGATGGCTCCGCACGCACACGGCTCCCGCTGGTAATGCTACACTATACACGTGTAATTCAAACATAATAACGAGCCTGGCAAATCCGCGCTGTAATCTCTCTGTATTTACGCCGACGGAGGTCAGTCTGGTCTCCACGCCTTCCATTGTCCTGTACCTGCCGCCAGAACAATTCGTGCATCATTCAATTGTTCATTTTTCAGAATAAAACCAAGTAAGAAAACAAAAAAAACAGCTATTTTCTTCATTATTTGCCTTCAAAACCAAAATGAAAAAACAGATAATTCGATTTTTCAGTTTTCAATTTTGTATTTAAATGAATAATGGCAGAAACGGATAACAGACGTTTCCCGTTTACGTGATTTAAATTGCAATGCTGGACTTTTGCACCGCATACAGACTGAAACTGGACTAAAACAGGACTAAACCAGGTCTAAACCAGGATTAAACAAGTCTAGCATCGCAGTTGAAGCTCCCCTCCATGATCAGCTACGTGAGTTTCCAACAGTTCTTTGACATGAACAGATTGCAGAGTTATAAATGACTTTCTCTTTCACTCTCTAAGATAACCAGACAGCATTGGTTTTGTCCAGTTTGGAAGTGTTTTGCCCAAACACAAAACTAAAAACAGGATCATACTAACACTAAGCATTGGTCTTTGTGTTTTCCAGACGATCACAGTCACTTTATAATTTCATGTGTGGGGAATTTTGATCCGGTGTAACGGAATGAATTACAAATAATTGTACAGAATAAACAGGTTGCACTACTAAAGTCTCTTCTACTTGGTCCCCCAGCTGGTCCTCCCCGGTCTGTCCACGGTTTTCAAAAGCTAGTTTTTTGTTTACAAAGTCTTTTCAGTGGTCTGTTACACAGAACCAGACGATGACACGGAACAGTTGACCTGGATCAGTCCTGGTTCACTCCGTACGCGTGCAAAAGTTCGCATCGCAGTCACGGAAGTCACGTAAACGGGAAACGGCCGTTATCCGTTTTTTCCATTCTTCATTTAAACACAAAATCGAAAACTGAAAAAACGAATCGTTATCCGTTTTTTCATTTTGGTTTTGGAGACAAATAACGAAGAAAACTGTTGTTTTTTCGTTTCTTATTTTTGGTTTTATATTGAAAAACGAATGAACGAATGATACACTTATAAATGACTTTCTCTTTCACTCTCTAAGATTCCCAGACAGCATTGGTTTTGTCCAGTTTGGAAGTGTTTTGCCCAAGGACACAACAACGGTACAAACACTCGGTACTCATACTAACACTAATGCATTGGTCTTTGGTGCTTTTCCAGACGATCACAGTCACTTTATAATTTCATGTGTGGGGAATTAAAATAGACTCCTGGTGTAACGTAAATGAATTACAAATAAATTGTTCAAACAAATAAACAGAAAATAGGTAAATTAAATTAAATCAACGCAACAACGACATGCACCTAACTGCACAAAAGTCTCTTCCTACTTGACCAAACCTGCTTACTTTTATACCCCCAGCTGGAAGTACCTCCCCAGGTAAGTGTCATTTACTTTACAGGTAACTTTCAAAAGGACAAAGCTAGAATTTTTTGTTTACATGGGCCTAAGTCCTTTTAAACAGTGTGCTGAAAATAAACTATAAAACCAAATACACAAAAGCAATGACTGAATGACTGAATGAAACAAAATAATAGAACTTAAACCGGTTCTCCCATCCACATGGTCCAGCCCACAACCTCCTCCCAAGTCTTGGGACATGGGACACACCTCCTCTTTTGTCTGGACCATGTGGAGCTGCAGGTGAGTATATTGAATATGGAAGTAACTGAAATGAATTAACGAATAAATTATATTTACATTAACAATGTGTTATGTGATAATTCATTTCAATCTTTATTAAGAACACATGATATCTGGTTCATAGTATTAAAAAGACAATAGTAAGAATAAAAAGATAAATATAGTGCATGTTATAATGTGTACAGACAAGAGCGCCAGTGTCTCCACAGCTCAGAGGTGAATCTGACAGAGCTCCTCACAGGACGCACTAGAGCACAGGTGTCAAACATACGGCCCGGGGGCCAGATCCGGCCCTCCAAGACCTTTAATGTGGCCCACGGCTTATTTTCTACTAAAATATTTTAATTATATTTCTTATTAAAATATTGGTAATTTTCTGTGGTGTTTATCACAGCAGCGTCTCCAGCGTCTCAGTGTGTGGCCCCTCCCACCAGAGCAGCACAAATGAAGACTTGTCTCTTTCCAAACGCTCTTAAAGGACGATCGTTTTGACTGTTGACCGTGACACCCTCATCAGAAAAATGTCCAACATGAGAAAAGTGGAGCCGAGTGCAGGATTTTGCAACAAAAATGGACTTATTCCTGTTTACATACAAGTTCATGTTAAAACATTGTGTTGAAATTATATTTTTCTTAAAGTTTCAGGTTGTTCATAATATAATATTTTGTAAAAAAAAAAAAAAAAAAAAAAAGTTCATCAATTAAAAAAGATTTCTGTAATAGATTTGTGTTTCTCTGCACAAATATTTTAACTTATTGTTATTTTTGGGGTTTATATGACATGAGTTTTCTGATCCGGCCCCTTTGGATCAAAGTCGGTTGGATTCGGCCCCCGGACCAAAATGAGTTTGACACCCCTGCACTAGAGCTTCAATGATTCGATTACTCAGATTCATTGCTCTACACATAAATGAATAAATACAACACCTGATTATGACAGCACAAGGTCTCACATCACAATTTACAAACATTTCACTGGCGCTACAAAACCTTGTCACTTTCAGTAATATTCTCAATTAAACAAAAGAACTAAGAATTATATGTAACTGTTGTTGGATATGGAGATGAACAAATGAACACTTTGTCACATCATGTATTATTCATTCTTTCCGTACTCAGTGGTGGTAAAATACTATTGTAGCCGCAGTTGTCCTGGGGCAGACTGACAGAAGTGAGGCTGCCAATCTGCATCATCTGCCCCTCCAACCACCACCCACACTCCTGCACACACCACTTTCTTACTTGGCAATGTGGATGAGGTGTCTTGCCGAAGAACACAACAACAGTTTTTGCCAGTGGCGCCCCCCCCTGTGGCACCGGGAGTTCACAGTGGTCTGGTCCAAGTACAGACCAGGCCCGGTCCCGCTCAGGCTCTGAGATCTGACGGGTCCAGGCTCTGACAAGGAGCTCTGGTCACACTCCTGAGTAATGTCACGGCTTCTCTCTCCACCTCTGAGGACAAGGTGAGGGCAGAGGGAGCGGTGCTGATGAGAGGCTGCTGTGGGACCACGGGCCGCCCCTCTGCCCCCTGCTCCTGCCCCCTGCTCCTGCCCGGCTCGGAGGAAACGGGCGCGGGGCAGATTTACTGTTGGGTCTTGACTTGTACACATTCCTGGTGTTGTTTTTCTCCCCTGTCGGAGCGGAGTGCGGCCTCTAAAACAACAGGCTGTCAGGTTGTGACAGCTGGCTTCAAACGGCTGCTCAGCTCCTGCTCCAGGTTCCCATGCCGACGCCGAGTGTGTGAGCCCACCACTGTTTATTTGGCCTGTGTGGTGTGGAGGGGCAGGATAGGCACAGATTCACCTAAACTCACACAGAGGTACAAGAGGCATGAGTGTTTTTGTCTTTCATTAAAGGAGCTGTACCTGGGCCTTTCTGTGTGGAGTTTGCATGTCCCTGTGTCTGGGCGGGTCACAACCAAAACATGCACCACAGGACTTAATGAAGACGAGCTCGAGATCTGGAGATGTGTACCAGCGGGCGTACTGAGGTGAATAACGCTTCTGACAGGACGCCCCAGTGGCACTGAATGAGGACAGAGGACAACTTTCTCTACTGATACAATAAAGTGCACCTTAATCTTAACTTCAAACCAGGGGTGTCAAACTCATTTTGGTCCAGGGGCCGTATCCAACCTACTTTGATCCCAAAGGGCCGGATCAGAAAACTCATGGCATATATACTCCAAAAATAACAATAAGTTCAAATATTTGTGCAGAGAAACACAAATCTATTACAGAAATCTTTTTTAATTGATGAACTCTTTTTTTTTGCTAAATATTATAATATTATGAACAACCTGAAACTTTAAGAAAAATTCAATTTCAACACAATGTTTTAACATGAACTTGTATGTAAATAGGAATAAGTCAATTTTACTAGGAAAATCCTGCACTCGGCTCCACTTTTCTCATTTTGGACATTTTGCTGATGAGGGTGTCACGGTCAACAGTCAAAACGATCGTCCTTTAAGAGCGTTTGGAAAGAGACAAGTCTTCATTTGTGCTGCTCTGGTGGGAGGGGCCACGTACAGAGGCGCTGGAGACGCTGCTCTGCTAAGCAGCACAGAAAATTACCAATATTTTAATAGAAAATATAATTAAAATATTTTAGTAGAAAATCAGCCGAGGGCCAGATTAAAGGTCTTGGAGGGCCGGATCCAGCCCCCGGGCCGTATGTTTGACACCTGTGCTTTAAACTAATGGCTAAGTGAAAGTATAATGTGCGTATTTAGCTAAATCAAACCAAACTCACTGTGCACGGTGCGCCCTCTGCAGGATTCGTAGTGTCCCAACACCGGCGGCCCCATAACCAGGCACCCAACACCTACACTAAACACTAATACTAAACAGTTTCTTTGATTAATGCTCCTGTGCATGGACCTTGGAAAGTAAAATAAACTGGAAATGGGGATCATAAATTACCATTTAATGTGCACTTTTATATGGGTGGAAACACTTTTATGATTACTGCAAATTTAACGTCAAGATATCTCAAAAGACAATGACTAAATAAAACTTAGTCATCAAAAAGATCAGGTGATATGGAACTGTTTTCTTTGGTCTTTGGTCTCAGTTTTGAGGTGCCAGGTTTTCTGTAGGTGAGAAGTGGGCGTGGCCAGGTTTCCTTCAGGTGAGAGGTGGGCGGGGTCTTCTTTGCTGTAGGTGACTCTGCTGTAGGTGCTCAGACCTGTGAGTGCTGTGGGGTCAGGTCAGGTCTGGTCTTACAGGTGCTGTCAGGCCTAATGAGGTCAAAGGTCGAGAGACTCTTCAGGCTGACAAAGACTGACATTCCACCATGAAAACCACTCTTACAAAGCGTCACTTTGGCTTTGAAGCTGGAATCATCATCAGCTCCTGTTCAAGATCACAGCTCTCCATGCAGAAACGTTCATTTTCATGTCCTTGCTCCATTCTTTTGAGACATCTTTTCAGAAATGTGTGAATAGATTGTGGAAGATTATTTACAATCCCAGTTCTCCAGGGCCGACTTTATGATTGTATGTTACGGTCTATGGCAGTGGTTCCCAGCGTTTTTTTGTGTGAACCACAGACTTGAGACTGTGTTTCGGATGAGCAAAATAGCATAATATGAGCTCCTTAACTCTTTCTCCCATGAAGACGAGATTTGACGACCTCCCTTGTTTCCTTAATGACGTGTTTTGACACCTCCGCTGTATCACTAAAGACGTGATTTGACGACCATTAGAAACGACTCTGTTTTTCACATGTAAACGGGGGCTGGGATAGGTGGAGGCCACTACAACCCACACTAGACTGACCAATAGGATTCAAGGATGTGTTTTCACCGAATTTTCCAAAATTAATCGAAGTAGTGACCATTGTAGCTTCCGGAAAAAACACAACACGAAACACGTGCAATGGAAAGATTGCGGTGCTGTGGCGCATAGTTTTACAAATAATGAGGAGCAGGCATATTTTATGGATAAGTTTAGAGAAAGTGACTTTTACAGACTTCATAGTGAAGATGAAGTTGATTAGAAAGTGGAGTCCTGTGATATCTAAACAAACTATCAGGGACTTTATACTCAATTATGAACCAAAATTGCCCTAAAATCTGGATGTTGCTCAGGCGAGTCCTTTGAAATATTTCAGTCTTTTTTTCCAAGATGCAACGTATGACAGAATCGCTACAGAAACAAACACTTATGTGGAGCTCTGCACACGAGAAAGTAACCAAGATGACAAATACTGAACACCCACTGACAGGGAAGAGTTTTATTATTATATTATTATATTATAATAAGATAAGTAAGTTGAATAAGTTGAAGCCGCAACAAAACTTTGGTGGGACATTTGCCACCTGCCTGCCTCTATGACAATTTTCCTGGAAATTTTGTATAATATGGCACTTACCTATTTTGGATTTATTCAATTACAGCTGTTCTTTTGCTCAAAAGTACCGTGAAATACACACAGTAAATTCTGTAAGCAGAGTCTCCTCTCTCCTCTCTCTCCTGGTTTAGACCTGGTTTAGACCTGGGTTTAGACCTGGTTTAGACCTGGTTTAGACCTGGTTTTAAACCTGGTTTAGACTTGGTTTAGTGTTCGGCAATGAGTGGAATTACCGAAGAAAAAAAAAAAAAAAAGGGAATAGCCCAAAATGTGAAAACAGGAAAATACCGCTGTATAATCCATTTATTTTTAGGCAGCAGTAGCTTGGTTGGTAGAGTGTTTGTCCACTGATCTGAAGGTTGGCGGTTCAAATCCCACTCTTGACACCAACCATCACTGGTTGAGCGGTCAGATCCGCTGACCCACAGGTTGGCTGGTGTGATTCCAGCTCCCACAGATGAACGCTGTCGTTGTGTCCTTGAGCAAGACACTTAACCCACCTTGCCAACAGTGTCTGTGTACACTGGTGTGTGAATGTGTGTGTGAATGGGTGAGTGGTTCCTTGTTGTAAAGCGCTTTGAGTGCCTTGAAGGTGGAAAAGCGCTATAGAAAAATGTGACCATTTACCATTTATTTCAACAAAGTAACTGTAATCCAATTACCACTCACTGAAACAGTAACTGTAACTGAATAGAGTTACTCCGGTACATGTAATCTGTTACTCCCCAACACTGGTACAATTTAAAAATTTTGTTAAACTTTAGTTGATGCGGCGTATATTCAGGTGCGCTCAATAGTCCGGAAAATACGGTACATGAATCATTTGTATATTTTACTTTACACTCATATTTAGTTTGTGAGACTGCAGTTTATCATCCCACCTGCCCGCTCCCACAATGAGCTTTCAAAATGTGTCCCGTGCCGCACTGTTTTGGCCCACGGGAGTGCTGGAGTCTAGTTTTTAAGCCATTAGGCAGAAGCAGAGGCATTCCTGGTCAGTGTGCACTTCCCCTTTGAAGTGTCCCTCCCTCCCTCGTCTCTCGGGGCCTGTGAGCGTGTTAGTGTGCTCAGGTATATGCTAAGTGTTTGGGGCACTCATTATACATTACAATGTGTTTGGAGCTCTGAAGTGCACTTAGCCTAGTGTCCTGTCCGCGTGCCCGGCCTGTTAATGCGAGCTTTAGTTGCCTTTACATCAACAGTTTACCCTTGTGTAATTGGGAGATGGACCTCCTTCAGTCCGCTCCGTGTAAACATACAGTAGACGTGCACGCTCCTGTACCCTCACGTGCGCGCCCCCTGCTCACACACCCGATGGGAGAAACATCTGGAGACGCTCATCCAGGCCACTTCCCCCGGAGAGGTTCCCGGCAGAGGGGGCTTCGGACGGGCTTCAAACAGGCACGTACGGCCCGCAGACAAACCTCCAGAGGCCGGGGAAGGACTCGCTTTTGGTCGTTAAAGGTGCACTGCGTAACTTTTCTGGTTTGTTGCTTTGTCTGGGATGTTTTCGCCTGCTTGTTTCTATGGAGATGACGTTGTTCTGCCTGGAATGCTCCACAGTATGGCATTAAACAGCTCTACATTACATTTATTCATTATTTTACAGCTCAAAAATACCTAGAAAACAACATTCTGACTGTGAGCAGGGTCGCTTCTCCATAGATCTGACCTGTAACTTGGGCTTTCTCGGTCTCCATAATGATTGGTTTAATGCCATACTGTGAAATATTCCAGACAAAGCATTTGCCCCTACTCTGAAAATTACCGTATTTTTCGGACTATAAGGCGCACCGGATTATAAAGTGCAATATCAATAATGTTAAATTCTCTCGTCTGTTTTCATACACCAGATTATAATGCGCAATAAGCTAAACAAAACACTCAGTTAAGTCAAGCTTTATTCAACTAATTCACAACAACTCAGCCCAGGCCAGTGGTGTAACTCGCCCGGTGTTTCCTCCCCATCTTGATGAATGTGTATGACTCCGTGAAGCTCCTGACTGCAGTCGCCGTAATGCTCCGACAATCCATCAACCGGTGCGGCTTCATAGCTTATCAAAGTCATACGAAAAGTTGTAATAAAAGTTGTACCATAAGCCGTGCTAAAAGCCATACTTGGACAGATTTTTGAGCACCATGTAAAACATAAAAATGGTTCGAGGTCAGTGAGCACAACCGGAATTAATACCACTGTCCATTTTTGAGAAAATTAAAGGATTTTAAGTGCGCCTTATGGTCCAAAAAAGGTATATGTCAATGACTAAGCGGCATGTCGGCATGGTTTTGTGGCGTAAGAGTAGGGTTTAATATTTTTCCCGAAAATGATATAAATCAAATCCTGGGACAGCACAACTCATTTCCCGGGAATCCAGAGAAATAACTGCGGTTGTTTTTTTTGGAGCTCAATTAGGCCTTAAGTCGCACCAGCCAAAAACTGCATAATGAAGAAGAAAAAAACATATATATAAGTCACACTTTTTGGAGGAAATTTATTTTATAAAATCAGAGACCGAGAATCGACATTTCATCTTGAAAGACAAGTTATAGTAATAATAATAGAACAGATAACAACAGACTGTTATCATAAGATATTAAGTTATTCAGAGAAATAGAGCATAAACAACATAACAGAACAAGTTTACCTAAATCCACTGGATTCTTCATCCTCAGTGTCACTTCTGAGCAACTCCAGAGGTAAACAGAGCGACGCTTCCTCTTCTGTTTAGCTGTCCCCAGACTCAGCATTAGAACCAGTTAGAATTATTCCAGCCTTTCTGACTCCTGACAGGATGGTTTCGGTTGTTACTGAAGTCCACACTTTGTCAGTCCATCCAACGACTTCCTGGAAAGTTGCATGGTGCACCCTTCCAGTTGCCATGAAGCTGTGTTCTCCATCCCCGGTTTCCCCCAGTCCCTCACAAGTTTCTCGCTCACTTCAAACTTTCTTTCTGCTGCTCGATTACCGTTTAACATTTTCAGTGGTACAGAAGTAATGGTGCGATCGACTGACCAGGCAGAACAGCGGCTCTTTCTGCAGGAGACATGCGCAGTAGACATACACTTGGCATTATTATTGTCAGTTTTGTGAAAGTGCTCCCAAACATAACAGGTTGCAGACCAAGATGTTGATTTTTTTTTTTTTATTAGGCTAGTTTTTCTAGTTTCCTGTCATAACCTTTCCTGTTAATTGAGAAACAGATTTCCCAGGAATCTCTAGTGAATAGAGCTTATGAAAACTACTACTTCATGACATCTCAAAGTGGAACAGAGAATATTTTGAGCTTTGGAGATATAAATAATAGAGTCCCTCATGTGTGAATGAAACAAAACACAACTCCAGGTTTGTTTTTGAGGAGGGAACAGCGTTACAACACGGCTCAACGCTCACCAGAGTAAATTTTCAGTAATATAGGACCCCCCAGAGTCGTCCTGTCACACATGGGGCAGCGTTTATCATTATCACCCCCTCTCACCTGAGACCTCACCTCTGGCTCCCTCGCCGCAACCACTTCCTGAACCCCTCCTTCCTCCCTCTCCTCCTCCTCCTCCTCTCCCCTGCCAACGCTCATCCCTTCACACCTCCCTCCCTCCTCCTCGTTCCCTCCTTACCACCTACCGCGCCGGCTTCCTCTCCTCTGCCTCCGCGCCGACAAAGAAAGGGGGAAAAAAAAGAAAAAAAGTTTGGACTCATTAGCGGGCGACCTTTGAACTCCGTTTCGGAGAGGTCCGGCTCGACCCCCGACCAATCGCAACGCTCGTTCGGACGTAAGCTGGACGCGTGCGCGACAGGTGATGGACAGGTCCGGTCCCGCGGTGCTGGCTGATCTCTGGAGTGCGAGTCTGATGGGGCTGGATGATTCCCGTGTGGCCTGTTTGCTTTATTACTGCCATTAGTTGGTTTACAAGTGCATTTGGAGTCATTTGTTTAACCGTTGTTGGTGTTAAAGGTTGTATGGAGGATTTTTTTTTGTTTCAAAGTTGTCAATGATAGATTATAGATGCAGTAGCCTTGTAATTATGATGACCAAAAAAAAGAGAATAAAAATTCATCAACTCTGGACGTGGTGGGGCTAAACATTTGCCAATAGATAACGACACTGCCTCGTTATCTGTGAGCTGACAGGCTGTCAATCAATCTCCCTACGTTTCTAGCGTAACTGACTTGCCTGCGCGCCGCCGGTACGTGGTTTACGTACGACTGTCACGCAGTCCACAGACGCAAGCCGCACAGACGCTGTTTACTCCACCAACGCAACAGTTCTTAGCGGCTTTTTTTGACCTATATCTTCCTCGCAGTTCGCACAAAGTTTGTTGCAATGGCGACAAGAATCCAGGAGCAGTTAGCCGCAAAAGAAAGTCCGTTTTTGAGGTCGCTGAAAGAAGAAGACAAGGGGAAAAGCAGCGAAGCCAAACTAAGGTGATTCTTGAAGATTCATTCCAGCGATGGCGCGACTGAAGCAGACGCAGGGTCTAAAGACTGACGCACTGGTCCACAAATTACTCCTGGACAGGAAACTTCTGCTTATTATGAAAACGTACTTTATTTCCAAGAGCTAGACAAACGTTTTTCAGGACACAAAAGCGATATTCCTATGTCTGAAAACGTAATTTTCAAGGCAAAGAAAGAGTCCGCTTGCTGCTGCGTGTTGTAGCTAGTTCATTCGCACTGAATCTCTGCGCACTCTTCTCTGCACCCCTCTTACTGCTCCTGTCCCCGCTGCCCGATCTGCTCTTCCCCCTGCTCCTCACTTCTCGTCCGCGAACGAAATGTCCGCACACCCGCTCCCCCCGCTCCTCACTTCTCCGTCTTGCCTAACCAACACTGTAGTTAGTTGTTTACAAGTCATGTGCAGCTCACCGGCTGTAAACAAACCTGTTTCTGGCGTAAGGAGGAGGCGGGAGGAGGCGTTTCTACGTAGGAGCTGTAGGGGAGGGGGGTGGTTTCACGCATGCGCAACATTTGAAAAAGGACAAACAGTCGCTGGATTTCTCGTTCCTTGGAAAATCCTCTATACAACCTTTAAGTGAGAACTAGAAGGTTGCTGGTTCAAATATCGCTCAAATGCATGTAACACCTGGAATTTACAGGTAGCTTTAATAACAAAGCATGCCAGTCAGTGTGTGGGTCTAACAGCCATACAGCAGCGTCTCCACCGCACAGAAACGGTTAACGCGATTAAAAAACATAACGCGCTAAATATGACTGTAATTAAACGCAATTAAAGCGATAATTTGACACTCCTAATTTTATTTTCCCGTTTGTATAATGTTAAAACTAATTGTTGGTTTAATAAACAACAAGCAAGTTTTTGTATTTTGTTCCCACATTGTACCGAAAATGAACCGAACCGTGAGCTCAAATCCGAGGTACGTACAGAACCGTGATTTTGTGCACCGATACATCCCGAATTTTAACACCAGCTGCTTTGTTCTGTTAAACAAGTAATTAGTCAACAGTTTATGAGTTTTCGGTGCTGTGGTGTTTTCTCTCTCTCATGTTCTGGGGGGTATAAATGTTCACAGTCGTTCAAAAGAAGCGTGGCACATTAGTTGTTAGTGCTGATAATTGATTGAACGGGAAGACAACACATATTTGCACTAAAATTATTGCATTTACCATTCTGTCACTCCTCCGCCTTTCTCTCTTTTCACCCCTCTGTCTCCTACCTTCTCTCTCTCGCCCCTGACCTCCTCTTTTCTTTCTTTTCGACTCACCTTGTCCCCAACAACTTCTAAATCTATTTTAATCTCTCGCCCTCCCTCTTCCCTCATTTCATTTCTCATTCTTTCTCCCTCCCTCCTTCTTTCTGCCTCGTCTCTCTCCTCTTCTCAACTGCTCTCTCTTTACTTTCTCTCCGCTCCATCCACCTCTCTCTTTCTTTCTTTCTTTCTGTCTCTCTCGTTCACCCTCTCATTTTCCTTCTCTTCTCTTCTCTTCTCACCCCTCTGTCTTCCCCTCTTCCTCTATGTTTTCCATTTCCCCTACACCTCCACCCCCCTCTTTCTCTTGCTCTCTTACTCTCTCTCCTTCCTTCTCTCTTCAAAATCGCACTCTCTCTCTCTCTCTATCATCCCTTTTATTTCCCCCCATTTTCTCTCTCCCTCCAGCTCTCTCTTTCCTCCTTCTCCTTCCACTTTCTTTCTCTCTTCCTCTTTCTTTTAATCTCTAAACGTTAAAAACCCCTGCCGCACTCCCTCCTTCTCTCTCTCTTCCTCCGTCTCTCGTGTAAACGGGTGCAGCAGTAGCTCTCGTGGCTCTTGCGTGTGGGGCCGGGCTCCGCTGTGACCCGGAGGTGTGCTCTGCTCCCGGGTCGGGCCTAATGAGGAGCTGCGGCTCGGGCCCCGGAGCTTCTGCGGCCTCGCGCTAAAGCTCGTGCTCCCGGAGTCCTGTAATGGGCCGTCAGCGCTCGCGGAGAAACGCACGCGGCACGTTTGAAGTGGTTTCTCTGCTCCCCGCACTTTTCTGACCTACAGAAAAGACGTGAAGGGTGACTCCTCTGTACGGCATAAAGCGCACTCGCCTGTCATCAACGATCTGAGTCATTGTAAACTTCTGCAACTTTCTGGAACAAAAGTCAATAATTTAAACATATTTCAAGCAATAATTCATCAATAGTTACAGGAATATTTTTAAGAGAGATTTTTTTTTTCCAAGTAGAATTTAATCTTTGACTTTTCTGCTGGAGGGTCCGTCAAATGCTTTAATGTTATTGCTTTGTCTGGAATGTTTCACAGTAAGGCTTTAAACCAGGGGTGTCAAACTCATTTTGTTCCGGGGGCCGTATCCAACCTACTTTGATCCCAAAGGGGCTGGATCAGAAATCTCATGGCATATATACTCCAAAAACAGCAATAAGTTCAAATATTTGTGCAGAGAAACGCAAATCTATTACAGGAATCTTTTTTAATTGATGAACTCTTTCTTTTACAAAATATTATAATATTATGAAGAACCTGAAACTTTAAGAAAAATGCAATTTCAACACAATGTTTTAACATGAAAGTAAATTTTTTCTTGGAAAATCCTGCGTCCACTTTTCTCATTTTTGACATTTTGCACGGTCACGGTCTGTCTGGGAGAGTGCTGTCTGTGACCGCTAGATTGTTGTGCGCCCCACAATCCAGAGCGCTCTATACACGAAGTCCACTCAGGTGTGCCAGCACGACTTCAGGAAACTACAAAGCCGCACCACCCGCAGAACACGCAAACACACACGGAGCAGACAGCGACCGCGCGACGAAAAACACCCACAGACACACTCATCACTCCACACCGACGAGGAACGGAACAGAGGAACGAACCGAAAAAGCGAGTCCAATGTGTCACTTCTAGACACGACTGAACAACTGAGTCACTGCGAACACGCCGACAATCCAGCGGTCCCAGACAGCACCCTCCCTACACGCCACAACTGAACAAAGCCCAGAGTCACCGTGAACGAACAAACAAAGTCCAACTGACCCATCCAACTGTTGTGTTTCGTTTAAAGTCCAGTACGGTTTATATGTGAAAAAAGTTCGAAAATAGACCATTCATTGACAGTGCGCCTTATAATCCAGAGCGCCTAATAGTGCGGAAAATACGGTAGTCACAAAGAGTCAGTGAACAAAGCACTAAAGTTTTAATCTGAGGGGAGAAAAAGAAGATTTTGTTCAAACAGAGGAGACCATGGAGCTGTTTGGTTTCACATGTGTCTGGAGAAGGCTTTCACTATACGGGTGGGAGTTTGAAGATGGAGGCAATGTGTGCCTGTTGCTGTGTGCTCCTCACCCGAGTGGACTTATTGCAGAATAAATTGTATTAGTCTGAGAGAGAAGAGGCCTGAAGCTGGAGTCCTAACACAGGAGAAGTTTATTTACAGACCCAGCACTCGGACACATGGACCCTCCACACACTGTGATAGATGTCAAACAGCCAGAGAACCTGTCTGTCTGACAAAGTGCTGTGCCTTCAGCGTGGAAATTGGCTGTGGTTACATCAATTTTCAAAACAGGAAATAAAACTGAAATGGTAAATGATCAACCAATAAGCATTCTCCCTGTCATGTCTGAAACTGAAGTGGGTAAACAAGAGAACAGAGCTTTTAATGTTTAACTTTTCTCAACATGATTCACTGTTTTTATCTTTACTGGATTAGCTGTGTATAACTCTTTAGTCTATTTTATGTGTTTGTGTTTTCTGTAAATCATTTTTGAGTGTCCTGAAAAACTCTATAGAAGTAAAATGTGTTGTTATTGTTTATTATTAAAGGGACAGTCCGAAATTTTGAACATAGGACCTCATTTCCTAGTGATCCAGAGTGTTGGAGACGTGTGGAGCCACTTTTTGAAAATATTCCATCCAGTCCTTGTATTTGCAGAGGTCGCTGGTGCTAGGCTAGTGCATGTCAATGGCCATAGTTATCCTGCCACTAAAAACAGTCTTACCCACTCCACAAAACACCCGAAGTAAATCTATTATTACACCAGACTGTCCATGTAAATGTCTGTGCTGATAGAATAATGTTTGAAATAAAACTAACCTTGCATCGCATGAATCGTCGCATGTTGAGGGACTATTTTCTCATATATCAATCCGCCGTTGCCGAGCTTTCTATCAACTCGCAACTGCTGCTCAGATATAAATCCTTCAAATGCAAGGTTGGTTTTACTTCTAAAATTATTCTATCGACACAGACATTTACATGGACAGTCTGGTGTAATAATTGTTTTGTTTTGGGTGTTTCGTGGAGTGGGTAAGACTGTTTTTAGTGGCAGGATAACTATGGCCATTGACATGCACTAGCCTAGCACCAGCGACCTCTGCAAATACAAGGACTGGATGGAATATTTTAAACAGTGCCTCCACACGTCTCCAACACTCTGGCTCACTAGGAAATGAGGTCCAATGTCCAAAATTCCGGACTGTCCCTTTAACATACACTTGAACAACTGCAGCACCTTGAACCGAATACAGTTTGGATTTTGAAAACATCACTCTACAGAATCTGCTGAGCTCCTTGACCAAAACGCCTATGTGTAAGTGTGCTGAAGGTCTCAAGAAGGTCTCACGAACGTGTCAAAAAGGTCTCAAGAAGGCCTTCAAAACGGTCAGCCATGAAGTCATTATTTAAATCCCCATATTCACCTAAAATGACTGTGGAAAACTGTGGTGCCCAGTGGGAATTGATGTCACCTTAAACATCATCACAACAAAGACCGTGTAGCTGTTCTTGGATAACTGTGGATCACACTAGTGAGTAGCAGATTTTTTTTTCTTTGTACCAAAATGACGACACAGTGCCACAAAACTTAAAACCGTGTGCATGATGTTCTCCAAAAAGTCAATGGAAATGGAGTAGATGTAGTAGAGATTAGATTATTTTTTGTAACAATATCTAAACATCTCGATATGATATTTTCACGATATGCATCTCACGATATAATATTTATTGCAACATTTTGTGGAGGCGAATAAAACTGTGAATACGCTACTTGTTCCTCTTAAAGGTTGTATAGAGGATTTTCCAAGGAACGAGAAATCCAGCGACTGTTTGTCCTTTTTCAAATGTTGCGCATGCGTGAAACCACCTCCCCTCCCCTACAGCTCCTACGTAGAAACGCCTCCTCCCGCCTCCTCTTTACGCCAGAAACAGGTTTGTTTACAGCCGGTGCGCTGCACATGACTTGTAAACAACTAACTACAGTGTTCATTAGGCAAGGTGGAGAAGTGAGGAGCGGGGGGAGCGGGTGCGCGGACATTTCGTTCGCGGACGAGAAGTGAGGAGCAGGGAGAAGAGCAGAACGGGCAGCGGGGACAGGAGCAGGAAAGGGGTGCAGAGAAGGTTGCGCGGAGATTCAGTGCGAATGAACTAGCTACAACACGCAGCAGCAAGCGGACTCTTTCTTTGCCTTGAAAATTACGTTTTTAGACATAGGATATCGCTTTCGTGTCCTGAAAAACGTTTGTCTAGCTCTTGGAAATAAAGTACGTTTTCATAATAAGCAGAAGTGACCTGTCCAGGAGTAATTTGTTGACCAGTGCGTCAGTCTTTAGACCCTGCGTCTGCTTCAGTCGCGCCATCGCTGGAATGAATCTATAAGAATCACCTTAGTTTGGCTTCGCTGCTTTTCCCCTTGTCTTCTTCTTTCAGCGACCTCAAAAACGGACTTTCTTTTGCGGCGAACTGCTCCTGGATTCTTGTTGCCATTGCAACAAACTTTGTGCTAACGGCGAGGAAGATATAGGTCAAAAAAAGCCGCTAAGAACTGTTGCGTTGGTGGAGTAAACAGCGTCTGTGCGTCTTGCGTCTGTGGACTGCGTGACAGTCGTACGTAAACCACGTACCGGCGGCGCGCAGGCAAGTCAGTTACGCTAGAAACGTAGGGAGATTGATTGACAGCCTGTCAGCTCACAGATAACGAGGCAGTGTCGTTATCTATTGGCAAATGTTTAGCCCCACCACGTCCAGAGTTGATGAATTTTTATTCTCTTTTTTTTGGTCATCATAATTACAAGGCTACTGCATCTCTATAATCTATCATTGACAACTTGAAACAAAAAAAAATCCTCCATACAACCTTTAATATGCCTTGACAAGACTTAACCCAACAAACTAAGATTTCAAAACACTTAGAACAGTTATTTCTTCACATAGTCTGCACTGAAATGGAGCAAAGGATCATGGTCTATGTAGTCCGCTCTGTTTTTTTAGCTATTTCTGCAACATAACTATTCATTAAAGCAAAGAGACTTGTAATTCGATGTCTTACGACGACCCACGAGACCTTTGACGATACGATATGACGATATTTCGGTTATTGTTACACCCCAAGTAGAGATTTCAGCGTGGTTAAGGAATCCAAATAAGGCTTAACACTCAACCAGACCTCGACATTCAAAAAACACATAAAACAGCTCACAAAGACAATTAATGTCAATGTGTAAAATGTTAGACTTTTATGGCCCTGTACGCTGCCAAGTCATTTGTACGTTTTATGATATTTCCACACTTTGAATATTGTATAACCACCTGGATACTTCCTGCCGGCTCAAATCTGAAACCAATCAAATCTCTTGTTAAAAACGCCATAAAAATATTAGATAAAACCCCAGCTCATTTCACATTTTAGAGAAGTATTGGTTATTAAACAGTAATAATTTTGTACATTTTAAAAACAGGTGTTATATTTACAAAGTTCTGCACGGACTCGCTCCTCGTTTGTTGAACTTCGCTAACAAAGATCATGAGCTGAAGGGCGTCCGGGCCTACATTTGGTCAGACTAAGCTGTCAATCAAAGGGACTCAACATTGGAACTTTTTTATATGGATAATAAGAGAAAGTCGATCATTGTTACAAACTGCACGTCAAGCTGTGACTGAAGGATAACAAGTCTGTGAACACTTTGAATCTCACCTTTTTATTGATCTACTTTCTTTTTCTGTGTTTTGCAGTTGTTTTATGTGGCACCTGTCGAGGGACAACAGAAATGGCAAAAGCCTCCTTGACCAAAAAGGCCTGCATATAAGTGTGCCAAAGGTCTCAAGAAGGTCTCAAGAAGGTCTCAAGAAGGTCACAAGAAGGTCTCAAGAAGGTCACAAGAAGGTCTCAAGAAGGTCTCAAGAAGGTCACAAGAAGGTCTCAAGAAGGTCACAAGAAGGTCACAAGAAGGTCTCAAGAAGGTCTCAAGAAGGTCACAAGAAGGTCTCAAGAAGGTCTCAAGAAGGTCACAAGAAGGTCTCAAGAAGGTCACAAGAAGGTCTCAAGAAGGTCACAAGAAGGTCTCAAGAAGGTCACAAGAAGATCACATGAAAGTCACATGAAGGTCACAAGAAGGTCTCAAGAAGGTCACAAGAAGGTCTCAAGAAGGTCACAAGAAGGTCACAAGAAGGTCTCAAGAAGGTCTCAAGAAGGTCTCACGAAGGTCACAAGAAGGTCACAAGAAGGTCACAAGAAGATCACATGAAAGTCACATGAAGGTCACAAGAAGGTCACAAGAAGGTCACAAGAAGGTCACAAGAAGGTCTCAAGAAGGTCACAAGAAGGTCTCAAGAAGGTCACAAGAAGGTCACAAGAAGGTCACAAGAAGGTCTCAAGAAGGTCTCAAGAAGGTCACAAAAGGTCTCAAGAAGGTCTCAAGAAGGTCACAAGAAGGTCTCAAGAAGGTCACAAGAAGGTCTCATGAAGGTCACAAGAAGATCACATGAAAGTCACATGAAGGTCACAAGAAGGTCTCAAGAAGGTCACAAGAAGGTCTCAAGAAGGTCTCAAGAAGTCACAAGAAGGTCACAAGAAGGTCTCAAGAAGGTCTCAAGAAGGTCACAAGAAGATCACATGAAAGTCACATGAAGGTCTCAAGAAGGTCTCAAGAAGGTCACAAGAAGGTCTCAAGAAGGTCTCAAGAAGGTCTCAAGAAGGTCACAAGAAGGTCTCAAGAAGGTCTCAAGAAGGTCACAAGAAGTCACAAGAAGGTCTCAAAAGGTCTCAAAAGAAGGTCTCAAGAAGGTCTCAAGAAGAAGTCACAAGAAGATCACAAAAAGGTCTCAAGAAGGTCTCAAGAAGGTCACAAGAAGATCACAAGAAAGGTCACAGAAGGTCACAAGAAGAAGGTCACAAGAAGGTCTCAAGAAGGTTCAAGAAGGTCACAAGAAGGTCTCAAGAAGAAGTCACAAGAAGGTCTCAAGAAGGTCACAAGAAGGTCTCAAGAAGGTCACAAGAAGGTCTCAAGAAGGTCACAAGAAGGTCACAAGAAGGTCACAAGAAGGTCACAAGAAGGTCTCAAGAAGGTCTCAAGAAGGTCACAAGAAGGTCTCAAGAAGGTCACAAGAAGGTCTCAAGAAGGTCACAAGAAGGTCTCAAGAAGGTCACAAGAAGGTCACAAGAAGGTCTCAAGAAGGTCACAAGAAGGTCTCAAGAAGGTCACAAGAAGGTCACAAGAAGGTCTCAAGAAGAAGGTCTCAAGAAAGGTCACAAGAAGGTCTCAAGAAGGTCACAAGAAGGTCTCACAAAGAAGGTCACAGAAGGTCAAGAAGGTCTCAAGAAGGTCACAAGAAGGTCTCAAGAAGGTCACAAGAAGGTCTCAAGAAGGTCACAAGAAGGTCTCAAGAAGGTCACAAGAAGTCAAGAACAAGAAGGTCTCAAGAAGGTCTCAAGAAGGTCACAAGAAGGTCACTCAAGAAGGTCTCAAGAAGGTCACAAGAAGGTCTCAAGAAGTCACAGAAAGTCACAAGAAGGTCACAAGAAGGTCTCAAGAAGGTCTCAAGAAGGTCACAAGAAGGTCTCAAGAAGGTCTCAAGAAGGTCACAAGAAGATCACAAGAAGGTCTCAAGAAGGAAGAAGGTCTCAAGAAGGTCTCAAGAAAGGTCACAAGAAGGTCTCAAGAAGGTCACAAAGAAGATCACATGAAAGTCACATAAAGGTCACAAGAAGGTCTCAAGAAGGTCACAAGAAGATCACATGAAAGTCACATGAAGGTCTCAAGAAGATCACATGAAAGTCACATGAAGGTCACAAGAAGGTCTCAAGAAGGTCACAAGAAGGTCTCAAGAAGGTCACAAGAAGGTCTCAAGAAGGTCTCAAGAAGGTCTCAAGAAGGTCTCAAGAATGAGCACCTTTGGTATAATGTGGCATATTTAACTAACTAACTGTAACTGTAACAGATATTCACTGTCCCACTCAAAAAAAAAAAAAAAATCAATCAACAAATCTAACTGGACTGTACGGTCAGAGGGAGTGGTGACCAGACAAACCAGGCTGGACTCTCTACTCAAGTTCTTACTGTGAACAGGACTTGCATCTTCACAAACCTGACTCTGATTTCCATGGAAATGCTGTTTCCTTTGGCTCTCATATTTCATAGTGTGGTGTGAAAAATTTGCCTAGTTCCTTCTCACCAACCAGGTCAGGAATCGGAATACACCGGACTTTTTGTAAGAACGCCGGAAGTTGTAGACCGTGCACCGACCAATCAGCGAAGATCTGTGAAGCCATGACGTCAAACTCAAGCCCCTGTCTGACACAAAAGTAAACAAAACGGTTGAGAAGGATGTAGACGAAGCCATACATTCTGTGTTTTCAGTGATTCCCAAAATTGAGGACTTAAAGCTGGAACAAAGTGAATCTTTAGTGAATTTTGTCAAGGGATAAAAAGACATTATTGCTCTTCTTCCTATGGGATTTGGAGCATTACAGACGTCACGACCAAACAGCAGTGATTGGTTAAATAAAAAAAGTACCTGCCTACTGTTGAGCAAACAAATCCTAATGCTGCGAGGTCAGACGGTTTCCACAAAGTGAAGCCGGCTGATGAATCAACCTGCATAAAGTTTCTGGCTGGGGCCTGATTTTGTTAGTTAACTGTTGTCTACATTTGGTTTTCAAGAATACAGATTACACAGAATTGTCTTTTTGAGCGTTCAACCATGTCATATTGTTGTTCCATCATCAAAAAACACACCTGGAGTTATATTTTGTTACTTTCACACTTGTTTCTAATTTAAAGTCATCTTCTCTCAGCTTCAAAAATGCTCCGGTTGAATTTTGCCCAAATTGTTGCGTCACAGGTAAAAATCCAGACTTCTCCTGCGCAGATTTTAAGCTCATAAACCATCTCCAGACTCATTCTGCGGTCAAATTATGTCCACAAGGAACACAACGTTCTTTTATTAGTCTATTTCATAATTGCTCATTCCTGTTGCTGACATCAGAGTGAGCAGCACTGTGTAACTTTTTAGTTGAGGGTCCATCACCTGCTTGTTTCTATGGATACGTTATTGCTCTGCCTGGAATGTTCCACAGTGTGACGTTAAACAGCTCTACACATTTTATTGAGTTACCGGTGGTTTTATAGCTCAAAAATGCCACGAAAAACAGGCATTCTGACTCTGAGTGGGGTCACCTCTCCAGAGATCTGACCTGTAACCATTGTTGGGGAGTAACGGATTACATGTACAGGTAATCAGAGTACAAATTAACTGTATTCAGTTACAGTTACTGTTTCAATGAGTGGTAATTGGATTACTTTTACTTTGTTAAAATAAATGGATTACAGGGCAGGTATTTTCCTGTTTTCACATTTTGGGCTAAACCAGGACTAAACCAGGACTAAACTAGGACTAAACTAGGAAAACCAGGTCTAAAACTAGGACTAAACCAGGAGGACTAAACCAGGACTAAACTAGGAACTAAACCAGGACTAAACTAGGACTAAACCAGGACTAAACTAGGACTAAACCAGGACTAAAAGGACTAAACCAGGACTAAACTAGGACTAAACCAGGTCTAAACCAGGACTAAACCAGGACTAAACCAGGACTAAACTAGGACTAAACCAGGACTAAAAGGACTAGGACTAAACCAGGAGGACTAAACTAGGACTAAAAACTAAACCAGGACTAAACCAGGACTAAACTAGGACTAAACCAGGACTAAACTAGGACTAAACCTAAACCAGGTCTAAACCAGGACCAGGACTAAACTAGGACTAAACCAGGACTAAACTAGGACTAAACCAGGACTAAACTAGGACTAAACCAGGACTAAACCAGGACTAAACCAGGACTAAACCAGGACTAAACTAGGACTAAACCAGGACTAAAACTAAACCAGGACTAACTAAACCAGGACTAAACCAGGACTAAACCAGGACTAAACCTAGGACTAAAACTAAACCAGGACTAAACCAGGACTAAACCAGAACTAAACCAGGACTAAAAGAGGACTAAACCAGGACTAAACTAGAACTAAACCAGGACTAAACTAGGTCTAAACCAGGACTAAACTAGGACTAAACCAGGACTAAACCAGGACTAAACTAGGACTAAACCAGGACTAGGAAACTAGGAACTAAACTAGGACTAAACCAGGACTAAACCAGCCAGGACTAAACCAGGACTAAAAGGACTAAACCAGGACTAAACCAGGACTAAACCAGGACTAAAAGGACTAAAAGGACTAAACCAGGAACTAGGACTAGGACTAAACTAGGACTAAACCAGGGGACTAAACCAGGACTAAACCAGGACTAAACCAGGACTAAACTAGGACTAAACCAGGACTAAACCAGGTCTAAACCAGGACTAAACCAGGATTAAACCAGGACTAAACAATATGACACCTAACAGTAGCGTGGACGTATATATAAGGTTGAAAATCTTAATCCTGTGCTGTGAACCATTCCAGACAAATCAATAACACCTCCAAGGACACAATAACTTGACGGAACCTCCATGCGAAAAAACTGAAAATGCAAAATCCTAATCCTAAAGTGTCCAAAAGCCTGTTTAAAATGGGTTTAAAACCGCAAAAAAACGCAACATAAGTGTCCTTTAACCTCGACCGGTCCCTCTCCGTGTTTGCGTATGTCATGTGATCCGGCGCGGAGGTGTGTCCCGGGCGGGGGTGACCTCGGGGACGTGTCCTCAGTCCCCCTCCGCAGCTCCTGTTTGTGGAGGTCTTGTTCCCACCGCTGCTTGTTTATCTCAAAGCCCCGGTCCGGAGCCGCGCGCACAGACACATGTGGCCTCCAGACTTCTGCCGATATCCCGGTTCCTCACGGTCCTTCTCCCCGTGGGCCTGTCCTGTCCTCCTCTCATATTTCTCCTGCCGTTTCTCATCCCGAAGGTGAAGGCTCTGACGTGTGGTTCTAATAGGCCTCCGCTTTATCTTGTTTAGGAAAATTACAACTGTTTATGCATTTTAAAGAACTCATACCGTGCGTTTTTGTGGCTTTAATTCTCTTTTAAACATTCTTGGGATTAGTTTTTCACATTTTCTATCTTAAACAAACATCTGTAGTTGGAAAATACACTTTATAAACTACACTTCTGTTTTCAATGAGGTATTTGGGCGTTATGGAGCTCCCTCTGCTGTCAGCAACGGGTATAAACAATGGAAAATAAACAAATAAAGCCAGAGAATGTTACGCTAATAGAGCCAAGTGTTAGTTGTGAACAGTTGGTGTTAGTTGGTGATGGTTTATGGGCTTAAAAACGGAACAGGAAAAGTCAGATTTTTTAGCTGTGACGTAACAATCTGGGCAAAATGCAATTGGAGCGAGCTCAGAGAAGATTATGGATTAAAGGTGCATTGTGCAACTTTTCTGGTGGACGGTGCATCAAATGATTTTCTGAATGGAGATGTTAAACCTTTCTATCTTCATGGAGACCAAACCAGACAAGTTACAGGTCAGATCTGTGGAGAGGCATCCCCGCTCACAGTCAGTTTTTTATTATTATTATTATTAAGGACAACAGAATATAACATTTAAAAAAATAATTCACATTTAACGAGTTACAATAATCAGCATAAAACAGAAGTATTGATATTGGTAATTGTGTGTGTAATAGCTGTAAAATTATGTCGCCATGACAACCTACTCATAGTTTGGAGCATCACCTTTTTTGCTTTGTTTACGCTGTGGGAACTGCGCCTCAAACCAGAACTAAAACCAGGACGAAACCTGGTCTAAACCAGGACTAAACCAAGATTTAACTAGAACTAAAACCAGGATTAAACCAGAATTTAAATCAGAAACAAAACCAGGACCAAATCAGGACTAAACCAGGATTTAAATCAGAAATAAAACCAGGACTAAACCAGGTCTAAACCAGCACTAAATCAGGACTAAAACAAACCAGGACTAAACCAGAACTAAAACTGGGACTAAACCAGAACTAAAACCAGGACTAAACCAGTTCTAAACCAGGTCTAAACCAGGTTTTAAATCAGAACTAAAACCAGGACTAAACCAGGATGAATCTAGAACTAAAACCAGGACTCAACCAGGTCTAAAATAGCACTAAATAAGGACTGAATCAGGACTAAAACAAACCAGGACTAAACCAGAACTAAAACTGGGACTAAACCAGAACTAAAACCAGGACTAAACCAGGTCTAAACCAGCACTAAATCAGGACTAAAATAGGGACCAAACCAGAACTAAAAACATGACTAAACCGGGACTAAAATCAAGTCTAAACCAGGTCCAAACCAGGACTAAATCTAGGTCTAAACTACGTCTAAACAAGACTAAAATCAGGATTAAAATCACGACTAAAACCAGGTCTAGACCAGGATTTAACCAGGACTAAACCATGCTGTGATAGGGGTTTGTCTTTATTTACTTCAAGGGGAGACTCACATTCACCCAATTTGAAAACCCCTGATTTAGACAATAGAATTAAATTTTCAACATTAACTGGTAGAACTTTCTTTTATATTTTTATATTATATAAGGTTAATTTCTGTCCTGTGAACGTGACTTTTTTACTATCGTTACCGGGTCAAATGAGTATCGAGTTTCAATACTAGTTTTAGAATCGATTCGCGTCTGATTTTTATACTTTTGACAAATCTGCTCCATGAGGCATCGGTAAAATACGGCGCCCCCTAGTGGAGTTCCTGGTGGAGTTTCATTTGCCTTTAATAAATTAGAACAATCAAAAGAGCCAATTCTGTTCTTGATCCAACCCAAATGTGTTTTCCTCTGTATCCTGGGCCTGTTTTGTAGAGACAACACAGCTCTGAGCCAGTTTCCTTTGACCTTTCCCAGGTATTTTAACAGCTCCATCTTCCCACTATTGAAACATTTGGCCGGGGCTGGATAATTATGTGAGTGTGAGAGTAGAAACAGCTCATCCCGCTCCAGAAGGCCGCCCTCTCTACTATTTAAGAGCGTTTAGACAACCGCACAAGAAAAACACCATAACCCAGGGATTAGTGTACGTGAGAATTGCTATAAAAGTGACACGGGGGATCTGGGCAGGCAGGATGCTCTGGTTTTAGATGCAATATGTTCAAAGTGGGAGAAGTGCTTTGCCCAAGGACATAACAGCAGCATGCACGATGTATAGAGACAAGCCATGACCCAGATTTAAACATGAAGCTTTTGTGAATTAAAGGGCCTCATCACAAACATAACTGGAGTTGTGTTTTGTTTCATTCACACGTTTAACAAATCCTGCATATTTAGAGTGAGAGCCTGTCCACACAACAATGTTTTTTTTGGAATTTGTGTTCGTTTTGGCCTTTCGTCCGCTCATAGCCGGTGTTTTGGGTGAAAACGGTGTTTTTTGAGAACAGGTTCCAGGGTGGAGAAATCTGAGAACGTCTGTGTTGCGTTGTCGTGCGAACAAGCAAACCGCAGCTTGTGGAAAACGATGACTTCGCGACCCCGTCATCTCCAGAGTCTTCCAGTCATCGATCTGGCCTCCGTGGACCACAAGACCGTTGCCGAAATGTGACAAGGTGTGGCCTACGAAGCTGCTCCCGTCCTAACCCCTCCCGTCCTTAAAGGTTGTATAGAGGATTTTTTTAAAGGAAAGAGAAATCCAGCGACAGTCCTTGACACCACCTTCCTCCTCCACGGCTCCCTCTAGAAATAACTTAGAGACCGACACCTCAGTTTTTAGACCCTTCGTCCGCTTCAGTCGCGCAATCACTGAAAGGAATCTCCAAGAATCACCTCAGTTCGTCTTCGCTCCTTTTCTCCTTCTCTTCGTCTTTCAGCGACCTCAAAAACCGACTTTCTTTTGCGGCGAACTGGTCGTCGATTCTCGTCCGACATCGCGACAAACTTTGTGCGAAGTGCGAGAGAGCCACAATTAGAAAAAGCCTCTAAGACCCGCTGCGTAGTTACCTTAGAAACGTAGGGAGTTTGATTGACGACCTGACAGCCAATAGAAAATGAGGCAGCCTCATTTTCTATTGGCTGATGTTTATCTGGCCTCAACACGTCCACAGTTGATAGATTTTCTTTCTTTTTTTTTTTGGTCATCATAATTACAAAGCTGCTGCGTCTCTGTAATGGTGTTTTAAACTTTCACTGACAATTTGAAACAAACAAAAAATCCTCCATACAACCTTTAACCTGAATACTTCATGACATCACAAGGTGGAACACAGCGTTTTGAGCTTTGGAGAAGAAAAATAAAGGGTTACTGAAATGTGTGAATGAAACAAAACATAACTCTGCGTATGTTTGTGAGGAAGTAACAACATTTATATTATATAATTATGCCTTATTTGACACACGTCTCTTGCTATTTTTTGTTCTTTTTTTATTATATTGATGCTGTGGAAGTTGTGCGTAATGAAAAGGAGCCGACAACTTCTCACATTTCAGACACAGAAAGCCGTGTGTCGCTTTATTAACCGACTAGAAAACTCTAGACAAAAATGGCAACAGCACGTCTCAAACGTCATCGGGTCTTAAAGGAACCTCAACTATACTGTGTATAGAGCACAAGCCTGAAAACTGTGAACACTCAACATAAAGCGCTTAATCAATACCTGAGTGGAACGACACATAAAACAACAGCATGTAACTAATGTGTCTCCAGTTAGAGGTGAATTATTTATATGCTAAAAGCACTACAATGCTCTTTTATGTTATTAAGTTCTTTTTTCAGACCAAGAATTTGTTTTCAGACCTGACAGTTTCACTACTCACTAGCGGTTTTCATTAATAAGTAATAACATAAATTATCGGAAGATCAAATGAACCTTGTTGGACTATTGTTGTGTTTTGTTATTGTAATAATAATTGTTATTTTACTGTGATTTGTGGGCTACTGTGTCCAAGTAAATTCCCTGGAGGATCAATAAAGTAAAATAAAGGTATAGGTAAAAAGATATACTAACATTTGTTAACCCTGGAGAACCCAAGAACCCTTTTCTTCTATGGAAAATTATGAACTATGCATTAAATGACTGCTATAAGTTCACTGAACACCAGAATATACACTTTTTCAATATTTTAACCCTTTACTCCTTAATTTAGGAATAGGGACAAATCTGACCCATTGGGACTTTTAGGCGAATCATTTCATAGAATCACAATAACAAACACTGTCACTGCAAACAATTTTACTTTTAGGAAAATAATCAGTCAACCACACAGCTACATTTAAAGGTTGTATAGAGGATTTTCCAAGGAACGAGAAATCCAGCGACTGTTTGTCCTTTTTCAAATGTTGCGCATGCGTGAAACCACCCCCCCTCCCCTACAGCTCCTACGTAGAAACGCCCTCCCTCCTCTCCTCCTTACGCCAGAAACAGGTTTGTTTACAGCCGGTGAGCTGCACATGACTTGTAAACAACTAACTACAGTGTTGGTTAGGCAAGACGGAGAAGTGAGGAGCAGGGAGAAGAGCGGAGCAGGGAGAGGAGAGAGGAGAGAGGAGAGGGGAGAGGGGAGAGAGGAGAGGAGAGAGAGGAGAGGGGAGCGGTGCGTGGAGATTCCGTGCCCGGAGAAGTGAGGAGCAGGGGGAAGAGTGGATCGGGCAGCGGGGACAGGAGCAGGAAAGGGGAGCAGAGAAGGTTGCGCGGAGATTCAGTGCGAATGAACTAGCTACAACACGCAGCAGCAAGCGGACTCTTTCTTTGCATTGAAAATTACGTTTTCAGACATAGGATATCGCTTTCGTGTCCTGAAAAACGTTTGTCTAGCTCTTGGAAATAAAGTACGTTTTCATAATAAGCAGAAGTTTCCTGTCCAGGAGTAATTTGTGGACCAGTGCGTCAGTCTTTAGACCCTGCGTCTGCTTCAGTCGCGCCATCGCTGGAATGAATCTACAAGAATCACCTTAGTTTGGCTTCGCTGCTTTTCCCCTTGTCTTCTTCTTTCATCGACCTCAAAAACGGACTTTCTTTTGCGGCGAACTGCTCCTGGATTCTTGTCGCCATTGCAACAAACTTTGTGCGAACTGCGAGGAAGATATAGGTCAAAAAAAGCCGCTAAGAACTGTTGCGTTGGTGGAGTAAACAGCGTCTGTGCGTCTTGCGTCTGTGGACTGCGTGACAGTCGTACGTAAACCACGTACCGGCGGCGCAGGCAAGTCAGTTACGCTAGAAACGTAGGGAGTTTGATTGACAGCCTGTCAGCTAACAGATAACGAGGCAGTGTCGTTATCTATTGGCAAATGTTTAGCCCCACCACGTCCAGAGTTGATGAATTTTTATTCTCTTTTTTTTGGTCATCATAATTACAAGGCGACTGCATCTCTATAATGCTATCATTGACAATTTGAAACAAAAAAAAATCCTCCATACAACCTTTAACAGCTACATTTTTGCTTTATTTCTTGCATGTCAGAACTGGATTTCTAATGTACAAACACACTTTGGCCAACCGAAACAAGAACACAAGGCCAAAATCACTTAAAAGTGCACTGTGTAACTTTTTGGTTGTGGATCCGTTACCTGCTTGTTTCTATGGAGATGTCACTGCTCTGCCTGAAATGTTCCACAGTGTGACATTAAAGAGCTCTACTTTACCTTTATTCAATTACAGGTGGTTTTATATCTCAAAAATACCTAGGGAAAAAAATAACATTCTGACTGTACTCTGCACAGTAGAGGTGGGACCAAGTCTTTGTTTTGCAAGTCTCAAGTCTTTGACCTCGAGTCCGAGTCAAGTCCAAAGTCAAATACAGGTACGTCAAAGTCGAGTCTCGAGTCACTGGCCCATAAGTCCAAGTTAAGTCCAAGTCGTCTGCTTTGAGCTTCAAGTCAATTTCAAGTCTTTAAACCAAAGTACCAAATAAAGCTTAGATTTTTGCAATATATATGAATTTTAAGATAGATTGTACTTCAAAAATCATAGTATATTTATATATGAGTATTTACAGAGTATGTAAGAGTTGCAGAAATTAATTTAGTTCGTTTTTCTTTTTTAAATGTCTTGACAAGATCTTAGTGTGAATCATTACGGTCAGAACAGAAAGAATTCAGATTTAAAAGTGCATCTCAAGTCCCAAGTCACTGACCTTCAAGTCCAAGTCGAGTCCCAAGTCTTAGTCCATTTCATCCAGTCAAGTCTCAAGTCCTAAAAATAGTGACTCGACTCTGACCTGTAACTTGGTCTGGTTTGGTTCCCTTCAAAATAGAAAGGTTTAGCGTCGTACTGTGAAACATTCCAGACAAAGCAACAGCATCTCCATGGGGAAAAGTTACACAATGCACTTTTAAATAACCAAAACAAAGCAGAACAGTCAGGTAACATGAATCGCATTAGAAGAACAATACAAGTGCTGTCTCATAAACCAGGGGCCTGTCCGTATATTGACATGTCCAATTATGGAGATGTAGCTCTGAGCCGATCTGGACTCGTTCACTAACAGGTTCAAGATGCCCTGTGCCCTGGTTTCACGACGTCTGGTCCGGGTGAAGAATGGAGCTGCTGAAATGTACTTTGGCTCGGGCCCAGCTCCCCGCCCCCTGACCATGAGGTGTGTGGTTCATTATGGGCAGGCTGGAGCGGTCAGTTGAATAGAACGTAGAAACTCAAACAGAAATAGAAACTCAGTACCGATTCTGATATCACAATGGGATTTGTTTGGTCAGTAGAATGTGATTTTCAGCATTACGTCATAGTACTTTTTAATATTCTCATCTGGTCTTATATCCGTGTGGGCTCTCAATGGTCCAGGTAGGTTCCATAGTGTCCATGGGCGTAAACTAGTCTGTGTGCTCTTATACTTGCTCTGATACAGCTCAAAATCATTCTAAAACTATTCAGGAAAGCTTCATTTCTGTCCTTTTTTTAGTATCAATACTTGCTCTAGTTTTGATTCTAGTTTTAGTATTGATTTTCAGTACTTTTGACAATGCTCTTCTTGCTTGTTTCCATGCAAATCTTATCCCTTTGGCTATACTTTTTCACAATATAGCGAAAAACATATCTATCTTCATGGAGAATGTTCCGAAGTATGGTTTTAACATGCTACTTTTCTTAGAATTATGCAGGTAACAAGCCACCTCCAGAAAGTTACATACTGTGTCTTCAAATAGTTCATGCCCATTATCTTTCTATGTCCTAAGTAAACATGCTTAAATCTAATAAAGATTGTGTTTAGTTCAGTTTATATAGAGACTAAACATGTATCAGTTCCATTCTGACACATTTTTTTCCAATAATATGTGCTTCAATTAGTCAAAGACAAAGACAAAACACAACTAATAATAAATGAATATGATTTGGTTGTATTAGTTTTAGTGGCTTGTCAAAGTCTGATCCTGTCAGATCTTAGATGTTAAGCCAGACTGGGCCTGGTCAGTACTTGGATGGGAGACCACTGGGAAAAACAGGTGCCACAGGGGGGCACCGGTGGCAGAAACTGTCATTGTGTCCTTAGGCAAGTGGTGGTCGGAGGGACTGATGGTGCAGATTGGCACGGCAGTTGCACTTCAGTCAGTCTGCCTCAGGGCAGCTGTGGCTACAATAGTAGTTTACCATCAGCAGGTCTGGAGTGAATGAATAAGGCTTTGTGACAAATGTATGTGAAAAGCGCTACATAAATGAACTTACTTAAATTACTGCGATAACTTGAAGTCTGGAACTGCATTGTGCACTCTTTCCAGCAGATGGCGCCACAATATTTAATCTCACAAACCTCATTTGTAAACTTTCAGCTTCAAAAGGTTAAAAAAATACTGACAAGACAGTGAAATGTAATGAAAGATAAAGAAATTCACCATATTGTTATCTGACTGATCAATAGTTTTAGCAACAACATTATAAAGCAACATTCATTCACACCATTTTCACAATAGGCAATAGAGTTTTGTATCATTAAAAAGTTGTCGATGCCATGCATACCCCGATACATAGGCCTCAATACAAAACGATACATATCTCGATACAGTGAACTTTTTATTCAATACGATATAAACGATATATTAAATACAATATATTTTAAATTGATTCGATACGGTTCAATAAAAAATGATGGCTAAATCAAGGCTGTGATACTAAAAGTCTTTGTTAAACCACTTCTTGTGAAAAGTAAATATGAAGCACACACACTTTACTCATTAAAACAGTGAATATATCAAATGTGTTGCATAAACAAGTTTTCTTCCTCTGAACAAGCAAAAAAAACTGTAGCTGTAACAAACTAATTTAGTAAAATATATAAAAAAATACTCTTGGCGATATATTGATACAGCAGCCCACGATACCGATACTGTATCATCACATTAAATAGTACGATATGGCAATATTTCAATATTTTTGCACACCCCTAATAGGCAATGTGGGCGAAGTGCCTTGCCTAAGGACACAACAACAGCTTTTTGCCACTGGAGTCCCACTGTGGCACCTGAAATTCTCGACGGTCTCCCATCCAAGTACTGAACAAGCCCAGGCCTGCTTAGCTTCAGACATCTGACGAGATCAGGATCCACTAAAAACTAGTAAAACTGGCAAAACTAACAACAACCAGCATGCTAACCGTGTACTTTCTGATTATTGTACACTTTATAATAGATGTAGTACACAGAGGACTTATTTTGACCTCAAGAGCTGCTTTTCCAGTTATTATACACTTCTATCTTGCTCAAATTTGGCCCAAAGTCTGTTATTTCGGGAGGTGCAATGTTACGTTTAAAGCCCGGCTATTTTGGAGTAAATTAGAACACACATCCGGGTAATGAGTGTTTATTCCAAACGCAGCTGTCCGCCTCCCTCTCTGCGCCTCTTCTTCTTCCTCTTCCTCCTCTTATAGACCACACCGGGGCCGGCTCGCATCACCTGCACGGACACAAACATACACGGACAACAGACACATTATGCACGCACACGCCAAGTAAACCGGCCAACATGTGCGTGTGTACAGCAATCACGCATAAAGCTATTTACAGATGCACACAGATACACACGGACATCTGGAGGTTTAACTAGAATATTTGCAAAATGAGAAAATGTTATGGTATAAGAGTGTAGGTTAGGCGTGTCCAAACTATGGCCAAATATGATCTTCAGACTCATTCTGTTCGTTCTCATGTATACAGCTGCGCAATTTTACCTAAAAAAACATAAAAAAGGTAAAGTTGTAGTGCAGTAAACAGTAAACTCCATTTGGTTATAATTTTTGTTGAGGACTGAAAAAGGAAAAGGAAACTAAAAGCAGCTAAAATGTGATGTTACTTAAATGTACGTGTAATAAATATAGTTACACTTACCACTTTCAATACTACCATATTTTTTGGACTATAAGTCGCTCGAGTATAGGCAAGTTTCATTGTTGACAAAAGCGCGCGTTGCATGCTGGGAATTACTTTGGTCAGCGGCAATAAACACTAATTCAACATAACGGACGGAGCGAGAAAGCACGTAAAGGGTATTGATCCCAGTTATTTATCCACTCTAACGGCAGAGGACCCAAGACCATTTGACCAGAAATTGGTCATAAGCATCGATGGACGACAAATCACCCTTTTCAACCCCGACAAAAGGTCAACGAAACCAAATTTCTGGTCGGACAACTACCTGGACAAATATTCACCTCGGCGATATCCACAATGACTTGGTGGAAACTCCTGGGCCATTCACAGCAGAAAAGATGAAAACCTCCAAGAGTCTCGATGTGTTGTTGAACTTGTTGGAGTCCACGGTTTGTTAGGATCTTCTACGTTTGCTCTGCGGATGTTTGAAAGCCGTTTAATTCACCGTTAACGGTTCTTATCACTCAGAATACGAAAAAGACATTTTCCTTCTTCCATGCTTCTATTTGTGCATCCGATAATGCAGCAGGAATTTACCGTTATCGAGGATAAATACGCGAGGTTACGCACTGTGTTTGACCTCTACCGTGTTTCTTGCCTCCGACCAAAATATTTCCCAGCATGCAACGCGGGCTTTTAATAACAATGACATCAGCTGAAACTTGCCTATAAGTCACACCAGCCAAAAATGAGTGATGAAGAAGAAAAAAGCATATATAAGTCGCACTTTTTGGGGAAACGTATTTTATAAAATCAGAGACCAGGAAGCGACATTTCATCTTGAAAATGAAGTAATAGTAATAACAACAGAACAGAGAACAACAGACTGTTAATGTCACATATGAACAGTTCTTCAGATAAACTATAACATAAACAACAGAACAGAACAAGTTTAACAAACTCTCCATCTCACTCCAAATCACTAAATCCATTCAATTCTTCATCCTCGGTGTCACTTCTGAGCAACTCCACGACCTCCAGAGGTAAACAGAGCGCCGCTTCCTCTTTTGCACTGTTGTCAGACTCAGCATCAGTTCCAGTTAGAATTATTACGGCCTTTCTAAATCTAAAGGATGGTTTTGGTGTCACTGAAGTTCAGGCTTTGTCGATCCATCCAGTGACTTCCAGGAAAGTTGGATAGTGCACCCGCCCTGTTACCATGAAGCTGTGTTCTCCATCCCCGCTTTCCGCCAGTCACTCAAGTTTCTTGCCCACTCCAAACTTTCTTTCTGCTGCTCGATTACCATTTTCGGCTGAATATTTCACTACTTGTAGCAGGACAGAGGCTCTTTCTGCAGGAGACATACACAGTAGAGTGAAGTGACAGTGGTACAGTAGGAACAGGAGCAGCAGATACTGACACACAAGACTAGAGCCTCTCGTGTTTGTCAGTGTGAACATTTTAATAAATAAGTCACAGGAAACAGCCAGACCATGAAAAAGTGCGACTGATAGTCTGAAAAATACGGTATAATGTTAAAGCTGCACTGTGTCACTTTGTCGGTGGAGGGCCTGCCACCTTGTTTGTCTCCATGGAATGTCATTATTTGCCTAGAATGTTCCACAGTATGGCATTAAGTATGTATGTATGTTCTAGTATCTTCGTGGAGACAAACATGTGATGTCTGCAGGCCAAGTTACAGGTTACAAGGTTTTTCTAGTTTTTTTTAATAGTTTTGGAGAAATAAAATCACCTATAATTGAATAAATGCAAGATGGACAAGTTTAATGCCATATTGGGGAACATTACAAAGCAAAAGTATGCAATTTCTATGAAGGCAAGAACCTGAAAGTTGCACAGTGCACGTTTATGCCTTTTGCACTTTGCACTATTTACATTTATTATTTATACGCATGGGGGTGAGAAACACAATTTGGATTCTTTATATGTTTTTCGTATGAACAATTGACAATAAACTTTTTTGAACTTTGAACTTTCGAACTTTAAGTACTACCTGATACTTGATATCAACTGATGACAGTGCAGACGCTGAAAACAGCATTTATTTCTTTTAAACTAAAATACAATAAGGCAAAACATCATAATTACTTGAGAAATGTAACTACAGAACAGCTTTGAATAAATAAAAGTGCAAACTTGAGGTGTCTTTCTGACAAAACTGGGAAATTGTTTTATTTTATCACTTTATCTGTCCAGCCACATTATCGACTGTATCGATCTTTGGAAGCCGATGTCCGATACAACACATTTTTCAGTATTTTTCAATATCAGATCCCTAGTATCATCATCATCATCATCATCATCATCAACTCTAATCCAAGTTGCCCCTTTCCTGGAAACATACTCATGCTGAATTTCCGTTTCTGAAGCCTCGAGGAACGAGCTGAGAGGAGGTAAGGGAGGTAAAGTTGATTATTTTCTAAACTCAGGCGTCCAGCTCAGTTGGCTCAAATGATCATCAACTTTTTTGTGGAAATGAACTAAATCACTAAATCTTTTGAGCTTAAAGTGGCAGAAATGTGCTAAACTAATATTTTTGTTGGTCTGATGTGTGCACTTATTTCAATATAGGCAAAGATTAATGTATAAGTGAGTAAAGTAAGCTTCTTCAGTGGATATGCCTATTTTGAGCCGTGTCCCCTGGCCCAGCAGTTTTACCCAAAACCATTGATTTGTCATGGTTTTATACAAGAAATGCCCCAGATGTGCCTATTTTGGGCCAATTTGATACCCACTAACAGTAAACAAGGGAATGACTTGTCATTTGTTTAGCCACAATACTGAAAAATGTGCTTGAAAATGACCAGAACACAAAAAAATGCACTGGCTGAAGGCTCTTCGATTATATAGTGACTCACAAATGAGTTGTGAAGCAGATGCGAATAAGTCATGAATGAACCGAGTGTAATAAGTGTCTTTTCACAATTTTATTACCAGTGTTGGGGAGTAACAGATTACATGTACCGGAGTTACGTAATCAGAGTACAAATTATGAGTAACTGTATTCGGTTTCAATGAGTGGTAATTGGATTACAGTTACTTTGTTGAAGTAAATGGATTACATGGCGGTATTTTTCTGTTTTCACATTTAGGCTATATCCCTTTTTCTTTTTTTTTTCCCTGGCAATTCCACTCATTATTGCCGGACACTAAATCAGGTCCAAACCAGGTCAAAACCAGGTCTAAACCAGATTTAAACCAGGACTAAACCAGGTCTAAATCAGGTCCAAACCAGGTCCAAAACCAGGTCTAAACCAGATTTAAACCAGGACTAAACCAGGTCTAAATCAGGTCCAAACCAGGTCCAAACCAGGTCTAAAACCAGTTTTAAATCAAAACTAAACCGGGTCTAAACCAGGTCTAAACAGGTCTAAAACCAGGTCTAAACCAGGTCTAAAACAGGATTTAACAGGACTAATCATGCTGCGTGGACATGTCTCCTCGTTTTCTATCAATAATATTTTTAATACGGTAAAGTAAAGTCTGGAATTTTTTATTGTCTTATGTGAAGATCCTCGTCTTTGCTTCTCTACAGCAAATCAAGTAATCCAAAGTATTCAGATTACGTTACTCACTTTAAGTAATTTAATGGATTCAGGTACAAACTACATTTTGGGGATGTAATCTGTAATCTGTAGGGGAATACATTTTAAAAGTAACCTTCCCAACACTGTTTATTACTACCAAGAAAAAAAAAAAAAAAACAAACAAAACAAAAACACTAGGATCATGTAAAGTGAACATGAGTCCCTGCCTCAAGTGCAGGAGTTCAAGTATCTCTGGGTCTTGTTCACAAGTGAGGGGAGGATGGAGTGTGAGATTGACAGGTGGATCGGTGCAGCATCTGCAGTGATGTGGTCGCTGTATCGGAAGTGAAGAGGTTGCTGTGGTGAAGAGGGAGCTGAGTTGAAAGGCAAAGCTCTCGATTTACCGGTCAGTCTTCGTTCCTACTCTCACCTATGGTCATGAGCTCTGGGTAATGACGAAAGGACAAGATCGCGGATACAAGCAGTCGAAATGAGTTTCCTCCGCAGGGTGTCTGGGCGCTCCCTTAGAGATAGGGTGAGGAGCTCAGTCACACGGGAGGAGCTCGGAGTAGAGCCACTGCTCCTTCATGTCAAGAGGAGCAGCTGAGGAGGCATCTGTTCCGGATGCCTCCTGGACGCCTCCCTCGGGAGGTGTTCTGGGCAGGTCCCACCGGGAGGAGGCCCCGGGGAAGACCCAGGACACACTGGAGGGACTATGTCTCTGGGCTGGCCTGGGAACAGCTCGGGGTCCCCCCAGAGGAGGAGTGAAGGAAGTCTGGGAGTCCCTGCTTAGACTGCTGCCCCCGAGACCCAGCAGCAGTTACAGAGAGAGGGCCGACAATATTCCAATGTAAGTCAATGGGAGCCAGAATGAGTTGGAGCCAGAAGAGCCACATGTGAACTTCCTATTTGGAAAGTGGTGGCTAGCGCGTTAGCTATGTTCATTTATCTATACAGTCTATGGTTTATATCATAGACCGTATATATGAGTGGACATAGCTAACGCTCGAGCTGTCAGGTGCCAAATAGGAAGTTCTCCAGGAGGTTCTTCCAGCTCCTTCTGACCCTGGCTTCCGTTAACTTACATTGGGTATCATTAAGAAGTTGCCGATACATTACATAGCTCTATACAGTGCACTTTCGGTTCGATACAATATATTCCAAATTGATTCGATACGGATTCATAAAAAATAATGACTGTGATAATAAAAGTCTTTCTCTTCTCTAAACAAGCAACAAAACTGTAGCGCTGTAACAAAATAATTTAATCAAATATACTAAAAATTACTCCTGCTGATATATCGATACATCAGACCACAATATCGATACTGTATCATCACATTAAACAATACGATATAGATATTTTTGCACACTTTTTTTCCGCTATTTTACTTTACTTTACTTTTACTTTATTTTCGCTCCTGTAACCGTTAACATCACGAGCCTCGTTTAAGTTGACCTCACACTCGTTTAGCCCACTTCTTTTACACAGTCTATGGTTTATATCTTACATTTTGGCCAAGTTTTTTGCTGTGTATTACTGTACAACTTCACCAACACAGTACAGAACTATAAACTAGTCTTTGTCGCCATCTTGTGTTTGACCATGGTCGCATTTTTTAATTTTTTTCATATATACAATGTAATGTACAATGGTATAAACAAAAACAGCTGGAGGCTTAAGAATTCATATGCTCACAGGGGTCAATAAGCACAACATTTTTATTAATAACACATATATGCATCACAGTGTAAATATATTGATGTACAAATGTAGGAAAGCAAATAAATACATTCATATTTCATATTTTAAATTCTGTACAAAGTGCTTTTGTCTTCAAGGCTTTGGGATTTGTGCAATAATTTAGATAATTTATATAAAAGGACAAGAGGGACCGAAACACAACAAATTTGGGTTTCTGACTAGAAAATTTACAGCAATGAATATGAAACTTTGATAGGATTAGGATTAAGTTCAACACATATATTTTTTTGGCAGGAATATCTTTCTCAGAGACAACAAAAAGAACATGTTTTATATTAAATTGTAGGTTTGTATCAAGTTTTCTATTCATTAACAAAAATATGTCATTCCAAAAGATTTGAGTGTATGAGCATTCCCAAAACATATGAGTGACCGTTTCTTCAACGCTGTGACAGAACGAGCAAAGATCATCTATGTTTAAGCGAAATTTTGAGATAACAGCGTTAACAGGGAAACATCTATGTAGGATTTTCTTGTTAGTTACAAAATATTTTCTAGGCAAAAGCCAAACATCATTCCAGTTAATGTCCTAAAATGTATTATTCCAGACAAAAACAGAAGCTGGTTTACGAATAGACTCTCTTGTGATGAGTTTTCTTATACATTTGTTATTTGTTTAAGATCTTAAAAACGGGACAGAGTTACCAATAAACAGCTCTGTTTTAGTTGAGTCATCATTAGAAATATGTACATAAGTGGACATCAGCATTTTCACTCCTGACGGAATGGCGTCAAAAACAACTGCATTTTCTTTTGGCATTACTGTAAAATTGTAAACATTGAGAAATTCCCTGTAGGAATAGTGATGCCTTTGTTGTTAAACAGCTGGTGTACACAGATGACACCATGGTCAACCCATTTTTCTAAGAAAAGAGATGTGTGTTTGAAGCATATATCTTTGTTATTCCATATGTAATATTTTTGTGGTGAGAAGCTGTGCTTTTATACTAAAGTCCAACATAACAGTAGCTGTTTTGGAAGCTTATCAATGCTATAATTACCAGTGTTGGGGAGTAACAGATTACATGTCCCGGAGTTACGTAATCAGAGTACAAAGTATGAGTAACTGTACTCAGTTACAGTTTCAAGGAGTGGTAATTGGATTACATTTACTTTGTTGAAGTAAATAGATTACACGGCAGTATTTTCCTGTTTTCACATTTTGGGCTATTCTTTTTTTTTTTTTCTTCTGTAATTCCACTCATTGCCGAACACTAAACCAGGTCTAAAACCAGGTCTAAAACCAGGTCTAAAACAGGACTAAAGCAGGACTAAACCCAGTTCTAAACCAGGACTAATCCAGGTCTAAACCCAGGTCCAAACCAGGTCTAAACCCAGGTCCAAATCAGGTCAGTGTCTCCTCCTCTTCTACCAGTAATATTTTTCATATGTTTAAGTAAAGTCTGGACTTTTCATTGTTTTTTATCAGACAAAACATCTTATGTGAAGATTTCCTCGTCTTTGCTTCTCTACAGCAAATCAAGTAATCCAAAGTATTCAGATTACATTACTCACTTTAAGTAATTTAATGGATTACGTTACAAACTACATTTTGGGGCATGTAATCTGTAATCTGTAGGGGAATACATTTTAAAAGTCACCTTCCCAAAACTGATAACTACACCTCAGAATAAAATTTAAACCTGTATTCCCGTTGTCCGCCTCTGCGTTAGATTGCGTCACGTCGGCATCCCTCCTGCGTGCGCGTCCCCCCCCCCTTTCCAACCGAATCCTGTGACCTGTGCGTCAGCTGTGAGCCGGACGCGCGCACGCACTCCACTGTACTGTCCACTCTCCACTCAGCGGCTCATTTGTTTTGACTTCCATGTATATCAAAATCCTACTCCCCGAAAAAGCGATAAATTATGCCGACACGCGCTGATCCCGCTTCACCGAACCACCGCGGCTGTTTCACCCGGGAGAAACCTGCTGTATGTTAACTGAGCGATCTCGTTTTGGCATGGGAAAGGTGAACAGGTTTTTCCGGGGGTAAACGCTGCTGCAGAGGCTATGAGCTAACGGCTAACTAGCATCCAGCCGGCTTCTGTGGGCTGCGGATGCTAACGGCGGCTAACGGGCTAACGCGGCTAACGGCGGGGGGACGCAGCGGAGCCACACCGGGATGGGGAGCTGAAAACCGGCCGCTGTCAGTCGCTGTACCCGGGTAGCTTTCCAGCACGGACGCTAGTGATGAGTTAGTGATGAGCACGTTTAATATTTCTAATAGCAAAATAGGTTCTGCCGTGGATCTAAGCGGCACCAATAACAACCAGGACTGGACTTCTCTGGCGGGGGACGTGTACTCGTACTGCCCCGCCGGGATGAGCCCCACGGACGAGACGGTGCAGGCGGGCATGTCCTCGGTGCAGGCGGGGCTGAGCGAGCACCTGCGGGGTCTCGGGTCCAGCGAGGAGCAGCTGCTGTTGGAGCTGGGGTCCCCGCCGGGCTTCCTCCAGCAGGGGGGGTCCCAGGAGTCGAGCGACAGCGAGGGGAACTGCGCCGCGCCGCTGTACGAGGGCAGGAGGAAGAGGTCCCGCTCCAACAGCTCCCGGCACCGGTTTCACGACGTGGTGACGGAGCTGGGGCCCGAGGAGGTGCGCTGGTTCTACAAGGAGGACAAGAAGACGTGGAAGCCCTTCTTAGGACACGACTCTCTCAAGATCGAGCTGGTGTACAGGAAGTACCCCGAGCTCTACTCAAGGACTCCAGACAACCAGGTTAGAGATGTGTCAAGATTTAAAGGTCCCAATGAGTCATGTTCCAGGTCTAATCTAAGGCTCCCCCAGGTCTAAAGGTTCATTTAAAGGCCCTATATGACACAAAATCGACTCCTGTGAGCTTTAAGCCACGTTATAATGTTGTTAAGTCCTCAAAAACATGCCTGGAGTTGTGTTTCATTCACTCATCCTTTATTCTACACCTTTCTACATACGATGAGTCATGTTCCAGGTCTAATCTAAGGCTCCCCCAGGTATAAAGGTTCATTTAAAGGCCCTATATGACACAAAATCGACTCCTGTGAGCTTTAAGCCACGTTATAATGTTGTTAAGTCCTCAAAAACATGCCTGGAGTTGTGTTTCATTCACTCATCCTTTATTCTACACCTTTCTACATACGATGAGTCATGTTCCAGGTCTAATCTAAGGCTCCCCCAGGTATAAAGGTTCATTTAAAGGCCCTATATGACACAAAATCGACTCTTGTGAGCTTTTAGCCACGTTATAATGTTGTTAAGTTCTCAAAAACATGCCTGGAGTTGTGTTTCATTCACTCATCCTTTATTCTATGCCTTTCTACATACGATGAGTCCAGGTCTAATCTAAGGCTCCCTCAGTTCTAAAGGTTCATTTAAAGGCCCTATATGACACAAAATCGACTCTTGTGAGCTTTAAGCCACGTTATAATGTTGTTAAGTCCTCAAAAACATGCCTGGAGTTGTGTTTCATTCACTCATCCTTTATTCTACACCTTTCTACATACGATGAGTCATGTTCCAGGTCTAATCTAAGGCTCCCCCAGGTATAAAGGTTCATTTAAAGGCCCTATATGACACAAAATTGACTCTTGTGAGCTTTTAGCCACGTTATAATGTTGTTAAGTTCTCAAAAACATGCCTGGAGTTGTGTTTCATTCACTCATCCTTTATTCTACACCTTTCTACATACGACGAGTCATGTTCCAGGTCTAATCTAAGGCTCCCCCAGGTCTAAAGGTTCATTTAAAGGCCCTATATGACACAAAATTGACTCTTGTGAGCTGTAAGCCACGTTATAATGTTGTTAAGTCCTCAAAAACATGCCTGGAGTTGTGTTTCATTCACTCATCCTTTATTCTATGCCTTTCTACATACGATGAGTCCAGGTCTAATCTAAGGCTCCCTCAGTTCTAAAGGTTCATTTAAAGGCCCTATATTACACTAAATCGACTCTTGTGAGCTTTAAGCCACGTTATAATGTTGTTAAGTCCTCAAAAACATGCCTGGAGTTGTGTTTCATTCACTCATCCTTCTCATCTCCAAAGCTCAAAATGCTCTGTGATATCATGTACTCATAGTTTTTTAAGTGAACAGCTCCTTTTATCTTTGGTTCAGCAAAGATCGGCAATTCCAGGGCTGAAATCACATTCAGATGATTCTACTGAAGGTGTGTGAAGTTTAAAAACACAGTGGAGCGCTTCCTGTATTACCACATGACATCACAACGTGGAACAGAGTGTAAGAAGAACTCAGCCTAAATATGCAGGGTCAGTGTGTTAAACGTGTGTGAATGAAACAACGTGACAAATGAGGAAACGTTACAACAAAGATATGAAACCAGAGTAAAATCAGACCTTTAATTTCGCTCTAAACAAGAAATGATCCAAAGAAGGACAAAGTGGATGAAACTAACTTTAAATTTGGCAAACCTACAAACTGAAAAGCTGTCCAAGCCCCACCTGAAGGAGCTTGCCAACAACAAAACCTTGGTATTGATTAAAAATGTTCAAGGTGTTGAGGGTGACCAGATGTCCCTATTTACCCGGGACAGTCCAAGTTTTGAGCTCTCTGTCTCCTTTCCCAGTAGATTTATCACGGTTTTATACAAGAAATATCTCAGTTGTCCCTGTTTTTGACCAATCTGACACTTGCCAACAGTAAAAAGGGGAATATATTATAATTTGTTTAGCTAAAATACAGAAAACTGTGCTTGAAAATGACCATAAGGTGAAAAAATGCACCTGCAAAAGTCCCTAAGATTTTATACTGATCCACAAGTAGGGCTGGGTATCATTAAGAATTTGCCAATATGATACGATATATTTCAGATTGTTTCAACAGTTTAATAAAAAAATAATGGCTGTGATACTAAAAGTCTTTGTTAAACCACTTCTTGTGCAAAGTTCATATGAAACACACTTATTTTAATCATCAAAACAGTGAAAATGTCAAATATGCTGCACAAATGAGTTTCCTTCCACTATAAAAGCAACAAAACTGTAGCACTGCAACAAAATAATTTAATAAAATATGCCAAAAAAATACTCTTGGCAAAATATCGATACTGTATCATCACATTAAACAATACTATATTTCCATATTTTTGCACAGCCCTAGTAAAGAAGGGAATATATTGTCATTTGTTTACCTAAAATACGGATACTGTGCTTGAAAATGACCAGAAGTTGACAAAATGCACCAGCAAAAGTCCCTAAGATTTTACACTGACCCACAAGTGAGTCGAGAATGGACAATGTTATGCGCTCTTTTCACTATTTTATTTATGTTTTATTTATTTTATTCAGCATCGCAACCCAGGTGTGTCCCAGTTTTTAATTTGGTCCCCCTCGCCATGTTATAATGTTGTTACCTGGAGTTGTGTTTCATTTCATTTACACATGTTTGAGCTCAAAATGCTCTCTTGTACCTTGTGATGTCATGTAATGGTAGTTTTCGAGATAAAAGCTACCTTTAACCTTTTACTGTCGTTGCAAAACTTCGGTCCAGTCTCTGAGAGTTGTGAAAAGCTCTGATAAACTCATCGTGGTGAATAATTAGGTTGCTCAGAAGCTCCTATATGACACAGAATTGACTCTTGTGAGCTTTAAGACATGTTATAATGTTGTTTCCTCCTCAAAAACGGACCCGAAGTTGTGTTTTGTTTCATTCACACATGCTCGCTCTCTTGAGTAATCCTTTATTATTAGTCTGTCTGCATCTCCAAAGCTCAAAATATTCAGCTCCTTTTACTTTTAACTCAGCTGAGATCGGCAATTCCACAACTGAAATCACTCAAATTATTGTAGTAAAAATGTTATGGCGAGGAGCGCTTCCTGAATTATCACATGACGTCACAAATTGGAACAGAGTTTTTTTTACGTTTGAGAGAAGAACTCAGCCTAAATATGCAGGATTTGTGTGTGAATGAAACAAAACACAACTCCAGGATACATGCTTTATCAAAATGAAAACAAGCACACAATGGTAACATAAAGAAAATGAGGTCTAATTTCTTTATACCAATGGGTCCGGTCAAGCGGTAACGGAGGGAAACGGGCAGATTTTTTACATTCAAATAGCTCTTATTCAGAAACTAGAGGGACTATTGAAATAAGTAAAGTATCAGAATGTAGGAAAGAGTTAACACTCCAACAGGGTAAAGTTAAACCTGTGATATTCTTTCAAGTTGTTGACAAAAAATTTAAAAACTCATGTCAGTAACGGAGGGAATGAAATATGCAGCACTTTTTGGGCAATAAATAACTAGTGATAACTAGCGGTTCTCACTTACATATCCTTAACAAACTGGTTTGAATATTTGCTTCATATAGTTTTCTACCATATGGTACAAGATTACGTTGAAAAACCTCTTACTTTTTGAGTAATGAAATTTTTTATAAAGAAAGGTCATGGTAACGGAGGGAAAAGTAACAGAGGGAAAATTGTGCAAGCAAGTAGAAGGTGCATGATTTTGCATAATTTGTCATCTTTTTTCTTCTGAATACTTTAATATTACTTCAAAATGAAAGGGAACTATTCATCATGTATTCATCATGAAAAATCATGCACCTTCATCAACAGTTCAAAGATGGAATAACACAAGATATGATGAAATACATCAATTTACATGATTTGCAGGTCTTTGAAATTTGGGAAATATTTTTTGTTCCATGTTTCATACATGGTCTGTTTAAAACATATGTAACTTTAGAACCAAAATGATACAGAAAAAAGGTCAACAGTTTCATAAACTAGAGTACATATGTATCTGTTGAATACATTTTTATATCAGATGCATTAACTTGAATTTTTGGCCTTGATGTTTACTTCTGCTTGACCGGGCCCCAATATATAATTTAATTTTTTAGACTACAAGGGGCCACCATAAACTCCTTTATTCATGGAAACACTGGAGGTTATTATTGTTTTCTTTAGAACCATTAGAAATCTGGAAGCAGTGTTCACTTCTTAGTATATAACTTGACACATGGGACAGTTCCAGACCAAACTGACTGAAGACGAGTTTCAAAAAGGAGCATTTTGCAAAGAAAATACTCCTCCATTAAAGTGTCATTATTTACCCATCCTCGTAGCAGCGGATAATGTAATAATGGACAATAATGTAATAATTTTGGCCCAGTTTGAGTGTGAAAAGCTGATATTTTTTGCCACCAGGTCTATAAGAGGCCTACTCAAGGTTTAATCTCGGGCTAAACCTGGTCTAAAAGCGGACTATGTAATTTCCACAGCGGTTATATACAAGAAATTATCCAAAGGGGGACAAAAAAGTGGATGAAAAGAAACCCTAAATCAGGCAAACCCACAGACGGAAAAGCTGTCCAAGATGTTCTCAAGGAGCTTAGAACCGCTGTGATATTTTGTTAGATTATTGACTGGTTATTATGTTTTTGGTCTGACAAGGAAAGTTTTCTCTGGTAATGTTTTAACTGCAGATGTCTTTAGTTATTACATTATGGGCTTATTACATTTAAACTTGGCCAAAATTGTCATGTTTTTGGCTGTTATTACATTATTGACCCTTATTAGGTTATTGGTCGCTACAAGCCTAAAATAAGAGCGCAAACATTTTAAGATAAGGCTACAGTAGTCTGCTTCCTGTTAGAGGTTTCAGAATGATGAAAAACTTTGGGCCATTGCCATAGTTATTAACACAAAATGTGGCACTTAACAGGAACTGAAACCCATTAATAGTTGGTATTTTTAGGACTTTTTACAATTCAAAAGAGACAGTATTTTGTTTTTAATTGCCTATTGGCCTTATTTTCATAATTCTGAAACTCATGGATATTCAGTTTAATGCATAAAGAAAAAGAAAGATTAAATAATAGTGAAGTCAGTGTGAAATAAACAACCAGATAAAACAGCACTTTACATTTAAATATACTTTGCATTATGGAGTAATCACTATTATTGATTAAACAAATAATCTTGACATCCCCAGATTCTTGGTCCTTGGATCTTGAGTCCTTGGATTCTGAGTTCCTGGTCTTGAGTCCTTAGATCTTTAGTCCTTGGATCCTGAGTCCTTGGATCGTGAGTCCTTGGATCCTGAGTTCCTTGGATCCTGAGTTCCTTGGATCCTGAGTTCCTTGGATCCTGAGTTCCTTGGATCCTGAGTTCCTGAGTTCCTTGATTGATCCTGAGTTCCTTGGATCTTGAGTCCTTTGAGTTCCTTGATCCTGAGTTCCTTGATCCTGATCCTTGGATCCTGAGTTCCTTGGATCCTTGGATCCTGAGTTCCTTGGATCCTGAGTTCCTTGGATCCTTGGATCCAGAGTTCCTTGGATCCTGAGTTCCTTGGATCCTGAGTTCCTTGGATCCTGAGTTCCTTGGATCCTGAGTTCCTTGGATCCTGAGTTCCTGGTCTTGAGTCTGGGGTGTTAAAGTTGTATTTGACAAACATGGTAAAATTGGAGAGTTTTAGTGAGTCTACTTTTTTCAATCAGTCAATCAATATCATTTTATTTGTTGCTGAGGGGAAATTGACGCACACTGAGCAGTAAAATACAATAAAAATAGAAAGGTTAAACAAAAGTCTCAGTGCAGCCCAACAGATAGAGTCACCAGCTCCTGTATGAGGGCAGCGTGTGGAGGGTAATGGCCCACAGGACAAAAGTGTCTTTCTTCTTTGTCCTGAAGCTCGGGCATCACAGCTGTGTCCATTTGGAGCTCTGTAAACACAACAGGAAAGCTTCTCTGATTTTATGAATTATGAGGGATTTCACTTTTGTTGTTAATAAGCAAGAACTTGCAACACCTCCAAATCTCTTCCCACCGTAATCACAACACACTTCTCTTCCGCAGGTAAACAATGCAGACGAGGAGTTCTCCGGTAACGGCATGGAGAGCAGGGGGCTGAACGGAGCCAGCCCGGCCGACTCAAAGCCCAGCGCGGTGCAGTCTCCGCGAGAGTCCATAGACGCCTCCGCCCTGTCCCCCAACCACAGGGACCTGGACGGCCTCGCGGTGTCCGTGGAGCCCGTGTGCGTGAGAGGGGGACTCTACGAGGTCGATATCGCCGTCAGAGAATGTTACCCGGTCTACTGGAAACGTGAGTACTGTGCGTTCATATGGTACAGCTCAGTGCCACTGAAGAAAGGTTTGGCTTTCCGAGTACCCTCAGATCTAAATCAAGTGTAACCGGACTATTCCAGGTCTAATCTAGGGCTACACCAGGTCTAAAGGTTACCGTATTTTCCGCACTATAGGGCGCTCTTGGATTATAAGGCGCACTGTCATTAAATGGTCTATTTTTGAACTTTTTTCACAAATAAACCAGACCGGACTATAAGGCGAAATTAAATGAAACACAACAGTTGGATGGGTCAGTGGGACTTTGTTTTTGTTTTGTGGCGTTCACGGTGACTCTGGGCTTTGTTCAGTTGTGGCGTGTAGGGAGGGTGCTGTCTGGGACCGCTGGATTGTCGGCGTGTTCGCAGTGACTCAGTGGTTCAGTCGTGTCTAGAAGTGGCACATTGCACTCGCTTTTTTCTCCGTTCCGTTCCTCGTCGGCGTGGAGTGATGAGTGTGGCTGTGGGTGTTTTTCGCTGCACGGTCGCTGTCTGCTCTGCGTGTTTGCGTGCGCTGCGGGTGGTGCGGCCTTGTAGTTTACTGAAGTCGTGCTGGGACGCCCGAGTGGATTCGTGTATAGGGCGCTCTGCATTGTGGGGCGCACAGTCGTTTTTTTGATGAGGTTGGAGGCTTAAGAGCGCGTGTAATAGCCCGGAAAATACGGTAGTTTAAAGACCCTATATTACACAAACTCAACTTTTGTGAGCTTTAAGCCGTGTTATAATGTTGTTACCTCCTCAAAAACAAACATGGAGTTGTGTTTCATTCACACATGTTTGAGTAATCCTTTATTCTACATCTTTTTACACCTCCAAAGCTCAAAATGCTCTGTTCTACCTTGTGATGTTGTGAAGTAGTAGTTTTTAAGATACCTTTTACCTTTAATTCAGCAAAGATCGGCAATTCCAGGGCTGAAATCATCCAGATGATTCTAGTGAAGGTGTGCAGAGTTTAAAAACACAATGGAGCACTTTCTGTATTACCACATGACATCACAATGTGGAACAGAGTGTTTTCCGTTCGAGAGAAGAAGGGTCTGCGTGTTAAACGTGTGTGAATGAAACAACATGACAAATGGGGAAACGTTAAAACACAGATCAGAAAACGGCGTCATATAAGACCTTTACGTTCGTTCTAAACAAGAAATGATCCTAAGAAGGACAACGTGAATAAAACTAACTTTAAATTTGGCAAACCCACAAACTGAAGAGCTGTCCAAGCCCCACCTGAAGGAGCATGCCAACACCAAAACCCTGGTATTGATTAAAAATGAAAGTTGTTTACAATGCTACTGCGCCGTGTAGTTGGTCTCTAATTCTTAACGGATGCATATAAAACTTGAATTTCCCTCGAGGTCAATAAAGTCTCCCTCTCTCCATCTCTGCCATGCATTTTTGTGGCTTTAATTCCCTTTAAACATGCTTTTGGTCACCACGGGATACGTATTTCACATTTTCTCAACTACGCCACCTCCATTTCCAGCGAGTTATTTACTATTTAGGCGTTTTGCCGTCTGCAGCGGGGATGAAAAAGTGAGAAAACAAACAAATGTAGCGAAGTGAACGCCATCCTAATAGAGCCATGGATTTGTTGTGAACACATTTTGACCGCACGATGAGTCCGGCGATGGTTTATGGACTTTCAAACTCAGCAGGAGAAGTCTTGATTTTTACCTGTGACGTAACAATCCTGGCAAAATGCAAACCATATCATATTTAAATGCTCAGAGAAGAAGATATTTGATTCATGGATTAATCAAACAAATGTGAATGAAGTAAAATACAACTCCAGGTATGTATTTAGATTTATTAAAGATGAGTGAGCAGCGGAAAGAAACTAAATATCCTCAGCAAACTATAAAATATCTTGAATAAAAGCGACTGTCCCTGTCCGAAATCCCTCTACAAACATGTGATTCTCCGGTTAAATAAGCAGGTCAGATTTCACTCTTTGCTCAGATGTCAATGTCAAATGGAAAAACTAAATAAATAAATAGTAAACTGCTAAAAAAAAAAAAAAAAAGGTTATAAAGTGAAATTTCTGCACTCTTGTAAGTAGGGCTGGGTATCATTCAGAAGTTGACGATACGATACATATTTCGATACAATGAGCTTTCGATTTGACACGATTCAGTACGATATATTTCAAGTCGATTCGATACAGTTGAATAAAAAATAAAGGTTAAATCATGGCTGTGACATTAAAAGTCTTTATTAAACCACTTCTTGTGCAAAGTGAATATGAAAAACACCCATTTTTACTCATCAAAACAGTAAAAATGTCAAATAAATGAGTTTCTTTCCTCTGAACAAACAACAAAACTATAGCTGTAACAAAATAATTTAGTAAAATAAACCAAAAAAATACTCTTGGCGACATATCAATACAGCAGCCCATGATGTCGATACTGTATCATCACATTAAACAATATGATATATCGATATTTCAATATTTTTGTGAAATTTTTACAGTCCTTTTGTATTTGTCTGATACTTAGCTCCAATTTTTTAAAGACTAACATATTTCTGTTGGATTTACAAAATATTATCTGAATATTATCATCAAAATGCGACAAAAAAATTTTTGTTTTGAGTTTTTTTGTCAATATTGCCCGCCCATGTTTCACAATGTAGTTTTCAAGCTATAAAGTAAATAACTAAATAAAAGAAAAGAAAAGAAAAGAAAAAAAGATTAAATTAAATAATAGTGAAGTCAATGTGAAATAAACAACCAGATAAAACAGCACTTTACATTTAAATATACTTTGCATTATGGAGTAATCACTATTATTGATTAAACAAATAATCTTGACATTTCTAGACTCTTGGTCCTTGGATCTTGAGCCCTTGGATCCCGAGTTCCTGGTCTTGATTTCTTGGATCCCGAGTTCCTGGTCTTGAGTCCTTGGATCCCGAGTTCCTGGTCTTGAATCCTTGGATCCCGAGTTCCTGGTCTTGAGTCCTTGGATCCCGAGTTCCTGATCTTGAGTCCTTGGATCCCGAGTTCCTGGTCTTGAGTCCTTGGATCCCGAGTTCCCGGTCTTGAGTCCTTGGATCCCGAGTTCCCGGTCTTGAGTCCTTGGATCCCGAGTTCCCGGTCTTGATTTCTTGGATCCCGAGTTCCCGGTCTTGATTTCTTGGATCCCGAGTTCCCGGTCTTGAGTCCTTGGATCCCGAGTTCCCGGTCTTGAGTCCTTGGATCCCGAGTTCCCGGTCTTGAGTCCTTGGATCCCGAGTTCCCGGTCTTGAGTCCTTGGATCCCGAGTTCCCGGTCTTGAGTCCTTGGATCCCGAGTTCCCGGTCTTGAGTCCTTGGATCCCGAGTTCCTGGTCTTGAGTCCTTGGATCCCGAGTTCCTGGTCTTGAGTCCTTGGATCCCGAGTTCCTGGTCTTGAGTCCTTGGATCCTGAGTCCTTGGATCCTGAGTCCCTGGTCTTGAGTCCTTTGGATTTTGAGTCCTTGGATCGTGAGTCCTTGCATTTTGAGTCCTTGGATCTTGAGTCCTTGGATCCTCAGTTCCTGGTCTTGAGTCCTTGCATTTTGAGTCCTTGGATCCTGAGTTCCTGGTCTTGAGTCCTTGGATCTTGAGTACTTGGATCCTGAGTCCTTGGTTCCTGAGTTCCTGGTCTTGAGTCCTTTGGATTTTGAGTCCTTGCATTTTGAGTCCTTGGATCTTGAGTCCTTGGATCCTCAGTTCCTGGTCTTGAGTCCTTGGATCTTGAGTACTTGGATCCTGAGTTCCTGGTCTTGAGTCTTTGAATCCCGAGCCCTTGGATCCCGAGCCCTTGGATCCCGAGCCCTTGGATCTTGAGTCCTAAAAAAAATACTAAGAAAGAAAAGAGAAATGACAGAAATTATTAAAACATAAAAAAAAAATAATAATAAAAAAATCGCCACCATTATTTTTTGTAATTTCTTCTTTTTTTTTGGTATAAATGAATTAAAGGAAGGATGCATGTTATTACTGATTTATATTGTTGTATGTTTTTTATTAGATTTATTTATTTGATTTAGTTACTCTGCAATTTTGAGTCTCAGATCCACTTCCTCCGTCTTTTACCCGCTTCCCTAAAATGACATTCCCGTGACGTCTCGTGGCCTCTTATCGACACGCATCGATCGGTATCTTGCCTTAAATGCGTTCCGTGCTCTTAGCTCCGGCCGGCCCCTCTCCTCTCCCTGACCGGCGGTTTGGGAGCCGGCCATCACCGGGTCCATTCAGCCGGCCTCAGCTGATCCGCGCTAACTAATTCATGGCTCTTTCCAGGAAGAGCCCAGGGAACAAATGGATTGAGTCGCCATAGTGACCCGCGTGAAAAGGGTTTGGAAGGTTAATGCCGGGTGACAAGCGGAGAACAGAGAAGACCAGGTTTTCAACGTTACCTCAGGAACAAGGATAAGAAAAGGCTTTGCTATCATTTTTTCATTTTTATTTTTTCTACAAAGATAAATGAATACAAGTTATACAACGAATACCAAACAATAAAAATCGATAGGACTGCGGGAGATAAAAGTAACACCAGGGGAGGGGTAGGTAGGGCCAGCCAAAGGTCACACATAACCAAAAGTCATGTCCGCAAATAAAAATTCATAAATGCAATTGCTTAAGATTTTTTTTTAAGATTGAAATTGGAGAACAAGTAGATGGTTTTTAATACTGGATTTCAGAAGGGAAGATGGGAAAGTAGGGTTTACGATGAATGAATTTACATTTATGGATGTGAAATTTTGATAATTTGGATAAGAAAGGAAATTTAAGACATTAAAGATAGAATAATGTTTACTTTTCTTGTGATGTACTAAAAAAAAAAACAACAGCAGTAAGTAAAGTTGTGTACATGTTTGACAAATTCTTTCCAAAAAAAACACAGTCTGGGCAGGTTCTTTGTTATTTTTAGAGTTTTTCAGATTCTACAACGTGATGATGCCAAAACAAGACTGTCCTATTGATTTACATTGTGCTTTTGTAAGAAATATCTAGGAGGTAAATTCACAAATGTTGAATCTGTCCATTTCTATTATCGACCAAAATATAGCTCATTTGATCAACAATCATTTAAGCTGCTTCTAGTTGGTGTTAAAAGGCCTGTACCTGATTTTTTTTTTTACCCTCTTTTAGGCAAAATGCATCTTTTCCCAGTACAGATCTATTGTTTAAGGAGCTCTTGAGGTCAAAATAAGCCCTCTGACGTAACAATCCAGACAAAAAACAGGGAAACCAAGCGTATTTAAATAGAGAAGATAAGATGAAGAGAAGATGACGTTGGATTAATGGATTAATTAAACAAGCGTGAATAATCAGTGTATCATTAGTTCATTCGTTTTTCCATATAAAACCAAAAAAAGAAAACAAACAAAAAAAACAAAAAACTTTTCTTCGTTATTTGTCTCCAAACCCAAAATGAAAAAATGGATAACGATTTGTTTTTTCAGTTTTTGATTTTGTGCTTAAATGAATGATGGAAAAAACGGATAATGACCGTTTACGTGACTTAAACTGAGATGCCGGACTGAACCAGGACTAAACCAAGACTGAACCAGAACTCAACCAGAACTAAACCAGGACTAAACTGGTCTCAGTCCTGGTCTCGGTCCCGGTCTCGGTTCTGGTCTGGTTCTGGTCTGGTCCCGATCTGGTCCCGGTCTCAATCCTCATCCTGTTCCCGGTCTATTTCCTGGTCTCAGTTCTGGTCTGGTCCTGGTTCAGTCCTGGTTCAGTCCGGCATCTCAGTTTAGTCAGTTCCATTTAGTTAGTTCCATTTTTCATTTAAACACAAAATCGAAAACTGAAAAAACAAATCATTATCCGTTTTTTTATTTTGGTTTTGGAGACAAATAATGAAGAAAATAGTTGTCTTTTCATTTCCTTATTTTTGGTTTTATCGTGAAAAACAAATGACCGAATGAAACACGGATTGTGAATGAAGTAAAACACAACTCCAGGTCCGTATTTGACGAGGGAACAATAAGTAGAAGTAGAAAGTCCTAAAATATCCTCAGCAAACTATAAAATATCCTGAATCGTGTCTGCATCTGATTCCAAAGAACTGTATGAAGTGTACATAAGGACTTGAACCAGGATCTAACCCGGACTAAACCAGGACAACAAGTTTATCCGCTGAATACCGCACTGTCAACCAACCGCGAACAAATATTTGGAATTTGACTCTCCCAGGCCACCGTAATCGTCTTCTTTAAAACGTAATCACAGGAAGTTTTAATGCCTAAAGTTTATTGGTTAAGAAGTTTTTGAAGCCAGGTTTATTAATACATTTTCGGTAAAACTCTTGATATTACCCTGAATCTTGCCGCCCAAAATTCATACTTATCCTGTACATTAATCTACTCCGGACAGTGTTATTTTCCGCCAATATTCCACGCTCATTTTTTTCCCTGCTTAGAACTCTTACGCTTTTGAAGTGTGGATAGCGTTCTCGGGGCAAGGGTTGAGTTCATGCCAGCGATGCATGTTCTGAACGATTAGATTAGAAACTAGCTAAACCACCCTGTTATTGTTAAAAGGTCACGCGGAACTTATCAACTCGAGAAGAGAGTTATCTGTGGAGAGCAGCTGCCAGCGCCCTATCAGATGAGTGAATAACCTCCAGCAGAAGCCAGACCTGCTCAGTATTCCTGCCCCGTCTTCCCTCAGCCTCTCTGGGTTTGTCACCGCCGCACAAGGCCCTCGATAATGCGCTCCCTCATTTGGCTGCCAGTCACAAACGCACTTTTAAAAGGATTATATTAGGCTATTTCCTGATCTATGTTATAATGTTCCTCATCAGAAACAGAGTTGAGTTTTGTTTCATTCACAAATCTTGAATATGTAGGTGTTTTTAGGAGTTTAGGAGTTTTTCTCTCAAACTGAAAACACTTGATGTCTCAATAAACCTTCACTAGGATCTAGTGTTGTAGGCAAGACCGCACTAATCGAAACCAAGACCAGTCCGAGACCACAGGGTCCCAAGACCGAGACAAGATCAAGAGCTCTGAGGGTCGAGACCGAGACAAGACCAAGACGTCTGGGGGTCGAGACCGAGACAAGACCAAGACGTCTGGGGGTCGAGACCGAGACAAGGCCAAGACGTCTGGGGGTCAAGACGGAGATAAGACCAAGACTTTCAAAGGCTGGGACCGAGATAAGACCAAGACCATGACTGCTGGAGACCAAACCGAGACCATCTGTGTCATTTTCTACATTTATTTGTATTTTACATTTACTTTGGTACATTTATATTAAAGTTTTTTTAAATCTATCTCCGTAATGAAATATGATTGCACTCAACGACTGTCAGATTTTGAGTGCGAGACAAGACCGAGTCCAAGCTCCTTCAAGACCGAGACAAGACTGAGTCCAAATGCGGTCAAGTCCAACACAAGACCAAGACTTTTAAAGGTTGAGACTGAGACAAGACCAAGACCATGGTTGCTCGAGACCAAATCGAAACCATCTTTGTCATTTTCTACATTTATTTGTATTTTACAGTTACTTTGGCACATTTATTTTAGTGTTTTTATAAATTTATCTCCGTAATGAAATATGATCACACTCGACGAGTGTCAGACCTCGAGTTCAAGTCAAGACCGAGTCCGAGTGCCTTTAAGATCGAGAAAAGACTGAGTCCAAATGCGATCGAGTCCGAGACAAGACCAAGACTTTTAAAGGTCGAGACCAAGACCATGGTTGCTCGAGACCAAATCGAGACCATCTTTGTCATTTTCTACATTTATTTGCATTTTACAGTTACTTTGGCACATTTATATCAGTGTTTTTATAAATCTATCTCCGTAATGAAATATGATCGCGCTCGATGAGTGTCTGACCTCGAGCCCAAGACAAGACTTGAGTCCAAGCGTCTTCAAGACCAAGACAAGACAGACTTCAAATGCATTCGAGTCGGAACGAAACCAAGACCGTAAAAAAAAAAACAAAAAAAAACAAGACTGGTCTTCGAGTACTATGACACTACTAGAATCATTTGGATATTTTCAATTAAACAATGTAAAAAGGAGCTGTTAATTTGAAAACTATCTCAAGGTGGAACAGAGCATTCTGAGGTTTGGAGATGTAGACAGACAAAAAAAAATTGATCACTCCAACATGTGTGAATGAAACAAAACTTGACTCCAGGTATGTTTTTGAGGAGGTCCAAAGCAAGAAAAATGACGAAGGCTTTTTTGCCAAAACGTTATTTAAATTTTTTTTTAAAAGCTTTTGAGCATCGGCCATCTGACTGTGCTATGCATTTTTTCACTTTTATTTTGCTGTTCCTCGCATTTGCACTTCTACGAGAACGTTTGTTGTGCGTTTTCTGTTTCATTCGATGTTTTGAGGAGGTACCAACACTCTAACTCGACTTAAATCTCACAAGAGTCAGTTTTGCGTAATATAGGACTTTTAATAACACTTTCAGGGCCAGTTCTGCGTGTGGGATTTTCTTCACAGGAGGGAGGGCTCATTCGGCATTAACTCCGGCCTGGACTGTAATCAGAAGTGGCCTCGATGTAACGCAGAGAGCTGGTCTTATGGGATAGAAGAGCTTTAATTGAGCAGAGATGGTTTTACTACTCTTGTTGCTTATGTTACGTAACTGCACGTATCATAATCTGGACAAATCATTGTAATTTTATGATCATAGAATTGCTAAGAAAACAGAGAGAACTACATAGACCTTTGCTCCGTTTCAGTGTAGACCACGTGATGAAATAACTGTTCTAAGCACTTTTAAATCTTAGTTCATTGGGTTAAGTCTTGTTGAGGCATTTTAAATTTGTTTGCCTCCACAAAATGTGATCGCAATTATATACAAATATAGATATATTCTAGATAAAAACAGTCCTTTTATTATATACAACTCGCTGGTAATGCCCTACATAACCTACGATATTGAGATTTGGGGCAATACATATAAGACTAATACAAATCCAGTCTTTACCTCGGAAAAAAAGGCAATAAGAGCAATCACATTATCAGCTTATAACGAATCAACCAATGTGTTATTTATAAACCTTCAAACTCTGAAATTTTATGATTTAGTCGAACTTTATACTCTGGAAATCATGTTCAAATCCTGTCAAAATTGTTCAAATGTTCAAAATACACAGCCATGTTTATCAAAAAGAAAATCAGAACAAACATTATGAAATTTTGTAAATCTGCTAAAGGGGTGGAGCTGTGGAACAACTGTACAGAAAACCTAAAATTGTGCTCCAGTCTCTTTCACTTTATAAAGAAGTTTAAATGTTTAACTCTGGACAGATACATGAATTATGACATTTAGTTTGTGCTGTAGAACTTTGTTGTGATGTTACTGATTTGTTCGTTTCCTCTCACTGTATTTATGAAGATGAGCTGGTGTCAAGATGAAGCACTGATAAAGGAATAAAGGGTAAAGGCATAATAAGCTTAAGCTTCAGCCTGCACCTTTTCGGTCTGTGTATGTTAAATATGACTGTCTGTGAAATAATGTCAAAATATACCTGTGGCAATGAATATCGTACCGTGAGATGTATGTCGTAAATCTCATACTGAGAGATTTCGATATTGTTGCGTCCCTAATGTCAACAGTACATCGCAGTGAAGAACTACACGAAAAAGTGATGTTTTCTTGTTTCCAGTTTTGTTTCCAACTGGTTTATTCAGAGTTTTAGAGTATTAAGTATCAAAAAATGACCTTTTCCAACACGTATACAACATTTTTGAACAAACTGAATAATGGTCGTTGGGTTTCAAAACAAGTAGTGATTTATTCCTTTAAAAATGTTTCGCTGTCTTTGAGAATCGGTAGTGTTTGTCGAGCTCCCCGTGTCTTATATCCGGTGCAGCCTCGCCCGACTACTTTCATTTCAAAAGCAGAAAGATCATTACGAGTCACTTGTTCCCAAAGGTTTGTTTCTGGCAGCCTTTGCCGCTGTTACAACTTCAAATAATGTGTGTTGTTCTTTATGACATAACAATTCTCAGCCCTAATTACTCCTGTCCATCATCCTCGCTCAATGAAAACACACCTCGAGCTGCTTTGTAGTGGAGAAAAAGTCTGGGCACGCGAGGCTGAACTTTTACAACGTTAATATAATAACGTAAACTTTTTTCATTGACAACTTACCCTTTAAAGTGCTTATGACAATTTAATTTCTTCTTAATTTGGTGGGATAATACCCGTTGTAAATATAAATTATAGTTTTAAACGAATCAAGAAGCAATTTGCAAAGAAAAGTTGAAAAATGTGTGGAAAATTACAGGTAGTAAAGGGTTATAAATGTATCAGTGACATCACAATAGAGAGAATTTGTCCAAAAGTTCTGCAATTTACACGCAAGAATCACTTTTTCTGTGATTTTAAACATTTATTTTGTTGAAATTAATCAAATCATAATTTTTGGTGCACTTTGGAGCAGTTTGGGCCCAGTTGCACATCAGTTTTGGAATTCCCTAGTGTGATGTTATGATTTCCTAGCCTGATTCATCAGCCCGTTTCACTTTGTAGAAACTGTCTGACCTCGCAACCTTAGGATTCGTTCGCTCGATGGCAGGCAGGTACTTTTTTAAATTAACCAATCGCTGCTATTTGGTTGTGACGTATGTAATGCGCTGCCAACGGGGATAACTGATATATTAAACTTTTCCCAAATCCCGTAGGAAGAAGGGCAATAACGTATTTCCCCTTGATGAAAATCACCAAACATTCTCTTTATTCCGGCTTTAAATCCTCGATCTCGGGAATCGTCGACAACACTGAATGTATGACTCTTCGCTGATTGGTTGGTGCTCAAACTTGCACTTCCAGGGTTATTGCAAACCGTCTAGAGTATTCTGATTCCTGACCTAGTTGCTGGAGAGAAAAGAAATTGAGTGAAGGCACCAGGTGGCGCCAGCCTGGCTAATGATTTCCAACCAGAAAGTAAAATTTTAAATGTGAAAAATTGCCAAATTTGATAAAGAAAAGTTCAGTCTTTAGTAACATCTTAACCGTGCTTTGGTGAAATGTGTAGTTTGTCTTGTATGTTTTATTGCTGCCTGGTTGTTTTAGCTCACAGACTGAAAACTCTTTGTGTGTACCGTAGCTAAAAGTGGTGTAAAGTGTGTATATTGACGTGTGCATCTGGTCCCCCTCTGTCCAGAACAAGACCACATCCCGGTGATGCGTGGGCAGTGGTTCATCGACGGCTCGTGGCTCCCTCTGGACGAAGAGGAGAGCGACCTTATCGAGCACGAGCACCTCCGGCACTTCAGGGGGCAGCAGGTGCAGGACACGCTCGAGACGGACATGGTGGTCAGCACGGTCGACCGCAAAGATGGTGAGAATCACACTGTGGCTACAATAAATTTATTCTGTATTGGTAATGATCAGAGATTTCTCACGGCCAGATCAGTGATTTTGTGTTATAACTTAATATCTTTTTCCATCACTGAATAGAAGAATATAGGCGCAGTAGCTGATTTTTACCTTTATTTTTCACAGAACTCGTTCGTTTTAAAGGTGCACTGTGTAACTTTTCTGGTGGAGGGTCCGCCATTTGCTTGTCTCCCTGGAGATTTTGTTACTTAATCTGGAATATTCCGGTATAGGCTCTGGCAACTTCATTCATGGGGTCACTATTTCCTGTCCAATTGTGTGTCTAGGTTTTTTTTTTTTTTTTTTTGCTTAGTCGTGCTAAATTTAATACATATTTAAAGAAAAGTTGAGGCGTTGGACAGCGAGTTATGGGTGGATGTGACTGAAAAGTGTTAAAAAGTACATAAATAAAATTAATACTTCGCCCTGAGGTGAAGCGAGGTGTTGGCTAATGCTTATTTTGAGGCATAATAAATATTAAAATAAAACAACACCACAAACTGAAGTCATCTCTACTAAAAAATATTTGGGTAGTCTTTATCTTTACTTTAATTAATTTGATATATTTTTTTTACGATTTGCATGTCGCGCCATGAGATCTATATCGTGAAAATATCCTACCGAGAAATTTGGATATTGTTACATCACAATGAAGAACTACATGAAAAACGTGTTTGTTTGTTTTTTAGTTAATCTGGTTTATTCAGAATTTTATCAAGTATCAAATGGACCTTTTCCATTTTGTATACAACAGTTTTTGAACAAACTTTCATTTCAAAAGCAGAAAGATCATTACAAGTCACATTTTTTAAATAAAAGTGACTTGCTTTCAGACACAGTGGGCTAAACAAATATATCCATCTCGCGTTTTCTCAATAACATGGGTTTTATTGACCTAAAAACTTGCATTCTGACTGTGAATGGGCTCGCCGCTCTACAGATCTGACTTGTAACTTGGCCCTATGGCGTCGCCTGCTGTCTCTGTAGAAATAAATACATGCAATGCCATACTGTGGAACATTTCAGTTAATGCCTCCATGGAGAGAGGCTAGTAACGGACCCTCTACCAGAAAAGTTCCACAGTGCACCTTTAAACAGTTCGCAGTGGTTCAAAGTTATTCCTCACTTATTTTATACACTCCTAATTATTCACCACGATGAGTTTATAATCACTTTTCACAAATTTCTGGGCCCCGAGTAGAGTTTTGCCATCACGCCGATACTAACAACAACTAGCATGCTAACAGCGCACTTCTTGATTGTCTGAGGATGAAACGCTTTAGAATTAATGTTGATCCTAAGAGTTGATTTTACAATAAATCTACACTGGAGCAAAGCTAATTTTACTTCCCTACATTTGAAAAAAATTGGGTATAGTCAGAATCGCACATATTTTAGAAGTTTTAGAAGAGTTTTTTCAAGGTTAGGGGTCCGCTTCCATGGAGATGCTATTGTTTTGCCTGAAATGTTCCACCATATAGTATTAAATGTACATAAGATGCATTTATTCAGTTATTGGCGTTTTTATTGCTAGAAAATACCTTTAAAAACATGCATTCCTGCTTTGAGTGGGGTCGCCTCTTCACAGATCTCACCTGTAAATTGCCCCGGTGGCGTGTCCTGCTTGTTTCTATGGAGAATGGAAAATGTAATGCCGTACTTTGGAATATTAGAGGCAAAGCGACAACATCTCCATAACTGTCAGAGCGTTTACCAGAAAAGTATAAGCAAATTAAACAAAAAAGGAGCCAGAGTTTATGTATTCAATTCAATAAAGTCTTCATCGTCTCCTAAGACGAAGGACACGGAACACCGATCTGGCTATTAGAAATCTATTAAAATGCTAACGGATGCTAACGGAAGGAGAGTAATTCCATTTGACTCCATTTGAGCCGTTTAGTATCGATTCGGAAGGATGAGAGGGAGAGTGCTTTTGTTTTTTTTCACAGGTGGAGCTCGCGTCGTCGCTTTTTAAAGGCCTCCCGGGTCAGGCCAGCTCGCCGATACCGTAGCTCCGGCAGCGGTCCGTCTGATCAGCGGCTCCTTGAGGCAGTGCTGATTCATGCGTGGGCGCGCGAATGAAAACAGACGCGGGGACCGGCGGCGACGGGGGGGAAGGTGCAGCGCAAATGTTTAGACTGCGATACCGAAGCTGAGCGCCAATTAGCAATTCAAGTCAAGAGGTTCATTCACGCTAAACAGAAGTAATGTACACTGTGAAATAAACACACACTGCTTTTAACGGTGCACTCTAACGTCTAAGATGAAGGCTCCTAAACTTGCTCGTCTCCATGGAGCTGTTATTTCTTCGCCTGAAATGTTCCACAGTAGAGCATTAAACATATCTCCCTCGCTTGTGTTCAAAAATGCCTTAAAAAAACATGAATTCTTACCGTGTGCAGGCTCGCTTCTCCATAGATCTGACCAGTAACCCGTCTCCGATTGCGACTGCGCTTACCATGTGTTATTTATTTCCGTGCTGTAGAATAATCAAGGCAAACCGGTCTAAAATATCTCCATGGAGACGAGACACCGGAGAAGTTACGCAGTGCACCTTTAAACCTCTCTACGTGAAATTTTTCTGTTTTTTTCCCGTCACAGACAATATTACGCGACGTCTTAATTTAGCGTATTTTTAGAATCTTGTAGGCAGTTCATGGTGTTCATCTGGGAGTGTTAGGCATGTATGGCTATGGCGGAATGTTCAGCAGTTGCCATGGTGAGAGAACGCATTAGCAAAGACTGCCAAAAAACGTGATAGTCTGTAAGCTCAATAAAAGATAGAAAACTGATTTAAAGAGCGTGTTTTCCGGAGCCTGCTGCGTTCATGGTCCTGTTTACAAAAAGGCTCTAATATTATTTGAAAGGGACTTCTGACAGAGCAGTGCCTACAGTTAGCGTCATACCCCCAGGTAATGTTGTGAAAAAAGCGGTACCATTTAATAATAACTGCTACTTTCTAGGGATGGGGCAATATCTCGCGCCACAAGATCGTGCACACGTCTTAAAAATGATCTCGTGAGATTTTTGGATTGAAAAAATACTGGTGCGTTACATTTTTGAGAACATGTAGTCCCAAAAAGCAGAGCTACATTGACAGCGGAAATATTAAATAAAATAAAATGGTGAGCTGAATTGTATAAAGCCTAAATAACGTCAAAATCTCGTCTTGTCTCGTTCTCGTAGATCCAATCTTTTGTCTCGTCTCGTCTTGTGGAAATTATATCTCGTCCCACTCGTACTACTTTGATTTCATTCATAGACTTAATTCACAATGAAGTATTTTGTTAAGAACCATCTATGCTACATAACTACCAAATGGAGCTTCATAGTCATGTTCAATTTTAATAGTGCAATGGCATCGCGGAGGTTAAACAGATGTAATAACTAAGCTACGTTCAGACTGCAGCCTGAAGTGACCCAAATCCGTTTCCGCCGTGTGACCTGTATCTGATCTTTTAATGACAGTCTGAACGACACAGATCTGATTATTATTTTTTTTTCAAATGCGGCCCAGGCCATTTGGATATGTGCTCCTAAAACCGATACATATCCGATCTTTTGACATGCGACTTCAGTCTGAACGGCCAGGTCACATTCATCCCACCTACACGTCACAAATGTTCACAAACATTCTTCTCGTCACATGGAAATTGTGAATGAACGCCGTGTGAATAAAGCAGCGAAGCACATAACAATCCCACCACTCTTGGCTGCGACTCTGCACCCACATGTTCCTTTCTACGGACGTGACTGCCACTGCCTCACAAAACGCCACGGCCAAAAACCTCGTCCTTCTCCTTCTCAATCTCCTCCTTAAAACAAATAAGATGTACATGTTCTGGCAACTTTAAAATCTCCAGATGCTCAACGCCGCATCCATGTTTAGGCGACTTCCGTAAACACAGAGCACTCTCGCTGTGTGTGACGTCGCCGCGTCCTCCAATGCGTATGCTGGACACTTTTGGGATGTTTAAAGTTCACACTGGAGGTCACATACAAGTCGCAGTTAATTGGAAATGTGAACAACCTCGCAAAAACATCGGATTTCACAAAAAATCCGAATTGAACTTTAAGCCCTGCAGTCTGAACGTAGCCAAATATCCGTAACACAGTTGTTTTAAGTCCAAAAAGCGCATTTAAAACTCAAGATTCAGCTAAATATTTTAATAACTAAGCAGTTTATAACGTTTCAGAAATAGGGTTAGTCGAGTAAAATGATAGGCCTTGTGGTCATTGGTCACCGCAGGCTGGGCAAGTTTCAAACCTTTACTGGGAGTCCGTTTGCGGGAACGAGAAATTGACTTCCAGAACCAGGGCGTGGGCTGTCACTTGAACTCCATTAATGGTTTTGAGTTAAAAGTAGATCTTAAGTAGTCATGATTCATTCTTTTTTATACTTATATTGCTTTATTAAGGTCAGTTAAAGCAAGTTTATTATAAAATGGTACCTAAAAATCTTTAAAAACTCACTGTTTCATTTTTACTCACCAAAGTATGTCCCTTTACTTTTCCGTTTTACGTCATGAACACTGCATAGGCATGGAAAAATACTTGCCAACTGAAGGCACTTGTATATTAGTGACTGGTATTAAAAATATACCCAGGACTAGTTCGACTACATTGCATCATGTTGAGATTTGAATCATCTTCGCACTATAATAATACGTATGTACACACCTATGTAAATAATTTTTGCGGCTCAATATGTTTTAAGTCTTGACTCCGCTTGGCTTTACCTGCGAACCATTAAGTGTGCATAGGCTATAAGTAGGTTTTTAAGAAGTGCATAACTATTGATTAACGCACAATGCACTTATCTCTCCTCCCCCTCTCGAGCTCCATCTCTTTCTTCGTAGAGAGTGTAAAGGTTAGTAAAGAAGATAGCACATAGGGTAAACACACGCTTTTGCTGCCATAACATGTAAGATTGTAAGTAAGAACAGCGCACAAAGTTCATTTTTCATCAGCACTGACAGTAAGGGTGGGCGTTATTGTCTGCTTTGTGCACATATATGGAAAAAAAATATTTAAACAAGGCAATATTAGTATAAAAAATAAGTATAAAATCACATTCAGGGTTCCCGCGGTGTTTTAAAAAGAGAATTGGATTTATGATTTTGGAAATAATATCCTTAAAAGTCTTGAATTTTTATATCCTGGTCTTAAAATTTGTGTACTATGTAACTTCTCCTCGAAAGTTTAATTTGTCAATCACCATTATTTGGTTAAATAACGTAGCCTAAATAAAGACTGTTTAAGAATTTTGGTTTTCTTTGCCGGTAAGTTCATGAAATATGTTGCGAAATACCGTAAAATCCGGACTATTGAGCGCACCTGAATATAAGCCGCAGGTGTCCACGTCTTCAAGAACGTTATTAAGTTCGGACCGTCTGCTTTTATCGCCTCTGAAAGCTTTTGTCGTCTTTTTGCCTTGAGTCAGTTCGTCGCCAAAATCTCACCATCGACTCATTGACGCCGAGCTCACGTGCAGCAGCTCTGTTTCTTTCTTCCACAGCCACATCAATCGCCGTTAACTTAAAATCTGCGTCATCTGCGTTTCTTCATGTGATTTCCATGAGGAGAAGCGCAAAATAACTGTTCAAAACACTATCAAACGAGCATCTTTCTCGACACATCACCCTCATCTCTCCTCGTGCTCTACTGCACATGTCTCCTGCAGAAAGAGTCTGTTCTGTCTGTATCATGTCAGTGTCTCGGAGGATTTCAGCAGATTTCAGACTCTCTCGGGGGCGGGGTTAGTTCTATCAGTCCGGTACGAGTGGACGTCCGGCTACTGAAGTTTGAGACGTTTCTTCTCGTCATTTACGCACACGGGTAAGACGTATCCCCCTCACTAATGTTCATTTAGCATCATAACTTATTTTATCACACCGCGATAAACTATTTGAGTGCGCTGACAATATCGCTAATGTCGCAACTTCATGTGAACCCTAGATCCACTTGTTGACCGCACAGACAGCGGCGTTTTCTGCACAGGCTGCGTGTATCCGCTGTGTTGCCAAACCATAGACCGTACATATGAATGGACAATGTGTCAAACAAAGAATCCCTCCAGATATTCGCCGCAGGGTTCAAAGTGTGAGAAAAAAGTAGCGGCTTATAGTCCGGAATTTACGGTATTACGTTTTTCTCTAAATGGTCTTAAAACTTGAAGAAACCTGTAGGAACCCTGACACTGTGCAGATTTGTCGTCAACGAGTCGTCATCCCGACATGCGGCCCCCTCGCACGTGAACGCGATCAGAGCCACACACGTCGCTTCATAAATAATGTGTTCCTATTAAAGTCCATCAGGAGTGTATCGATGGTCTGTCCAGGAAACTAGCTCCATGTGCACTTAGCTCAGCGTGCCGTGTCTCTGCTGAGCTTTGCAAGTCAGATGTGTGTGTCTTTTTCCGTGTGTGCGTGTGTGTGTGTGTGTGTGTGTGTGTGTGAGTGACAAACACACACACGCACAAGAAGAGATGCTGATTTGAGAAACAAATAAGTGCTGCGAGGGAGGGCTCCACACGCAGACGGGCCCGGTATTTGCGAGAGACAATGAAATTATGTCATCTCTCTTTAATGTATGTACTATTTCAAAACAAAACGGCATCATTAACTTCTGGACGTTTATTGAGCCTTTAAACAAGAAAAGCAGTCAGGAGTAATGATAGAGCGAGAGTTATGTATGTAACTAAGGTTCTATGAGTTCCAGATGACTCCCAGAGACATACGAGCCCTCTGGCGGTCACTAGGAACGAAATGGAAGCTTTGTTTTGCAGAACTACAGCAGCAATGTTTTGTTTAAAATGCAAAGTTTGTATTAGGGATGCACCGATCTGATACTGGTATCACATATTGGCACAGATACTTAAAAATTCAGCAGATATGAAGTATCGGAACCGGAAACGCTGGATCAGTGCATCTCTAAATTCTGAACAATGAATGATCAAACTATACAAACTAAAGTTAAAAGCTGTAAAATACTATTTTTAATCAGTACATTCACAAGTGGACAAGGAATGCCATTATCTGTCGATATCAGAGGTGGGCAATTATTTTTTCCATGCTGGCACATGAGAAACAGAAAATATGTTAATAACTCAATTCTGCATAATATTTCTTTATAAAAAGCAGTAAATATCATTGTTTTGACTCGCTGGTGAGGCTGGTAAGAGTTTGTTATGACTAAACAATGAAAAAGTGAGGCTGCCTTACAAAAAATGCAGATTTAGTTCATGCATGAGGTAAAATACTAAAATATGTTTATTTTGTAATTCCAAATGAGCTTAAATGGGCCGGTCAGAGTCAACCAGTCTATAAGTCTATAGCAGACCTGGGCATTGTAAATGGTCACATTTTTCTATAGCGCTTTTCCACCTTCAAGGCACTCAAAGCGCTTTACAACAAGGAACCACTCACCCATTCACACACACATTCACACACCAGTGTACGCAGACACTGTGGGCAAGGTGGGTTAAGTGTCTTGCCCAAGGACACAACTACAGCATTCATCTGTGGGAGCTGGAATCACACCAGCCAACCTTCAGATCAGTGCGCGAATGCTCTACCAACTGAACTACTGCCGCCCCATTGTACAGCTCCTTGGCCACATGCGGCCCCTTGGTTAACTCTCACTGGCCCGTTTAGGGTCAGTTGCTAAGCTCATTTGGAATTACAAAATAAACAATTTTTTGTAAGGCGACCTCACTTTTTCATTGCTTAATCATAACGTAAACCAGTCTGACCAGCTCGACAAAACAATGATATTTACAGTTTTTTAGTTTTTTTTTAAAATTATTGCTGCTTTTATTACTGTTTTTTTTTTTTTTTTTATAAAGAAGTACAGTTAAGTTAAGCATTTTGGTTTGACCCTCCACAATATTTTCTGTTTCTCATGTCACCCCATGGAAAAAATAATTGCCCACCCCTGGTCTATAGTGAGGAAACATGCTATCAAAGACCGTGCACTACAGGTCGCGCTGTTGTACACCTCTGCTCCACTTACAATCAGTCACAAATAATCTTTACTTTACACAGTTATATTAAAACAAGGACAACATAGCAGAGATTATGATATAGTATTTCCCCCCTATAGCATTTTATCCAGACCTGCAATGCAGCGCTCCGTTCTATTTAATTACGTGCTGCGAGTGTTGGAGTCGTATGCCAAGTAGCTGCTGTATGCTGCGCTGTCCGACCGGGGCTGCCTCGCCAATGTGCTGAGCGGGGCACCCTGACGGCAGCACTACCTGACCACCTCTCTTCTGTATATATATATGCGTGTGTGTGTGTTTGTGTGTGTGTGTGTGTGTTGTGTGTGGCTTTGCATCGCGGGGGTCACCATTACTCACTCTCTGTTGGTTGTCAGTTCTCTCCCACTTGCCCGCGTTTTACCTCCCCTTTCTGTTCAAATGGAGTGGATATCAGACCCGAACTAGAACGGCAGGTCTCAAACGCAAACGCTGCCAAGGTAATATATTTCTGTTTTTATTTTTTTATTTAATATTTCTATAGTTTCAGTCCTTTTAGCTTACTCCCTCTTCCTCTAGATGCTAGCTCTGTGTGGAACCTGATTTCCTTTTTCTAGTTCACAGTAGTGCTAGTCCTAGGCTCTGTTTGCAGTGGCTCTGTTGTTATTTGGACTCTTGACTTTTTTTCCTCCCTTGCACCGAGAACAGAGCCTAGCCGCTAGATCGTCTACCAGAGGACGGTACGGCTGCTGTTGCTTTGTTTTGTCTCAAGAGAATGTTTACTTCTTCTTCTCCTCTCAACTTGATTTTGAGATCGCAGACAGTGTAGTGATTGTTGTTTCGTATTTTTTACCAAAACCACAAAAGAACTTGATCTTAAATGGTTTGTCGATCCTTCTCAGATCTAAAACTGCACAATTTTGAACCACTTTGAAACGAAAGCAATTTGGGACGTGCTACAGAAACTTTGAGTGGTAAACCCATTAAAAAAATGTCATTAACTCAATTCAAAAACCAATCATTTTGAATTTTTGCTGAATATTCAGTTATGGTCATACTGATGATCATACAAGCTGATCAGCCTGTTTTTTATTTTGTACTTATATGTATATTTGGATAACGAATGGGTATTTACCTCTAAAAGTGGTCTATCTCTAATTGCAGCTCAGTTTAAAATAATTCCACAAAATTTCAATCTACATTTTTATGGTTGTGCTTGACTAGATTATTTAGGCATTTTTGACTTGGGTATCTAGACCAAAGCTTTTTACCCTGTGGGCTAAAATTAAAACATATTGCAGACCAAGGATAAAACTGAAAAAATTATAATAAATTATTAAAATAAAATTAAAGATAAGGTAAATATTTAGTTTGGAAAGATATTTAAAACTAAATTGTTTCTAATTATTCAGTTTTTTAGGGGGGGTAGTCTGGTATGGGCCTCCTGAATTGAATCAAAATAGATTATTCCAATGAGGTTAATTTGGTCTTCTGATAATTCTGTTAAGTCATGCTTTTTTCAGACCAAGGTTTAGTTTCTTTTCATGTCTGGTCAGCTGATTTACACAGGTTTTGACAGCGCCGCCTGCAGTCTGAGAGTAAAAAAAAGAAGAGTTGAGGGAATCACATTATGGACTTGGACAGAGGAACAGAAAACAACAAACATCTAACTAAACAGGAGGCTCAGTATATTGGATTAAGGACGAAATACACTAATGTGCCCACTGGACTATTAACCAGGATGAGGGGGCCTTGTTACTCTCACGCACCTGGGACACCGAAGAAATCAAGGCTGCAGATGATGCTGTCATCCTGCGTCTAAAGGCATCGCCAAAACCTGCTTAAATCAGCTGACCAGACACGTGAGAAATGTCAAAATTGTCAGTTATGAAAACAACGGGATGAGCTCGGAGTAGAGCCGCCGCTCCTCCACGTCGAGTGGAGCAGATGAGGTGGCTCAGGCATCTGTTCTGGACACCTCCTGGGCTCCTTCCTTGGGAGGTGTTCTAGTCATGTCCCAGTGGGAGAAAGACCCAGGACACGGTGGTGGGACAAGGCAGGAGGAGCTGGAGGAAGTGTCCATTGTGAAGGAAATCTGGGAGTCCCTGCTTAGGCTATCCCCATGACCTGACCCCAGATAGGCTGAAGAAAATAGATGATGGATAGAAAACAAACTTAACTTTGGTCTGAAAACAAAATCGATAAGGAACTAGAACGTCTTTCAAATTACACTATTGATAAACTTGTGGTATAGACTTAGACAAACTTGATAACAAAACTGATCCACAAGGGAAATTATTTAGACACAGTAGCTCACACGTCATATTATAATATAATAACAAAGAGAAAAAAATATATAAATGGTAATAATAAACTGTAAATAACTAGCAAAAAAGAGCAAGAGACAGGTGTCAAAAAAGGACACGACAGACATATTTTGCACAGCCAAATCTCTCACCAATCTCTTAAAACTTTCCAGAACTAACATGCCTAAAATTCAATCTCCCTGAGCCACCATAGTTGACCCGCTAACCGAGCCGGTCCATCCCGCTGCCCTGTGTCCGTCCCTCTGGCAGAACGATTGTCTGTTTGATGAAGCTCCCCCGGTCCCCGCCGCGGAGCCGGGACAAAGCGCTGCATTGAGGGCCGAGCGGCGGCTCAGATCTGGACAGAGGAGCCGGACAGTGGAGCCATTGTGGTCGTACGTCCGAGCGGCTGCAGATGACCCCTCACGTGTCCAGCACTGGCCCCGTTCTGAGTAGCGCCGACCCTCTCCGGGAAGTAGCCCAGCCCCCGTGAGAACCAAGCTTTGATGCTTATTACGTAACGGCAGCTTTTCGGACATATAGGTCAGAGATGGCAGCCCGTGTCGAATGAGAAAAACTAATGCCTGTTCCAAAAGCGATTTTAGTTACAGCAAAGGTCAGCCATTTCAACATTTCAAAGTATTATTAGACTTTATATTTAGGTCTGTGCAACAAATCACTGAGTAGAGACGCTTGAGGAAAAGTTCTTTATTCAACCTATCCAACCTTTAAAGCCCCACTGCGTAACATCTCAGCCAACAACAATTAAAAATGTATTTGATCACAGGTGCTTTTATTGCTCAGAAAAACCACGAGCGGTCTCTTCCCTTTACGCAGACCTGATTCGTTCGTTGGCAAGTCCAGCCGAACATGAAGATACATGTCCGTGCGCACAATAAAACCACGGTTTCCACAAATTGGCTAAGCTTTTTAAATAGTCCCAAGTTGGAACTTATTCAGCAAACAGCTCACTTGGTCCAGCGCCAGTCCCTCTCAGCACAAAGACGAGAGAAGCGCGCTCTACCTCCCCAGCGCTCCCCATTTTTCACCCGGCGTCCTTGTGCAACCTTTTAGAATCGTCTCACATGCTGATATCTGATATTCACGCAGTCGGTGGTTAGAAGTAGGAGTAGTATCCTTCCTGTCCAGCGTAATTTGACAGTTTAAAAAACTGTCCAAAAGTAAAAATCTAATCTGTTTTAACAATATTTTTTTACATTTAACCTTGTCAAATCAATCTAATCCACTCTACAACTCAAAATTATGAATTAAATACTCAAAGTGCATATGACAGGTTTTCAAGTTTTGTTTTTTTATTTTGTTTTCTGACTTGTTTTAGTTGGATACCTGTAGTAAATATCAAAAAAAGTTGATGAGAAAAGTACAAAAATACACAAAGTAAGTACTTTAACAGAATACCTCAACACATAAAATTGCTTTCAAACCTTCAACAAATAAAGATTGCGTTTATTTTTATCAGTCTAATCAAAAATTATAGTGCAATTTCGACAACTTTTGCTTCTTGTTTACACGGTTTCAAGGTGACTTATAGAATTACCTACTAAAATGATAAACTTCCTCCAAAAAACTAGAGCTTTAGTAAGATTTTTAGTACAGTCCTAAGCAATAATTATAATTTCCTTTCGTTTTACTACTCTAACCTGTCATATGCACTTTAATTAAATACTCTAAAGTCTTAAGTTCTTCCTTTTCGTAGTTAAAAGTCTCAAAATTTACTGGCATGTTCTTGTTTGCTACGGCGACCGAATCAACAGCTTCCTGAGTGCCTTCTGTAGCCATAGCTCTGCTCTTACTTGCCCCGGTCTCAGGATTTGGCACCAAAGACGGCCGCCCTGTGACGACTCGGACAAGGAAGAGCCGAAATCCTGATAGTGGAACTTGTTTTTTTTTCCCATTTCTTGTGTTGTCGTGCGTTTCCATTCCGAGCCCCTGCAAATCAATGCCCCACGCCGCATTTGATTGGGCCGTCTGACCACACTGCCTCCTGCTTAGTACGATTAAGTAGTAGTATCCTTCCGCCGTTGTGTTTGGGTTGTGTTTGTCATGTTAACTGTGTCCTTGCCGTCCTCAGCCATCCACCACCTGAAGCTGAGTCGGACCCACGTGGACTGGCACAGCGTGGAAGAAGTCTACCTCTACAGCGACGCGACCACCTCCAAGATTGCGCGAACGGTCACTCAGAAACTGGGCTTCTCCAAAGGTTTGTAAAACGCCATTCTGCTCATTGTTCAACTGGTACTTCGCGCTGGGGGTGCACTGCATGTATGTGTGTATGTCTACAGCGGAATGTTAAACTGTTACCGTTGTGTCGCCATGCACACGTCAGCGAACACAGCCCTGATAAAATGTGAGATCTAAGACCTAAAACTTAAGAAGAGCACATTTTCAGGAGCCTGTGATCATTATGAGGCATTTGATTTTGAACGAAAAAGGTGAGTGTGACAAACTGAAAAACTTGACTTAACTTGACTGTATGATGACTGTAATGTTTTTTGAGAGGCAGTTTTTTAACAGCGCGAATCAATTTGTCTGTTGTAGTTCCAGCTAAGACCCCGTTTACACTAAAACGAATCCACGTATCAGCGTATCGGAAACGATCTGCGTCCACACTCGTCGTTTCTGTATCCACAATCAAAGCGTTTCCTGTCCACACAGAAACGCAAAACCGCCTGAAACGCTCGTCACGTGACAGGCTGGTGTTACGTCTTCACGACATCCCGACGTCACGTGAGCGGTAAAAACAAGGAAGTCTGAATTTGCCAGAGCTGATTTTGAGCCGAGGGAGATGGCAAGTGTAAAAACTGTCTTTTCGTGGACCAACGACGCGGGTCAGTTGCTACTTAGTGTAAGATTGGATTTTAAGATGAGCATGGCGACTAGTTTTTGTGTCCGCAAGTCTTCCCTATCCACACAGATTTGAGCATATTTGTTTACGTTTTACAGAAACGAAACTTAAAACCGCATGGCTAATTTGCATAAACTAAGCGCTCAAAAAAAACAGCTCGCTATTGTGCGTCTGTCGGACTGAAGGACACGACTCAGTGGAATATATGTGTTCTTTCTCTGACAGAGGGGTGTTCAGATAATGGTGAGTTTGTTCTGTTCTTCTATCACGTTGCAGATGGTTCATGTTAAACTTTTCAGAGATTATACATCTGGAGGTCATACGCACAGACCGTTTATATGAATGGACATATATTCTAGCATTTTAGCGTTTTGTCGCTGAATTAGCTACTTCACGGAGCATAGAACTACATCAGTGTATCAGTGTTTTCAGGCGTACGGATCTGATCTGTACTCAGATGAATTCATGGGAGCTGGTGGCACCAGATCGTTCCATCTCTGGAGCCGTTTTCATTCGGATTAGTGTGGACGAACACTGCACCCACAACGAAAACGATTCAAATACGGACTAGTGTGAACGGGGCCAAAGACTGTTGTTTATGCCCAGATTGCGTTAAAGCTAAATAAAGTTTAGATTAAAGGCTAACTTGAGTAACAGCGCTTCAGACAAAGAAGTGCCTCCATTTGGCTTCTCGGTCCCATGTTGATGCAAAATATCATATCGATATTATGCAAAATGGACAATATTTTTGGGCTCAGCAATTGTGTTTTTGTTTTTTGTTTAGTTTTTTTTACCAAGTTTACTAGCATATACAAATGTGAACATGCAAGTTGTAGGTCTCAGTAATTCGCCATGTCTATTTGCTATGATACTATTTATAACTTTTACCACTGTAATTTTATAAATGGTGCACTAGGAAACTTTTCTGTTTGAGTGCCGTCTGTGTGTCTCTATGGAGATTTTGTTGCTTTGCCGTGAATGTTCCACAGGCATTAAACATCTAGTGCTTATTCGGTCGCAGATTTTATTACTTAAACGGTCCAGTGGCGCCTCTTGCTCGTCTCCGTGGAGATTAATATATAACCGTAATGAGGAAAATTCCAGGTAAAGTAATTGCATCCCCATAGAGATGAGCTGCAGGCAGACCTCCCATCAGAAAAGTGACCTAGTGCACCTTGAAGACGTGGATAGTAAACTTTACAATATGGTTCAAGTGAATATTTGCGTACTATACCAATATAATACAGTATTTCCACACTTCTCACAATAATAAAAGGCCGTATACTTGTAGACACGTTGCTTTTACTTAATTGTACTTAATTATATGAAGAAAGAAAACAGGTACAGGCCGTTTAAATTAACTTTTTACAATAAAATTTCATTAAAAATCTAGTCCCATGTGGTCTCCAGTGCAGTATTAGCGTGTTTGCTCGAAGCGTTGGTAGTGGTTTGTCATGTCCAAAGGAGCTTGGACAGGCTCCAGGTCTGCACTTCCCCTAATGGAATAAGTGTTTGAGATGAGCACGGGTGTTAGAGAATGAGGTGGGCACGTCGGTATCATCATAATCACGGCCGTTCTGTGGATTATACGTCCGACTGTATAAAATCTACAAAAACATGAGCGAGTTACTGCACTAACGCCCACGTGAAGGGCTTGTTCTCTTGCTTTGTGTGCAGTAGGGATGGGCCCGTATGGTTTTTTTAGCCGATGATATCACGTATTTTCATTGCTGCTGTGTCCGATAACCAATATTTACTGATACCGATACAGTGGTCCCTCGTTTATCGCGGGGGTTACGTTCTAAAAATAACCCGCAAAGTAGTCAACTTTATATTTTACATTTATTATATCAGTTTTAAGTCTGTAAAACCCCTCACCACACACTTTATACACTTTTCTCAGACAGGACAATTACGACCCTTTTTGCATCCTTCATAAAACTTATTGCTGCTGTTGTTCTTTATGTAACAAACCGAAGATTTATTTATGCCGTAATGGAGTCCTGCATGGGTCCATTTTTGGAGATCCGCACCCGCACAGTACAGCACCACGCCCGCCCGTTAACCCAAGATTTAATTTATCAAACTTTAACTTAAATTTAACAAAACTGCCTATGCCAGGACTAACCCAGGACTGAACAGGACAGGACTAAACAGGACCAGGACTGATTCCAGGACTAAACAGGATTCCAGGACTGAAGAGGACTAAACCAGGACTGAAGAGGACTAAACCAGGAGTGATTCCAGGACTAAAACAGGACTGATTCCAGGACTGAAGAGGACTAAACCAGGACTGATTCCAGGACTAAAACAGGACTGATTCCAGGACTGAATAGGACTAAACCAGGACTGATTCCAGGACTAAAACAGGACTAAACCAGGACTAACCCAGAACTGAACCAGGACTCGCTGTCAGGACGGGCTGGGAGGTGACCACAGGAGAAAGGACCCACGCAGAGCTCCGCATCTCACGGAGGAAAGCCCGGCAATTGCCCGATCGCACTTCCGGATCCGGACAAACTGCTCGGCGTTCTCGCTCTTAAGTCCAAGATTAGTCCTGGTTTAGACCTGGTTTAGTCCTGACCCACAAGTGTGTAATTACTAATACGCAATACGTGTTCATAAAAAAAACAGCGAGACTGCGAAAGGTGATATAGCGAGGGACGACTGCATTTAACTTTCATAGCATTCCCACCAGTTTATCTTAAATTGAAGTAAAGATCACAAATTACTATTAAAAATTATAAAATGTATTAACTGGGATATGAAAGCATCTGTTGCATTCTTTCTTTGGTCTGCCCAGAAAGACAGACCTGACAATACTGGCACGACATATGAGAATGGAGCAGCCACAAAATCAATATTTGTTGTTACTGGATCCGATATATGGCCCATCCCCGTGTGCGAGTAGATGTGTTTTTTAATAAAGCGATCATGTAGGCTGCCTCTGTGCGATGGCAGTAGATTAGAGCCGAGCTGGCAGTGGATCTCTCAAATCTCCGGCCGCACAAAAGCCCCACACAGCCTAAATCTCCTTAGTGCTGTCCTGACCGGAGCAAATGCCGCGGCTCCTGCCACACGGCACATGACCCAGACCAGAGACGCACCAGACGACAGCTCCTAAAAAAGAGCCTCTGCAATCACTGTTAGAGCCCGAGTAGTAGTTGTATTTTGATCATTTTAATATTTATCTGGATTATACAGAGCCTAAAATACATATGAAAAGACCTTTTTATAACAGGAGCATTGTTAAATCCAGATATCAAAACAGAAGGGCCCGGTCAAGCAGAAGTAAACAGCAAGGCCAAAAATTCAAGTTAATGCATCTGATATAAAAATGTATTCAACAGATACATATGTACTCTAGTTTATGAAACTGTTGACCTTTTTTCTGTACCATTTTTGGTTCTAAAGTTACATATGTTTTAAACAGACCATGTATGAAACATGGAACAAAAATTATTTCCCAAATTTTCAAAGACCTGAAATATCATGTAAATAAATGGATGTATTTCATCATATCTTGTGTTATTCCATCTTTGAACTGTTGATGAAGGTATATGATTTTTTTTTTTTTTATGTTTTTAAAATGATTAAAATTTGCTTGGAAGGACTGACATATTTTATAGAAATAGTTTCCTTTCATTTTGAAGTAATATTAAAGTGTTCAGAAGAAAAAAGTGACAAATTATGTAAAATCCTGCACCTTCTACTTGTTTGCACAATTTTCCCTCCGTTAATTTTTTCAACCTAATCTTGTACCATATGGTAGAAAACTATATGAAGCAAATATTCAAACCAGTTTGTTAAGGATATGTAAGTGAGAACCAAGAGTTATCACTGTTTGTATTTATTGCCCAAAAAGTGCTGCATATTTCATTCCCTCCGTTAGCGACGTGAGTTTTTTAAATTTCTTGTCAACAACTTGAAAGAATATCACAGGTTTAACTTTACCCTGTTGGAGTGTAACTCTTTCCTACATTCTGATACTTTACTTATTTCAATAGTCCCTCTAGTTTCTGAATAAGAGACATTTGAATGTCAAAAATCTGCCCGTTTCCCTCCATTACTGCTTGACCGGACCCAGAATAAACAATAATAATAGTTATTTTTAGTGGTAAATATTCTCTAATTATAAAAATTTATTCAGACAGTCACTAAAATAAATAAATAATTGAAAAAAAGAAAATCCCAGTTTTAATTTTCGCAGTAAGTGTGTTATAAAGACGGTAGAGGTGCTGTGATCAGGATTTTTAAGGCCGATCATCTGAATTTTTGTCTCTCTTAACGTTCCATTTTGCCGATTGCCACATTATTTTTGCCTTTCTGCGGCCGATCGATCGGAGCACCACTAAAAGTCTGCATTTAGTTTTCTGATCAGAGAAGCAAATATCCAGTCTGCCGTGGGCTTTCTTAGTACACAATGCACAAAACCTGCTGGACCTGTACTTTAAACCTGTGCAAACACATTCTGATAAAACATCTCATTATTGTGTTTGATTAGCAGTTCATATTTCAGTCTCTCAGTGCTCCAGGTTTAGTCCTCCTGATAAAATGTGCTTGTTTTTCCTCATCATTGCTTTGTATTCTAATGTTATATAATCCATTAGACTCTACAGTGATATTGTTGTCCTGCGTTGAAGGAACAAGAAAGAAAAATGTAGTCCGGCCTGAATTTGTATTGTGTATTGTTTATTGTGTGTTGTAGCCTCCAGCAGTGGCACGCGGCTGCACCGGGGCTTTGTGGAGGACTCGTCTCCGGAGGACAGGCCCCCTCAGACCACTCACATCGTGTTTGTGGTGCACGGGATCGGACAGAAGATGGACCAGGGACGGATTATCAAGAACACCGCAATGTGAGTGAGGGAGTGGCTTGGTACTGCACTTTTGTTCAATAGTTTGGGTATTTTTAGCATTTTCATGAAGAAATAAGCATTTCCATGTATTAAAAACACACATTATTCGAATCAGTCTGTACTCGCTCATCTGGATTTTGTGGTAGCACTTCCTCTACTGGCAGCAGTAAGAATCACCATGGAAATAAACAAAAGCTAATCATTAAGTAACATGACCGGTATGGTAATATAAGCATGCAGTTGTAATAAATGCAAACTAAAAGCAGAAATGCTCCTAACAAGTCTGACTTGTTTTTTTGTTTTCATTTTTTTATTACTGTATTTTCCGGACTATAAGACGCTCCAGAGTAAAAGTCGCACCAGCTAAAAAAATGCGCAATGAAGAAGAAAAAAACATATGTAAGTCGCACCAGAGAAATGTACTTTATAAAATCAGAGACCAGGAACCGACATTTTATCTTGAAAGGCAAGTACTAGTAATAACAGAACAGAGAACAACAGACTGAATATTTGTTAATATGTTAACGTAACATATTAACAATTATTCAGATAATTATAGCATAAACAACAGAACATAAGTTTACGAAACTCACGATCTCACTCCAAATCACTAAATCCATTGAATTCTTCGTCCTCGGTGTCACTTCTGCGCGACCTCCGGAGATAAACCATAGATCCATGATGTAAACAGAGCGCCATTCCTCTTCTGTGTAGCTGTCGTCAGACTCAGCATCAGTTCCAGTTAGAATTATTACGGCCTTTCTGAATCCTGACAGGATCGTTTCAGTTGTTATTGAAGTTCAGGATTTATCGATTCATCCAGTGACTTCCAGGAAAGTTACATGAAGTTGTGTTCTACATCCTCGCTTTCCACCAGTCCCTCACAAGTTTCTCGCTCACTCTAAACTTTCTCTCTGTTGCTCAATTACCTGTTTTCGGCTGGAGATTTCATTATTTGCAGCAGAACAACGGCTTTATCTACAGCAGGCATGCGCAGTAGAGTGAAGTGACAGTGGTACAGGAGTAATAGTAGTACTAGATACTGACACACGAGACTAGAGCCTCTCGCGGCTGTCAGTCTGAAAATTTTAATTTATAAGTCGCACCGGAGTATAAGTCGCAGGAAACACCCAAACCATGAAAAAAAAGCACGACTTATAGTCCGAAAAATGCAGTAGTTTCATTCATGAAAGAGGAATCCAAAATAATTATGTTTCATACATCAACGTGAATAAAAAGGAGCAGAAAGAAGTACAGACTTGTAATATCTGCTCTCTTATCACACAAAGTAAAACATTTCAACACTTCAACACTTCACCTTCTACATTTGTAAGCAACTTATTTACATGACATACACAATATTAAATACTTGTTAATTCACACAAAAGGGCAGTTCATACTTCGTACTTTTTAGCATATCGTGTTTGACATTTCTTTTAAACACTTGAATAGATTTTGAAGCTTTGATTTTAGACCGTTTCATAAGCTGACACCTTTGATTGAAACACATTTTTCCATTGTTGTTGTTCCGAACCTGAGTTTTTTAAAGCTTTCATTTCCTTTCAAATTATAATGACTTTCTCGCTTTGTAAATTTTGACTTTGATGGGATTAAAACACCACAGGAAGTCTTTGGATCTTTACCTGCGACGCCACAATCTGAGGACAATTGAAACAGTTTAATTCCTGCAACTCAGAGGGAAATGAACTTCTGAAACTTCTGAAAGCGTGAATGATGCAAAATAGAACACAAATACACTACAATGTTTTCATCAGGGAGTTCTACCCGAGTGTTTACTTTATCCTAAAATACATATAAATTATAACAAAATGAATCAATCTATATGTACTACTGTTGAAAGTAAAACATTATATTAGGATAAAAAATGTGGAATTACTCATAGTTTGGTTAAAAATACTATAATTTCCGCTTCTTTTATTACCAAATGGATGCTTATGTTGCGAGAACCCTATAGCTGTACATTTTATGGGTCATTCCTGAGCTACCAGCTGTGTTTGCCGTCTTTGAGCAGCGCGACGTCAGCACAAAGCTAACATCCCACTTTAACTCCAATACGCTCCGCTGCTCGGCGCGTAGACTCTATGTAAACATACGCCGCGTCATCACCTTTCACTACTACAGCCGCTGCGAGCTCCACGCGCCGCCCCCCCCGACAAAGGTCCGACCACAAAGACGAACCCGCCCAGCTGATGCGCCCCTCCTCCCTCCGGATTAGCCACGCCAAGGCCACGGACCGTCACCCAGGGACCGTCTGCGAGCTCCAACTGACTTAATAATAATAATAATAATACATTTTATTTATATTGCACTTTACATAAAATAATCTCAAAGTGCTACAGGTAAAAACAATGAGTAAAAAGGTGCATCAGAAACAGTGGATCAAGCTAAAACCAGTGCAGGAATTTATAAGATAAAACAAGAATAAAATACAATTAACAAAAGGCTTTAGTAAAAAGGTATGTTTTAAGATTTTGTTTAAAAACAGAAATAGATTGTGGGGCTCTCAGGTGGTCGGGGAGAGGCATTCCAAAGCCTTGGAGCAGCAGAGGAGAAGGCCCGATCTCCCATGGTGCAAAGTTTGGTTCTGGGGGTTTGGAGAGTGTTGGTGGCTGCAGAGTGGAGGGAGCGTGAGGGGGTCTGGGGAGTGAGGAGTTCCTTAAGGTACTGGGGGGAGTGACCGTGGATGCATTGGTGAGTGAGGAGGGAGACCTTGTACTCAACTGACTTAAACTTATCACAGACTGAACACAACAGATATACCATTAGGAGTCACCTTTATTAAAATCACAAAACAGTAAATAAACCACCTATTCAAGTTCAAATTCATTAAAATAAAGACTAAACTTTTTGTGGCGATGTTGTGATATTTATTATGCCTCAAAATTTGCACCAGCGTCATCACTGAGACACAGACATCTCTCTTTCTAAACACAGGTGTGTCCTCCGCTCAAGTATTCATTTTGTTTGTGTACCTTTTTAACATGTTGTGACATCCGCCCACTGCTCCCTGTTCGCTGCTTTTGCTTTAAATATTTATTCAGTTTAGCACGACTCGGCAAAAAACACATTCGCACAATTTGACAGTGTGTTTGCTGGGCACAGAGCATATTGTTTTTACTTCAGTGGTCGGGATATTACGTTGTCTGTATTAAAGGTGCACTGTGTAACTTTTCTGGTGGAAGGTCGGCCAACTGCTTGTCTACATGGAGATTCCACAGTATGGCGTTAAACAAGTATAGCATGTTTTCCGGGTTATTAGACGCTCTCTTAAGCCTCTAACTGCATCAAAAAACCACCGCGTGCCCTGCAATCCAGAGCGCCCCATACACGAATCCACTCAGGTGTCCCAGCACGACTTCAATAAACTACAAAGTCGCAGCGCACGCAAACACACACGGAGCAGACAACGACCGCGCAGCGAAAAACACCCACAGACACACTCATCACTCCACGCCGACGAGGAACGGAACGGAGGAACGGAACGGAGGAACGAACCGAAAAAGCGAGTGCAATGTGGCACTTCTAAACACAACTGAACAACTGAGTCACTGCGAACACGCCGACAATCCAGCAGCCCCAGACAGCACCCTCCCTACACGCCACAACTGAACAAAGCCCAGAGGCACCGTGAACGCACCAAACAAACAAAACCACTGACCCATCCAACTGTTGTGTTTCCTTTAAAGTCCAGTGCGGTTTATTTGTGAGAAAAGTTTGAAAATAAACCATTTAATGACAGTGCGCCTTATAATCCAGAGCACCTAATAGCCTGGAAAATACGGTATGTATATTTACTAAATTACAGGTACTTTTATTTCTCCAAATTACTGAAAAAACATTTCTGTGAGAGGGTTCACTTCTCCACAGATCTGACGTGTAACTTGGTCTGCTGATGTGACCAGCTTGTCTCCATGGAGATAAATTAAATGCCATATTGTAGAACATTTCTGGAAAAAAAAAAAAAAAAAAGCACATGGATTCAAGCAGGTGGCGGACCCTCTACAAGAATAGTTGCACAGTGGATCTTTAAACTATTGTTTATTTTCAGCCGACTGGGGGCAAAAGCAAAGAATAAAATCAAATTAGGGCGATTCAAATGATCAGTTAACACATAATTGAGACATGTGTCTGTTGGGTCTCTCGTGCACCAGACTTTCTGTGCAGATAATCGCATCACACCAACTAAAGCTGCGACCAACAATTATTAACAAGTTTTATTTTTAGTCTATTATTCAAACACTTTTTAAAGTTTCATTTTTGAAAGGCGCTGAAATATGATGTGACTGGCTTCTAGAGAAATTTTTGAAATAAAGTGGTTTATTTGGCCATTTTGCTTTAATAATGATGCTGTCTTTGTGATAAAAACATGCTTTATCACACGTTTTGCAGTCTACTGTTTATAAAGCAATTACGATTATCAAAACACAATTGCAATTATTGATTATTTAGATGAATCTTTACTGTCAAACATTGTGATTATTAGTTTGTCCATAATTGTACAGCCCTAATTGAGATGAATGCATTTGCTTTAAAATATCTGTCATTTTGTGACTGTGAAATGATAGTCTAAGTAAGTCTAATGCATTCGTGTGTAGCAGTTTAAATGCAGCTCTCTAAAAGCTCTATCCTCTCTGCAGCTTGTCTAAATGTGCAGAGTGTTTGCAGGTCCTGTCCTCAGTGCACACTCCTCAAAGCTCCTCTCCTCCTCCCTGTCCCAGCCCAGCCCTCTCCTCTATCCTCTATCCTCTGTCCTCTCTTCTCTCGTCTCTCTCCTCTGTGTATGCTCCTCACAGACTTTACAAACTGCAGCAGTGCAGCTAATGGTGCTTTTGCTGCATGGCTGAAGCTGCTGCATCACTGAGCACAAATGAAGCAGTCATCCCTCTGCTCGTGACAGCAGGTCTGAGAGGCAAACTCTGTGTGCTGCTGTAAACGGGTCCTAACAGGCTGCTGGTCTGGTGACATTCTGCACACGTGTGTCGACATACAAAGACATTTATATTAGACTAAACTGATCATTCTTATTTTAATATAATGTTCCCTCGTCAAAAATATAGTTGGAGTTGTATTTAGCTTCATTCACGCTTGTTTCATAAATCATGTTTACAGGATTGTCTTGCCTCATAAATCATAAATCTCTCTTCATTTTTCCCCAGATTGTTACATCACAGGTAGAAATCCAGAGGTCACCTGCCCAGTTTTAAGTCCATAAATCATCACTAGATTTGTTCTATTGCATTTCTTCTATTGAAGTATATTAATTACTGTGTTCTAATTAGCATGCCGGTCATGTTGCTTAAATAGTTTTTTAAGTTAAATTAATTTGTTTCATTTTCAATAGTTCAAATGTTAAATACCACAGGCAGTTTTCCTAATATAATTTCCCTGTGGCTGTGCAGGCTGAGGGAAGGAGTGAGGAAGATGGAGGAGAAGCACTTCCCCGGGCACAATGACGAGCACGTGGAGTTCCTGCCTGTGGAGTGGCGCTCCAAACTCAGTCTGGACGGAGGTGAGTGCACTCACGAGCACAGGGATGATTACACACGAGTCACTATGTCTGCATGTAAAGCCACCTAAAGCTTGAGATTGAACCATTATTTTTCAAGCTAATAGTTTATTTAGTCAGGTGATTAGGCTAAACTAAATATCAATCAATGATGATGTCACATCCGAGTTTAACCAGAAACTTCACAGTTAATTTCTAGTTTTGTTTTTGTTCCTTATTCGTCAAACAAGAGCTTGTTACTTTCAAAAGTGTTTAACCAAAAAATGTTATCAAATATGTAAATATTGTAGTCATAATTTAGCATAACAAAGGATTACCACTCCCTACACTATCTTAGTCTTGTCTAGCTTCTTACCTCACCTCCCTTGTTGGCTTTAAACAACTGCACTTTCTTTGTAAGATGAGATTCCTCTCTAAAAACAGAGGAAATTGTAACATGTTCATTGTTTTAAATGGCATCACACTTAACTCTATAGATCTATTTTAACTTAAAGATGCATCGCCTGATTTCAGTGAACCTGTTTTCTTACTGTAAGCGCTGTAGATGTGTAGAGCTTTTTTTCTTTCTCTGACAAACCCATTATTGCACAAATGTCTGTTTTGTGTCTTAAATTTATCCTTTTGAGACTCCCTGATTTTATTTGATTTTATTCTTGCTTGTGCAGACACAGTGGAAACCATCACTCCAGACAAAGTGCGAGGCCTGAGGGACCTCCTCAACAGCAGTGCCATGGACATCATGTATTACAACAGTCCTTTGTATCGGGACGAGGTCAGTCTGGATTTCAGGTTTCCCCCCTTTAAATTCCACACTACCTCTATTTTTGATGATTATCCTTAAAAAGCAGATTGTTTTGTTCTGTACCTTATTTTTACGCTCTTAAAAACGTGAAAAACAGAACTAGTTCATATTAAACGGTTTGCAGTGGTCCAAAGATATCCCTCGCTTACCTTATACATTCAGAACAGCCTAATTATTAATAAGCGCAGACCAGAGCGGAGTTTTCACAGCCAAGAACAACCAGCATGCTAACACACTCTTCCTGATTATCGGACCAGCACTTGAAAATTAGGTGCCGACTTATTTTGACCTCAAGAGCTGCTTATACAATATATCTGTTCTGGAACAAGACTCATTTTGCTTAAATAAATTTTATAAAATCAGGTTATGGGGCTTTTAATAACTGTAATTATCAGGCCTATTCACATGAAATAAAAACTAGCACAAAACACAAAGGCGTGAGTGTTTTCAGCTGAATGGACTTTAAGACACAAGATTAATGTAGCCGCAATGTTACACAAATAATAATCAGATTAAACATTTGTGGACTTTTTAACCTTTTACCCTTAATACAGGCTCTTTGATTGTTTCCATTGTTGAATTTGATATCTTAATTTCACATGAAGTGCTCGGGTTTTTGTTTAACTCTATGGGCGATTTATTACGTTTATTAAGAAACTGAAAATCCACAGACCTTATCCTTTTTTCGTAACGGGGAATTGCTCCACAAATTCCCCTTATTAATCTCGCTGTGTGGCTTAAAGTGGTTTCGTCTGACAACAGTCGCGCCTTTGTGATGGAATAACACCTCCGCTTTGCGCAAACAAACTGTGCCAATTTGTGCAAGCGCAGACGAGACGCAGAAGTATGTGCCAGTTTCAGTGTCACGTGGTTAGGCCTGGGTAATGCAGTGATTTTAGCCGGAAAACAGAACAAAACGGATCTATTTTGACAGTGAAAAGGTCAGTTCTGCTGTGGAATTCTAACCTGCGCTTCAGCTCGATTTTAAATTTGTCATGTCCACTGGACCCAACCCATTTTTCGCAACGCAAACATTACAGGCTGCAATAACTTTAGTACAGGACTAGTCAGCGATTATTTTTTTCGATTTGCCAACTTTTGTATATTGTATATTTGTATTGCACATTGAGGTTTCTTTAAATACATTTTTTAACCAAATAAAGGTGGAATCATGGTGAACGAAGGCATCTAGAATTTGAATATTTGCGATTAGGGCTGGGGATCATTAAGAAGTTGCCGATACGATACATATCTCGATACAGTGCGCTTTTGGTTTGATATGATATATTTCAAATCGATTCGATATGGTTCAATAAAAAAATAAAGGCTAAATCATGGCTGTGACAGTAAAAGTCTTTGTTTAACCAATTCTTGTGCAAAGTTAATATAAAGCACAAACATTTTAATCATCAAAACAGTGAAAATGTCAAATGTGTCGCACAAACGAGGCACCTTTCTCTGAGCAAGCCACAAAACTGTAGCAATGTAACAACATAATTTAGTAAAATATTACAAAAAATACTCTGAGATATATCGATACAGCAGCCCACTATATTGATACTGTATCATCCCTTTAAATAACACAATATAGCGATATTTTGATATTTTTGCACATTCATATTTGAAAAGTGTTGTGGATGAAATCAGAAATAGGATATTCCTTTTTTGACACCATGTAACTTTTTGTTAGTTTGTAAGTACTATATTCGACGAAAGGAAGGGTCATATAGTGCCGATGAGAGATGACAAGATTACTCACACATCCACAAATAATACATTTTTGAGAAGGACAAAACGTTATAATGTAGAAAAGCTCCAAAAAGTTGATTTAGCATAATACCTTGTCTTTAACACCACTGTCTGTGTTAGAAAATCATTTAGTGGTTAACAGTTACTTCTCAAAATGTGCTTATAATTATTTTAAAGGTCCAATATTACACGAAACTGACTCTTGTGAGCTTTTAGTCATGTTAAAATCATCACAAACAGACTTTGAGTTGTGTTTTGTTTCATTCACGTATGTTTGAGTAATCCTGCATTATTAGTCTGTCTCCATCTCTAAAGCTCAAAATGCTCTGTTCCACCTTGTGATGTCATGAAGCGGTAGTTTTGAAGTTAACATCTATCTTTTTTTTACCTTTAGTTCAGTAGAGACAGTGGGGCACTTCCTGTTTTACCACATGACATCACAAAGTGGAGAAGAAGAGAAGAACTCAGCCGTATCCTCCTGCATTTTCCTTCCCTAAACCTGCTTTTGTTTGTTTTTTTTTGTTCGTCACAGATCACCAAAGGGCTGACGCAGGAGCTGAACCGACTGTACAGCCTGTTCTGCTCGAGGAACCCGGACTTTGAGGAGCGCGGGGGGAAGGTGTCTGTGGTGTCTCACTCTCTGGGCTGCGTCATCACCTACGACATCATGACCGGCTGGGACCCCGTGCGCTTCTGCCTGCAGGAGAGCCGCTGCATGGAGGAGGAGCTGGACCAGCGCTGGATGTCCTACGAGGAGAGGCACGTGCTGGAGCAGATCAAGATCACCAGGAAGAGGTACTAATATTGATAATACAGATAATACAAACTGGGAAATTCAAATAAAATGCCATAATACCACCCAAAATTGACCCTATTACCCTATCTAGTGCTGTAAATCGAGTGACATTTGATTTATCACATTGTTGATTCATCTTTAGAACGTAACATACTACTGTTTTAAGGTTTCTAGGACAATCTTGTATTATTTGATTATTTCACAAATTTAAATAAATGATCTGTCTAGACGTTGTATTTCATAATCAATTTCTGAAGCCACATGTTTCAGTTTTAGTGGGGTTAAAGGTCCATCACTGTCGCTTGCAGGTGAAACTGGCTCTTACTGCGACAGATACAAGCTGCTCGGTTTGACCTGGTGTCTCCCGGTGTCCTGCAGTAGTTTACCTTATTTTCTGCACTATTAGGCGCCCTGGATTATAAAACGCACCGTGAACCGAAAAAGCGAGTGCAATGTGCCACTTCTAGACGCAACTGAACAACTGAGTCACCGTGAACGCGCCGAACAAAGTCCGACCGACCCATCCAGCTGTTGTGTTTCATTTAAAGTCCAGTGCGGTTTATTTGTGAAAAAAGTTGGAAAATAGACCATTTAATGACAATGCGCCTTATAATTCAGAGCGCCTAATAGTGCGGAAAATACGGTACATTAGATAAAATGTCTTGGGAAGTTGGTTTCAAAATGACAGATGTTAATGATGTTATATTGTTTAAAATGTTGTTGATGATCCAGCCTTTTTAAACTTTCTCGCAGCACGGTGCCACTTTAGATTCCCAGACTGCCTAGAATAGATTGTAGTGGTGAGTGCCCGGAGAGGTGCTGTAATGGTTTTGTCTTTGTAATGATCAGGTTGAGAGAGTTGGAAACGCAGCTCATCGACCTGGAGGCCAGCAGACCCTCCGCACGTCCAGCTCTCAAGTTTAAGGTAAGAGGACGCCTTCACTCGGAGCTTCAGGGGACTACTCTGAGTCTGGATGAACAAAAGACGCATTTGTAGTGCACAGGAAAGGGCAGAGGCATTTCATTTCCTGAGTGGAATTGCATGCAAAAAAAGAAAAGCTCAGAATAATTAATGGTGCACAGGATTCAAAGGGTCACATTGTTTGCTCAAATGTCACGTTTATTTCCGTGATTATTTTCGTTGTAGATTCTCGCCGAAGCCGCCAAAACTATGAATGAACACATACGGGATGTAGTAAACAAAAATACACTCTAAATAACTCCAAACCTGAATTAACCGTCCCAAAAACTAAACGTAAACCTCGTGGGGACGGTGTGTTTTCTGTCGCTGCTCTGCTCCGCGGTTTATAAATCACTCCTAAAAACTCAAATCTTTTTTCACTTTCTTTTAACAAGTTACATGTATGTTTCTTGTTATTGACTATCTTACTGGTTTCTATGTTTTTAGCAGTTGTATTGTGTATTTTATTCGACTGCGATTGTCCTCGTCTATTCTGTGTTTGTGTACAGCACTTTGGCCAACTGTAAAGATTTAAAGTGCTTTATAAATAAAGGTTGGAATGGTATGATATGGTAACTTTAATTCAGATTACCGACCCTTTGCTTTGATTTCTGCTTTACACTTCTCATTGCTTTACCCTGAAATGCCTTACACGTGCGTTAGTGAAAACTATTTCAGGAGACTTCATTCTAAAGCTTCACTGAGAGAAGCAGAGGGTTTGCAGAGCTGTCAACAAAGCAAAGGGTGGATATTTTGAGGATTTTAGTATAATAAAATACAATATTTAGCTGAGTTCACTTTAATTCGCTTTTTTTTTTAGCTGCATAATTCCATATATTTTGCCTCTTATTTGTATATATATTTTGTATGTGTATAGAAAATGTAAAAAGTATTAAACTTAAAGAAAAGCAGCATTGAATGAAAGGGTGTGTCCAAACTTTTAACTCATAGTGTGTGTCCCATTTCTATTTTTATGTATTCAATTTAGTATAATTCTGTTCCACGATAAGATTTCAACTGTAGAAAAAAAAATCCTCTTCAACAGCTACAAAAAAACCTGACTGAGGTTCGATAAAACCACGCGTCATGTCACAGCTCGGCGTTTGCTCTTGTGTGCGCAGATAGAGAACTTCTTCTGCATGGGCTCTCCTCTGGCCGTGTTCCTGGCCCTCAGAGGGATTCGTCCCGGGGCCAGCGGACACCAGGACCACATCCTGCCCACGTCCATCTGCAGCCGCCTCTTCAACGTCTTCCACCCCACCGACCCCGTGGTCAGTCTCACACACACACGACACGACAGGGCGTCTGAATTACACGCCGCTTTTCTGTCTGTGGTCTCACCCTTTTTCTGTTATCCACTTTTTTATATTTCTGACCTGGCATAAACAGGAGAAAAAAAAAACAAACAAAAAAAACATTTATATAGTTAAAGTTTCACTGTGTACTTGCTTCCCTGTGTTTCTGATGCACTTTTAAGGGATGATATGTTATTTGAATCTCTTAAAGTTATGACTGTAATACGTAGGGGTGGGTAATATTGACAAGAATTAAGAAGTCTTATTTTTTTTAAGGTCCTATATTACACACAATTGACTCTTATGAGCTTTAAGCCTCGTTGTAATGTTGTTACCTCCTCAAAAACAGACCTGGAGTTGTCTTGTTGCGTTCACACATCGTCTGTCTACATTTCCAAAGCTCAAAATGCTCTATTCCACCTTGCGATGTCATGAAGCGGTGGTTTTCAAGTTAACAGCTCCCTTTATCTTCAGTAGAGATGGTCACTTCCAGGGCTGAAATCATCCAAATGATTCTAGTGAAGGTGTGTGGAGTTTAAAAACACGGTGGAGCACTTCCTGTATGACCACTTGACATCACAAGGTGGAACCGAGTGCTTTCCGTTTAAGAGAAGAACACCTAAATATGCAGAGTTTGTGTGTTAAACATGTGTGAATGAAACAAAACACTCCAAGTATGTTATATGTTGTTTGTTCAAATACACAGACAAACCTAGACAGTTGGTGCCTTGAAAAAAAATTTCATATTAGTGTTTGTTTGATTTAGTTATTCAACACTTACGAAAACAAAAAAAAATTGGAATTAATTGAAACTGATATGACAAACAGACAGTAAAAATGCATGTGTATAAAGGACAATTTATATTCTGTGCGTGGGAGTGTCAAAAAGGCTTTACATTTATCTCTTTAAATATTGACCAGCTCATGTTTGAATGTAGTTCTGTTCATTGACAGTGACATGGAGAGATGCCATCGTACCAGCATATTTCTGAGATATATCAATACTGCAGATTTTCAACCCCATCCCCAGGTCCTAATTTTTCTCTCATATGTTCCAGGCCTATAGATTGGAGCCCCTCATTCTCAAACACTACAGCAATATATCTCCTGTGCAAATCCACTGGTGAGTATTTTGTAGTAGTAGTTTGCAGACACTTTTAAAGCAAACTGTAGCAAAAAGTGACATTTTCGCAGCAGCTACAGGACATTAAAATAAAACAGTAATACGTCAAATCTGCCAAAATCTCCAGGTAACAGGTAAGAGTGTGCAAAAATTTCAAAATATAATATATCTTATCGTTTAATGTCATGATACAGTATTAATATCGTGGGCTGCTCTATTGATATATCGCCAAGGCAGTATTTTTTTGGTATATTTTACTAAATGATTTAGTTACAGCGCTACAGTTTTGTTGCTTGTTTAGAGAAAGGAAACTCGTTTGTGTGACACATTTTGACATTTTCACTCTTCTGATGATGAAAATGTTTGTGTTTCATATGAACTTTGCACAAGAAGTGGTTTAACAAAGACTTTTAGCATCACATGATTTAGACTAAGTTTATATGATGACGGTCTGAACAGAATACGCAAAAGTTGTGTCGCGTCTTCACTTTTATTCCACGTTTAGACGAGTGTTTTTCATGAGGAAATCTGCGTGCATACGGTGACGCAGAAGTGTGTTGAATTTGACTGGGTATGCATGCCAGGCGGCTCGGTGGTGAGACTAGGTGGTGATGTATGTGACGAAAACGTGTACGCGACGGGAGCAGATCAGTGTAGACGGAAACACGACGGTGGAGTGTATTCAACTTTTCCACTCTAAAGGTTGGTTTCAGATATTTGCATTTTTAAACCCCAAAAACGCCATTACCGTCTAAAAGAAAGGCACTTACGGTAAAATATTTTGTTCTCATGTAAACAGACCCTTAGCCATTATTTTTTATTGAACCGTATCGAATCGATTTGAAATATATATATATATATATATAGCGTATCGAAAGTGCACTATATCGAGCTATGTATTGTATGGACAACTTCTTAATGACACCCAGCCCTAGTGACCAGTGGATTGAAACCGTACTCTTGCCTCACATCTTCTGCTCAGGTCTCATGTGTCCGTGTCCTTTAGGTGCAGCGCCACAAACCCCACCCCGTACGACGAGCTGAGGCCCACCTTCCTCACGCCGGTGAAGGAGCCCACGTCAGACACAGACAGCATCCCCAGCCCCAGCACGTCCCCCGTGCTCCCGCGCAGACACTACGGGGAGTCCATCACCAGTCTGGGCAAGGCCAGCATCCTGGGTAAGAGGCGGGCGGCCGGGGGGATTTTGCTCATTGCTGTGTACTAGTGACGGGCGAATGGAGCCTCGTGAAGCATTGACACTTCAGTTGCAATATCGTCTCAAATGGTTCGACGTGTCTGAGGCCTTGAAGAAACACTGACCTCTAGTGGACAAATTTAACCATTGGCACGCAGGTGTCTCAGCATCGATGAAGTATTGTTAGTGTAAGACAATACTTGTGTGCAGAGCGACACCGTACCTAAGAACAACAATAATAATGATGATTTTAAATAATGTGTAAAGAGCAACATAAATAGCAGCTGTAAATAAGAAAACAGGTAACACCTTGTTAGGTGGAATTAGATCAAAGTGATCCCAAACCATGGATCGCTTTTTTCCACCTGTAGATGCCATCAAAAAAGAAACAAATGCCAAAAGTCACCAAAATCACCACTAACGTCACACAATACTCCTCACTACACTACATTTTTAAGAAATATTGGTGCATCTTTTATACTGTAGCAGTTTAGCGCTTGTCAAACCACAGAAGTGCGCTGAACACTCTGAAGCTCTGAACCAATCACAGAGCGGAACATTCGCCGAGCCAATGAAATGCTTCGATACACTGAAGAATTAACACGCAGAGAGAAGCAGTAGGGGGAGGGACCGACACTTGGACGCTTTGGTCACGTGAGCAGCTGCTGCGAGACGAGCTCCGAGGCAGCGCTTCAGAGCAATTTGTTTCAGAAAGAACGAGACGTGCTCCGGAGCTCCGTCTCAGTTGCTCGTCACCACTGTCTGCTTTTCTTTTCTGTATAGCCGTGCTCTGTTTTGGCAGCAGCAGCAGAGTTTAGAGCCATTTGAAATTACATGAACGTCAGAATATGGCCCCATGTCATGGAGTCAAAATATCAACATCGACTCCTCTGGTTTCTAAAAAATATGTACTCTACTAGGGATGTAATTGTAACCGAAATATTGTGATATCGAATCGTCAAAGTTCTCACAATAATATCGTGGACCATCACAATATATAGAAATACAAGTCTGTTTGCTTAAATTAAGAGTTTTGGTGCAGCAATAGCTCAAAAAAAACAAAAAAACAGAGGGAACTACATAGACCATGATGCTTTGCTCCACTTCAGTGCAGACTACTGTGAAATCATAGGTTCTTTGGACTGTATCCCAATAAATATCGTCCTGTGGAGATATATATTGTGAAAATATCATACCGAGAGATTTTGATATCGTTACATCCCTGTGCTCTACTCTTAAAAGATTGATGCTGAGTCGTGAAATGTGTGAATTTAAAGCCACACTGTGTAACATTACAGGTTACGTGCCCCTCTTTTACATGAGCAAATAAACTGTAACATAAAATTTAAGACGGATGCAAATGTTTTAAATGTTTCCGGGTTCAGTTCCTGGGTCACCTCGGGCTTCCTGTGTGGAGTTTGCATGTTCTCCCTGTGTCTGGGTGGGTTTCCTCCGGATGTTCCAGTTTCCTACATCAACCCAAAACATGCCCCACAGAACAAATCTTTCAGCGAAGGTAGATCTGACCAGGACGAGCTGAAGATCTGGAGATGGGTCCCCAAGCGCTGTGCTGCAGTAAACACACTGTTGTAGAAGTTTTCAGCTTGTCCAAGAAAGGGTGGAAGCAAAAGTCTGGAGATAAATCGAATGTCTTAAGCAGGAGAAGATTATTTACAATCAGTGATACGGGCCCAGGGGGATTTGAAAAGTCAACAATATGAGCTCAGAGGTACGGTTTATCAAAAAGAAAATCGGAACAAACATTATGAAATTTTGTAAATCTGTTAAAGGGGTGGAGCTCTGCAACAAGTACAGAAAACCGAAAATTGTGCACCAGTCTCTTTCACTTTATAAAGAAGTTTAAATGTTTAACTCTGGACAGATACATGAAATATGACACTTAGTTTGAACTGTAGTACTTTGTTGTACTGTTTCTGATTTGTTCGTTTCCTCTCGCTGTATTTATGAAGATGAACTGGTGTCAAGATGACGCTCTGATAAAGGAATAAAGGGTAAAGGCAGAATAAGTTTATGCTTCAGCCTGCACCTTTTTGGTCAGTGTATGTTAAATATGAATAATGTCAAAACATACCTGTGACCGAAATAAATAAATTAAATAAATAAATAAAAAAAGTAAACATAGTGTGATCTCTGAGTGTTCACATCCCTTTGACTCTGCTTCCAAAGGACGAGGTTTATAAAGCAAGCTGCTGCCTGAAGTGACTCAAATCCGATTTTTTGGCCTCTATGTGACCTGTATCTGATCTTTTAATGACAGTCTGAACGACACAGATCCGATTTTTTCAAATGTGACCCAGGCCACTTGGATATGTGCTCCTGAAACTGATACATATCTGATCTTTTGACATGCGACTTCAGTCTGAACGGCCAAAGTGCATTCATCCACCTACACATTATCAACAAGCCACAAACGTCACTATTCTGCGCTGAAGTAGGCAAAAATTGTTAATGAACTCCGTGTCACTGAAGTGAAGCACATCACCACTCACCACTCTTGGCTCCGTCTCCACATCCACACGTTCCTTTCAACGGACGTCGCTGCTGCTGCCCCACAAAACACCACGACCAAAAACCTCGTCCTTCTCCTTCTCAATCTCCTCCTTAAAACAAGTAAGTTGTTCATGTTCTGGCTCCGGTACGAGAGGAACTTTAAAATCTCCAGGTGCTCAATGCTCGCGTCCATGTTTGGACAACTTCCGTAAACACAGAGCACGCTCCCTGCGGTTGACGTCATCGTGTCCTCTGGTGTGCATGCGGGACACTTTAATG